>NC_045436.1:34390363-34483139 GCF_002776525.5 Piliocolobus tephrosceles | reverse complement strand
TGTCTTTTTCTTTCTTTCTTTTTTTTTTTTTTTTTTTTTTTAAGACGGAGTCTCGCTCTGTGGCCCAGGCTGGAGTGCAGTGGCCGGATCTCAGCTCACTGCAAGCTCCGCCTCCCGGGTTTACACCATTCTCCTGCCTCAGCCTCCCGAGTAGCTGGGACTACAGGCGCCCGCCACCTCGCCCGGCTAGTTTTTTGTGTATTTTAGTAGAGACGGAGTTTCACCGGGTTAGCCAGGATGGTCTTGATCTCCTGACCTCGTGATCCGCCCGTCTCGGCCTCCCAAAGTGCTGGGATTACAGGCTTGAGCCACCGCGCCCAGCCACGGATCTGTCTTTTTCTTTCAAGCCAATAATAAAATAGCAGTCATACAATTTAAGTATTATTTTCTAACATTTCTATTTATTACTTTTATATTGTTTGAATTTTTATTGTTACTCTTTCCACTGCAGTGACAAAAAATGAGGTTACTCTTACCTTATCTATATACAGCTACATTTTGACATTTGGATTTTTTTTATTATTATTATACTTTAAGTTCTAGGGTACATGTGCATAACATGCAGGTTTGTTACATATGTATACTTGTGCCATGTTGGTGTGCTGCACCCATCAACTCGTCAGCACCCATCAACTCATCATTTACATCAGGTATAACTCCCAAGGCAATCCCTCCTCCACCCCCCTCCCCATGATAGGCACCGGTGTGTGATGTTCCCATTCCCGAGTCCAAGTGATTTCATTGTTCAGTTCCCACCTATGAGTGAGAACATGCAGTGTTTGGTTTTCTGTTCTTGCGATAGTTTGCTGAGAATGATGATTTCCAGCTGCATCCATATCCCTACAAAGGACACAAACTCATCCTTTTTTATGGCTGCATAGTATTCCATGGTGTATATGTGCCACATTTTCTTAATCCAGTCTGTCACTGATGGACATTTGGGTTGATTCCAAGTCTTTGCTATTGTGAATAGTGCCACAATAAACATACGTGTGCATGTGTCTTTGTAGCAGCATGCTTTATAATCCTTTGGGTATATACCCAGTAATGGGATGGCTGGATCAAATGGTATTTCTAGATCCTTGAGGAATTGCCATACTGCTTTCCACAATGGTTGAACTAGTTTACAATCCCACCAACCGTGTAAAAGTGTTCCTATTTCTTTACACCCTCTCCAGCACCTGTTGTTTCCTGACTTTTGAATGATGGCCGTTCTAACTGGTGTGAGATGGTATCTCATTGTGGTTTTGATTTGCATTTCTCTGATGGCAGGTGATGATGAGCATTTTTTCACGTGTCTACTGGCTGTATGAATGTCTTCTTTTGAGAAGTGTCTGTTCATATCCTTTGCCCACTTTTTGATGGGGATGTTTGTTTTTTTTCTTGTAAATTTGTTTGAGTTCTTTGTAGGTTCTGGGTATTAGCCCTTTGTCAGATGAGTAGATTGCAAAAATTTTCTCCCATTCTGTAGGTTGCCTGTTCACCCTGATGGTAGTTTCTTTTGCTGTGCAGAAGCTCTTTAGTTTAATTAGATCCCATTTGTCAATTTTGGCTTTTGCTGCCATTGCTTTTGGTGTTTTAGACATGAAGTCCTTGCCCATGCCTATGTCCTGAATGGTATTACCTAGGTTTTCTTCTAGGGTTTTTATGGTATTAGGTCTAACATTTAAGTCTCTAATCCATCTTGAATTAATTTTTGTATAAGGAGTAAGGAAAGGATCCAGTTTCAGCTTTCTACTTATGGCTAGTCAATTTTCCCAGCACCATTTATTAAATAGGGAATCCTTTCCCCATTTCTTGTTTCTCTCAGGTTTGTCAAAGATCAGATGGCTGTAGATGTGTGGTATTATTTCTGAGGACTCTGTTCTGTTCCATTGGTCTATATCTGTGTTTTGGTACCAGTACCATGCTGTTTGGGTTACTGTAGCCTTGTAGTATAGTTTGAAGTCAGGTAGCGTGATGCCTCCAGCTTTGTTCTTTTGATTTAGGATTGTCTTGGCGATGCGATGTCTTTTTTGGTACCATATGAACTTTAAAGCAGTTTTTTCCAATTCTGTGAAGAAACTCATTGGTAGCTGGATGAGGATAGCATTGAATCTGTAAATTACCTTGGGCAGTATGGCCATTTTCACGATATTAATTCGTCCTACCCATGAGCATGGTATGTTCCTCCATTTGTTTGTGTCCTCTTTTATTTCACTGAACAGTGGTTTATAGTTCTCCTTGAAGAGGTCCTTCACATCCCTTGTAAGTAGGATTCCTAGGTATTTTATTCTCTTTGAAGCAATTGTGAATGGAAGTTCATTCATGATTTGGCTCTCTGTTTGTCTGTTACTGGTGTATAAGAATGCTTGTGATTTTTGCACATTGATTTTGTATCCTGAGATTTGCTGAAGTTTCTTATCAGCTTAAGGAGATTTTGGGCTGAGACAATGGGGTTTTCTAAATATACAATCATGTCATCTGCAAACAGGGACAATTTGACTTCTTCTTTTCCTAACTGAATACACTTTATTTCTTTGTCTTGCCTGATTGCCCTAGCCAGAACTTCCAACATTATGTTGAATAGGGGTGGTGAGAGAGGGCATCCCTGTCTTGTGCCAGTTTTCAAAGGGAATTTTTCCAGTTTTTGCCCATTCAGTATGATATTGGCTGTGGGTTTGTCATAAATAGCTCTTATTATTTTGAGATACGTTCCATCAGTACCGAATTTATTGAGCGCTTTTAGCATGAAGGGCTGTCAAATTTTGTCAAAGGACTTTTCTGCATCTATTGAGATAATCATGTGGTTTTTGTCTTTGGTTCTGTTTATATGCTGGATTACGTTTATTGATTTGCATATGTTGAACCAGCTTTGCATCCCAGGGATGAAGCCCACTTGATCATGGTGAATAAGCTTTTTAATGTGCTGCTGGATCCGGTTTGCCTGTATTTTATGGAGGATTTTTGCATCGATGTTCATCAGGGATATTGGTCTAAAATTCTCTTTTTTTGTTGTGTCTCTGCCAGGCTTTGGTATCAGGATGATGTTGGCCTCATAAAATAAGTTAGGGAGGAGTCCCTCTTTTTCTATTGATTGGAATAGTTTCAGAAGGAATGGTACCAGCTCCTCCTTGTACTTCTGGTAGAATTCAGCTGTGTATCCATCTGGTCCTGGACTTTTTTTGGTTGGTAGGCTATTAATTGTTGCCTCAATTTCAGAGCCTACTATTGGTCTATTCAGGGATTCAGCTTCTTCCTGGTTTAGTCTTGGGAGAGTGTAAGTGTCCAGGAAATTATCCATTTCTTCTAGATTTTCTAGTTGATTTGCATAGAGGTGTTTATAGTATTCTGTGATGGTAGTTTGTATTTCTGTGGGGTCAGTGGTGATCCTCTTTATCATTTTTTATTGTGTCTATTTGATTCTTCTCTCTTTTCTTCTTTATTAGTCTTGCTAGCAGTCTATCAATTTTGTTGATCTTTTCAAAAAACCAACTCCTGGATTCATTGATTTTTTGGAGGATTTTTTGTGTCTCGATCTCCTTCAGTTCTGCTCTGATCTTAGTTATTTCTTGCCTTCTGCTAGCTCTGGAATGTGTTTGCTCTTGCCTTTCTAGTTCTTTTAATTGTGATGTTAGAGTGTCAATTTTAGATCTTTCCAGCTTTCTCTTGTGGGCATTTAGTGCTATAAATTTCCCTCTACACACTGCTTTAAATGTGTCCCAGAGATTCTGGTATGTTGTATCTTTGTTCTTGTTGGTTTCAAAGAACATCTTTATTTCTGACTTCATTGCCTTATGTACCCAGTAGTCATTCAGGAGCAGATTATTCAGTTTCCATGTAGGTGAGCGATTTTGATTGAGTTTCTTAGTCCTGAGTTCTAGTTTGATTGCACTGTGGTCTGAGAGACAGTTTGTTATAATTTCTGTTCTTATACATTTGCTGAGGAGTGCTTTACTTCCAATTATATG
The DNA here is from genome assembly GCF_002776525.5 of Piliocolobus tephrosceles. Lineage (NCBI taxonomy): Eukaryota > Metazoa > Chordata > Mammalia > Primates > Cercopithecidae > Piliocolobus > Piliocolobus tephrosceles. The sequence goes on along the minus strand of NC_045436.1, from coordinate 34,479,189 downwards.
GTCAATTTTGGAATAAGTGTGATGTGGTGCTGAGAAGAATGTCTATTCTATTGATTTGGGGTGGAGAGTTCTGTAGATGTCTATTAGGTCTGCTTGCTGCAGAGATGAGTTCAATTCCTGGATATCCTTGTTAACTTTCTGTCTCGTTGATCTGTCTAATGTTGACACTGGGGTATTGAAGTCTCCCATTATTATTGTATGGGAGTCTAAGTCTCTTTGTAAGTCTTTAAGGACTTGCTTTAGGAATCTGGGTGCTCCTGTATTGGGTGCATATATATTTAGGATAGTTAGCTCTTCCTGTTGAATTGAACCCTTTACCATTATGTAATGGCCTTCTCTGTCTCTTTTGATCTTTGATAGTTTAAAGTCTGTTTTATCAGAGACTAGGATTGCAACCCCTGCTTTTTTTTGTTCTCCATTTGCTTGGTAGATCTACTTCCATCCCTTTATCTTGAGCCTATGTATGTCTCTGCATGTGAGATGGGTCTCCTGAATACAGCAAACTGATGGGTCTTGACTCTTTATCCAGTTTGCCAGTCTGTGTCTCTTAATTGGACCATTTAGTCCATTTACATTTAAGGTTAATATTGTTATGTATGAGCTTGATCCTGCCATTATGATATTAACTGGTTATTTTGCTCGTTAGTTGATGCAGTTTCTTCCTAGCCTCGATGGTCTTTACATTTTGGCATGTTTTTGCAATGGCTGGAACCAGTTGTTCCTTTCCATGTTTAGTGCTTCCTTCAGGTCTCTTGTACGGCAGGCCTGGTGGTGACAAAATCTCTCAAAATTTGCTTATCTGTAAAGGATTTTATTTCTCCTTCACTTATGAAACTTACTTTGGCTGGATATGAAATTCTGGGTTTAAAATTCTTTTCTTTAAGAATGTTGAATATTGGCCCCATACTCTCTTCTGGCTTGTAGAGTTTCTGCCAAGAGATCTGCTGTCAGTCTGATGGGCTTCCCTTTGTGGGTAACCCAATCTTTCTCTCTGGCTGCCCTTAAGACTTTTTCCTTCATTTCAACTTTGGTGAATCTGGCAATTATGTGTCTTGGAGTTGCTCTTCTCGAGGAGTATCTTTGTGGTGTTCTCTGTGTTTCCTGAATTTGAATGTTGGCCTGTCCTACTAGGTTGGGGAAGTTCTCCTGGATGATATCCTGAAGAGTGTTTTCCAACTTGGTTCCATTTTCCCCCTCACTTTTGGGCACCCCAATCAGACGTAGATTTGGTCTTTTTACATAATCCCCTACTTCTTGCAGGCTTTGTTCATTTCTTTTTCTTCTTTTTTCTTTAGATTTCTCTTCTTGCTTCATTTCATTCATTTGATCCTCAATCGCTGATACTCTTTCTTCCAGTTGATCGAGTCGGTTACTGAAGCTTGTGCGCTCTTATTTTTTGAATTTCCAGCTTTTCTGCCCTGCTTTTTCCCCTTCTTTGTGGTTTTTATCTGCCTCTGGTCTTTGATGATGGTGACGTACTGATGGGGTTTTGGTGTGGGTGTCCTTCCTGTTTGTTAGTTTTCCTTCTAACAGTCAGGACCCTCAGCTGTAGGTCTGTTGGAGATTGCTTGAGGTCCACTCCAGACCCTGTTTGCCTGGGTATCAGCATCAGAGGTTGCAGAAGATAGAATATTGCTGAACAGCGAGTGTACCTGTCTGATTCTTGCTTTGGAAGCTTTCTCTCAGGGTTGTCCTCCACCATGTGAGGTGTGGGGTGTCGGTATGCCCCTAGTGGGGGATGTCTCCCAGTTAGGCTACTCAGGGGTCAGGGACCCATTTGAGCAGGCAGTCTGTCTGTTCTCAGATCTCAACCTCCGTGTTGAGAGATCCACTGCTCTCTTCAAAGCTGTCAGACAGAGTCATTTGCATCTGCAGAGGTTTCTGCTGCTTTTGTTGTTGTTGTTGTTGTTGTTGTTTAGCTGTGCCCTGTCCCCAGAGGCGGAGTCTACAGAGACAGGCAGGCCTCCTTGAGCTGCTGTGAGCTCCACCCAGTTGGAGCTTCCCAGTGGCTTTGTTTACCTACTTAAGCCTCAGCAATGGCGGGCGCCCCTCCCCTAGCCTCGCTGCTGCCTTGCAGTTAGATTGCAGACTGCTGTGCTAGCAATGAGGAAGGCTCCGTGGGCATGAGACCCTCCCGGCCAGGTGTGGGATATAATCTCCTGGTGTGCCCGTTTGCTTAAAGCACAGTATTGGGGTGGGAGTTACCCGATTTTCCAGGTGTTGTTTGTCTCAGTTCCCCTGGCTAGGAAAAGGGATTCCCTTCCCCCTTGCACTTCCCAGGTGAGGTGATGCCTCGCCCTGCTTCAGCTCTTACTGGTCGGGCTGCAGCAGCTGATCAGCACCGATTGTCAGGCACTCCCTAGTGAGATGAACCCAGTACCCCAGTTGAAAATGCAGAAATCACCTGTCTTCTGTGTCGCTTGCGCTGGAAGCTGGAGACTGGAGCTGTTCCTATTTGGCCATCTTGCTCTGCGCCCCCAGGAAGGTTATTTTTAATAGCCGACATTTGGATTTTTATTCATTCAACATCTAGCCCAAGGCATTACATCCTTTCAATTTATCTGACGAATGTTATTGTTGTATCTTGAAAGAGAAGAAATATAATGTCTAATATTAAAAATAATAGCAACAATAAGAATAATCAGCATTAATTAACTATTTATATACTGCTAAATGTTTTACACTTCACACAGATTACATCTTTTAATTCTCACAAAAAACTATGAGTTAGGAACTATTGTAACAATTGTTATAAATGAAGTGCCACAAAAGAAACAGTGCTCGAATATAAAATTTTCTTTTTAATTCTCAGCAAGGCAAGTTATTTCTATAGAAGGGTGCACCCTTACAGATGGAGCAATGGTGAGCCCACACTTGGACAAGAGCAGGGAAGGGGTCCTTATCCCTGATGCACACAGCCCATGCTGCTGTGCCCTTCCCCTATTGGCTAGCGTCATACTGCACAGGCTAAACTAATTCTGATTGGCTAATTTAAAAAGAGTGACAGGGTGAGTGGTTTGGCGGGAATAATGGTTATGCAGGGTGGAGAATAAGTTAGGGAGGAGCAGGTAGCAGGTAATCGGAATGAGTCAGGATGGAGCAGATGATTGAAATGAGTCAGGGTGGAGCAGGTAATCAAAAAAGGTTGCTTTATGAGGAAGTAAAGTTTAAAAGTAGAAGTCAAAGAATTGAACACACTGACATATTGATTCTTTAAAAATAAATTTAGAACTCATATCTAACACACCCATTATTTATCTTATGCAATTGAAGTTTTAAAAGGTTAAATAACCTGTCTATGTTTACACTGACTAAGTCACAGAGCTGGAATTTGAAAGCAAATTGACTACTCTTTACAACACCAGATTATCCTAGAAGTTTGTACGAGAAGAACCCTACCCTTTCAAATGATAAAATGTAGGTGAATTCATCATGGCAATGGTGTTAGCAGCGGTGTGTGGTGTGTGTTAAGTTAGTGTGTATGTGCACACATGTAATTGTTAAATATGGACACTCATGCTTATACGTAGGTTTCTATTTATTTAGAAGTATACATCCAGTGGTTTACAAAGCAATCCTTATTTTTTTGTTTGATATTCAAACCTGCTTGTACTTCATTAATTCTTAACCTACTTAACAACTGGTTCTCAGAACGTTTAGCAGGGTCATCTGTGTAATATTTCTAATTATTCAGGTATCTATTTTAGCTGACAAAAGAAATCATATTCATAGATTCCTAGGGTTCAACCAATAGGAGAGAGAGAGAAATAGAGTTTGAAACAGAGGGTGGGGGAGGAATGGCTCAGGAGTTAGTGGGGCCTGGGAAATCTGAAATTCGTGGTGCAATCTGGCAATTTGGAAACTTAGGCAAGGGTAGATGTTGCATTCATGAGGCAGAATTCCTCCTTCTGGAAACCTCAGTTTTCACTCTTAAAGCCTCCAACTGATTGGTTGACGTTCACCCATGTTATCAAGGATAATCTCCTTCACTTAAAATCAATTGATTGTAAATGTTAATTACATCTATAAAATACTTTTACAGCAACCTCTGGGCTGGTGTTTGACCAAACAATTGGTCACCATGCTGTCTTAGTCCATTGGGACTGCTAAACAAAATACCATAAACTGAGGTGCTTAAAAAATGCTAGGAATTTCTTCCTCTCAGTTCTGGAGTGTTGGCAGTCCAGTATCAGCTCTGGCAAATTAGATGTCTAGTGAGGGCCCACTTTCTGCTTCATAGACAGCAGTTTTCTCCCTAAATATGGTGAAAGGAGTTGAGAGCTCTCTAGTGCCTCTTTCATAAGAGCACTAATTCCATTCATGAGGACTTCATCCACATGGTCTAATCACTTCTTAAAGACTCCACCTTCTAATATCATCATATTAGGGATTTGGTTTCAACATATGAATTTTGGAGGGACACACACATTCAGTCTATAGCAATAGCCTAGTGAAGGTGACATAAAATTAACTACCCCAGTATTCCTTGTGATATGATAAATAATGCCTAGATTACTGTAGAAAATGTAATACTGAGTATTATATACATGTTGAGAAGTGTTCCTGAGCATTGCTGCATGTTAGGATGTTTGTTCATGGCAACTGTAATCTCTCATGTATTTTGCTCAATAAGTTTTTATGTTTGACATGCAGAGTAAAACATAGGCTATGTTTGCAGTAGCAATTACAGTAGAGACTGCTCTCTGTGGACCAAAACTTGTGCTTCTCCTTTCATGTTATAGAGCTGTCAACTGGATGCAGCTGCCTAGCCAGGGACTACCTGTCCCAGCTCCCTATTCCTTACCTTCAGGTGGGGCCATGTGACTAATTCTCACAGATAAAATTTGAGCACAAGAAATGTTAGTTTCAGGTTGATAAGGTTTGGTTCTGTGTCCCCACCCAACTCTCACCTTGAATTGTAGCAATCCCCATGTATCATGGGAGGGACCCATTGGAAGGTCATGGAGGGTTTTTCTCATGAGTTGGTCTCATGATGGTAAATAAGTCTCATGAGATCTGATGGTTTTATAAAGGGCAGTTCCCCTGCATATGTCCTCTTGCATGGGCAAGACATCCCTTTGCTCTTCCTTCATCTTCTGCCATGGTTGTGAGGCCTCCCCAGTCATGTGAAACTGTGAGTCCTTTATAAATTACCCATTCTCATGTATATCTTTATTAGTCGTGTGAGAACAGACTGATACATTAAATTGGTATCAGGTAGTTGGGCACTGCTGTAAAGATACCCGAAAATGTAGAAGTGACTTTAGAACTGAGTAATAGGCAGAAGCTGGAACAGTTTGGAGGGCTCAGAAGGAGATAGGAAAATGTGGGAAAGTTTGAAATCTCCTAAAGAGTTGAAAGGCTCAGATGACAGGAAGATGTGGGAAAGTTTGGAACTTTCTAGAGACTTGTTGAATGGCTTTGACCAAAATGCTGATAGTAATATGAACAACAAGGTTCAGGCTGAGGTGGTCTCAGATGGAGATGAGGAAATTGTTGGGAACTGGAGGAGTAAAGATCACTCTTACTATACCTAAAGACTGGTGACATTTTGTCCTGTCCTACAGACATGTGGAACTTTGAACTTGAGATAGGTGATTTAGGGTATCTGGTGGAAGAAATTTCTAAGTGACAAACTGTTCAAGAGGAAGCAGAGCATAAAAGTTTAGAAAATTTACAGCCTGACAATGCATTAAAAAAGAAAAGCCCTTTTTCTGGTGAGAAATTCAAGCCTGCTGTAGAAATTTGCATAAGTAACAAGGAGCCCAATGTTAACCACCAAGACCATGGGGAGAATGTCTCCAGGGCATGTCAGAGGCCTTTGTGGCAGCACCTCCCATCACAGGCCTGGATACCTTGGAGGAAAAAATGGTTTCATGGGGACTTGGTGCCATGCGTCCTAGCTATTCCAGCTGTGGCTAAAAGGAGCCGAGGAACAGCTCAGGCTGTGGCTCCAGAGGGTACAAGCCCCAAGCCTTGGCAACTTCCATGTGGTGTTGATCCTGCAAGTGTACAGAAGTCGAGAATTGAGGTTTGAAAACTTCCTCCTAGATTTCAGAGGATGTATAGATATGCCTAGATGTCCAAGCAGAAGCTTGCTGCAAGGGCAGGGACCTCATGGAGAACCTCTGCTAAGGCAGTGCAGAGGGAAATGTGGGCTTGGAGCCCCCACAGAATCCCTACTGGGGCACTGCCTAGTGGAGCTGTGAGAAGAGGACCACCATTTTCCAGACCCTAGAATGGTAGATCCACCAATATCTTGCACTGTGCACCTGGAAAAGTTGCAGACGCTCAATGCCAGCACAGGAAAGCATCCAGGAGGGGCGCAGTACCCTGCAAAGTCACAGGGGTGGAGCTGCCCAAGGACGTGGGAGCCCACCTCTTGCGTCAGTGTGACCTAGATATGAGACATGGAGTCAACTAAGATCATTTTGGAGATTTAAAATTTCACTGCCTCTTTGGATTTTAGACCTGCATAGGTCCTGTTAGCCCCTTTGTTTTGGCCAATTTGTCCCATTTTGAATGGCTGTATTTACCCAATGCCTGTACCCCATTGTATCTAGGAAGTAACTAACTTGCATTGGATTTTACAGGCTCATAGGCAGAAGGCACTTGCCGTGTCTCAGATGAGACTTTGGACTGTGGACCTTTGGGTTGATGCTGAATGAGTTAAGATTTTGGGGGACTGTTGGAAGGTATGATTGGTTTTGAAAAGTGAGGACGTGAGATTTGGGAGGGGTCGGGGTGGAACGATATGGTTTGGTTCTGTGTTCCCACCCAGATCTCACCTTGAATTGTAATAATCCCCATGTGTCATGGGAGGAACCTGGTGGGAAGTAATTGAATCAGGGGGGTAGATTTTTCCCTGCCATTTTTGTGATAGTGAATAAGTCTCACAGATCTGATGATTTTATAAAGGGCAGTTCCCCTGCACATGCTCTCTTTACTCCTGCCATGAAATACATCCCTTTTCTCTTTCTTAATCTTCCACCATGATTATGAGGTTTCCCCAGCCATGTGGAACTGTGAGTCCTTTAAACCTCTTTCCTTTATAAATTACCTAGTCTTGGGTATGTCTTTATTAGCAGTGTGAGAACAGACTAATACACAGGCTAATCCTGTAAAGGAGAAGGTTATCTTTCTCCATACATTTTTTCCATCCACTGAATGGAGAAGACTCTGAGATGCTAAGAAAGAGTGGAAAAACAGGGTGGAAGGACCTGGGTTGCTGAAGCACCTTGTGGAATAAAGTCACTGCTAACACAGATGCCTCTATTGAGCACCTGCATGAATAAGAGGTGCTGTTGTATTATGTTAGCAACTGTGTATCATTAAGCACTTGCATGAACAAGGTCAATTATTTCATTATGTTAATCTATTAAATTCTTGGAGTAAGATTATGTTAACCTGAACCAAGACAAAACTGGGAGTACACATTTGGATCTTCACATCAGTAAATTGGTTCTTTAGGAAGGGTTATTTCCTGGTGACTAACCTCATAGCTGCTTTCTGGTTTTTGTTTTGTTTTGTTTTTGTTTTTCAGTGATGCTAGAATGTAAGTTGTATGTGAACAGGAATTTTTGTCTGTTTTGCCATTGATGTATCTGAAGCAACTAGAACAAGTACCTGGCATATGGTAGCATTCAGCAATTAGTTGTTGAATAAGCAAATGAGCAAAAAGCAAATATTATCTTCTAACTAGTGATTGAAGTGTCATCATGCATAAATTGAAAAAATGTCATGTGAAACTATGAAATGGGCTTTTATATAACTGTGTTTCTATATCTCCATAAATAGAATGTTACAAAGTTTTGTGTTATTAATGGTAACAAAATAATTTCTGAAATTTTATGGCATATTTTTCTGAGTTTTCTGAAAACTAATTGACAGCTCAAAAACTGCAAATGTGTCACATAAATGATAATGCAAAGGGTTAATAGCGAAGAGGGAGTGTTGATACGTAAGGCACGGAAGGTCGTGTGGGCCTTGAGATCAAAAGGCAGATGTGTATTTTTGTGTAAAGGCATCACCGTGTCATAAGCGATGAATTCTTTGGTTTAAGTTAGATCTCAAAAAGTAATGGACTGCATGAAGTGGATAAAGAACTGAAGATTTAACCCTGGGGAACAGCTGTGGCTACAATTCCATGGCTGTTACTTTCCTCTATAGTAAAGCTTAAGGAGAGTCTGAAAACTTAGGATAAATGAGAAATAAGCTTTGTACAAGGGGTGTGTGGGGGGCTCTAAAGGGTAATTCTCTGGCCATCATCATCTTGGCTGAAATCGGCATCTGGCATCTACTTGGTCTGGATATTAACATATGTAAACCTCTGGGGAGCTTCATTTTCTTGGGTAAAGGAAATAAAATTAAAAACTAAAAATGAGTGAAACTACACAAATGAATGAAACCACATGTAATTTACTATACTATAGATTGAAGAGTAAAATATGTACAAAATTCATGACTACCATACAGTATCTTTTTGGTATTAATGTCCAACTTTCCCTCTTCACTCCTTGTCCCTCTCTCTCCAAACACACACATATAGAGAATCACTAGAAATGAGTGATACATCCTCAGCTGAATTTATCTACAGAATGTTTCTGTCATGGTCAACTTTGTATCTTATTGGGCTTTCACCAGTTTGTTCATAAATTCCATTCTATGGAGTCTCAAAATATAAAATTTTATATCCCTAGCACAGAATCAGTGGCAGAAATGTTCCGTATTTCCATTCACAGCTCATATGTTAAATTTATCTCTTCATACCTTTCTAGAACCCTTTTCACTGCTTGTCCTGCCTACACAGATTGATATAATTTGGTCCTTTAGGGGTTTCCCTCTTTTTCAATAGTCCCCTGCTATTATAGCCTTGGGGATAATTTACTTCTGTTCAAAGTGACCCATGTGCTCCTGTCTATTTTTTTTAAATGCCTAAATCTCTCTGGTCAGTAACTTGTACGTCTCTCTGCCATGCTTCCACAGTGGGAAGGACAGATTTCCAGAATAAGGCTGAACTAAAACTGGCCTCTTAGTTGCATTCTTTCCTGATGAAAGTGTTCTTCTTTATAATGCCATTAAATATTTCCCTTGGCTGCAACACAGTATTTTACTGTTTGAACACGCATTAAATATGCCTTCTTTCTTTATTATAGGAGATATTATTATTTCCATGATAGTTCAGGAACTAAGTCTCAGAGGAATATAGGGGTGGGTTAGACTGAGTGTTGCTCAGTCTTGTGATGGGTTCCAAGCAGACAACCCTGTAAAAAGCATTATTGGACCACCCAGAAGGCACAACTTAAGAAGGCCAACCTTCTGGGAATGTCACCACACCTCTCAATGAGCTCCAGAGCTAACCCATGGTAACAATTGGCGTGGAGGTACACTGTCTTACTCTACCTGAGAAAAGAGCAAAATAAAACTATAGAATTCCACTTAGCCTGTTGTATCACATACTATTTAGTTTTTTCCTGAAGCCTACCTACCTTCTCCCTCTCAATTTTTGGCTTTTTTTTTTTATCAGCTTCTCTGTCCTTTTCATTTTTCCTGGACTTTCTCTATTCCTTGTTTTTGCTTTTATGAAAGCATGGCCTTTTAAAATGCCCACATATAACACTCTAAGTTCACCAGATAAAACTGTGACAATAATTACAAAAGGTTTCACTTACTGCTAATGCTTTATGTATATTAATACACTGTATAAACTTTGTAGCAAATTTATGATATTAGATTGCTTTTATTTTTCCCCATTTTACTGAGGTAAACTGAAAAATTGGAGAATTAACAAGTTGTTCAAAGTCACATAGCTAATAAAAGGCAGGATTCAAAGCTTGGTCCAATTGACTCTAGAAGACATTATTATTTTTTTTTTTTTTTTTTTTTTTTTTTGAGACGGAGTCTCGCTCTGTCGCCCGGGCTGGAGTGCAGTGGCCGGATCTCAGCTCACTGCAAGCTCTGCCTCCCGGGTTTACGCCATTCTCCTGCCTCAGCCTCCCGAGTAGCTGGGACTACAGGCGCCCGCCACCTCGCCCGGCTAGTTTTTTGTATTTTTTAGTAGAGACGGGGTTTCACAGTGTTAGCCAGGATGGTCTTAGAAGACATTATTTATGGATCCAATAAATAATGAGTGAGTGCATTGGTGATAGACACAACGATGACAAAACAGGGTGATCACTCACCTCACAGAGCTTACGTTCCTCTGGCATGTCAAAGAAACAGTGCACCAGACATATTAAACAGGCAAGGAAGACTGTATTCAAAACTATTGCCAGAGAGAGAGAGAGAGAGAGAGAGAGAGAAACTGAACTCAACTCTCCTAACAAAGAACCCTGGAGAGTTTTTCTTATGAGGATGAACAAGTGGAAAAGTATTGGAGGATCTTAAGGTGTCAATGTGGTCAGATCATTTGTGTTGCTAATTTGGCACTTATGGAAGTTAAGTTTCTACCTTATCTCAGAGACCAGAAGATAGGGATGTAATTTTTGTTGATGATTGCACTACAAAGGAATGAATCCCAGGTACTTGAGAAAGACATTCCTGGATTGTCAAACTGATAAAAGGCTGGGAGAAAATTTACATTTCAAAAGAGCAGAGAAAGAATTTATAACAGCAAGTTTTCTACAGTAAATGATTGAAGAAAAAGAAGATCAGACATCAACAGTCAGAAAGAAATCTGTCTAAAGTTTAGTCAAGCTAAAGAAATCATTAAGATCATCTTGGTCAGGAGAGAGACAAAAATATGTAGTGAATGTCCTAGCAAGCAGGATACAGATGCTGGGTGGGGGAGTTTCTATTTTATGTGGTTTATGTGACTTTGTCCTGGTTTATAACTAGAATAGAGGTTTTAAGCTCCCCCGTTCCTGATTTATGGAGAAACTAGTTGATATTAAGGGAAAATATTTCCTGAAGATAGAAACATTACTACTGACTTGGTCTTTACTAGAATACACATTGCCAGATTGGTTCTCCTGATTTATCCCCTGATCTGAGGGCTTTTCAGCCATTATGTTCAATGCACATTATTTTTGGACCATTGGCATAAGCAAATAGGCTACTATTGACCACCCTGACCATCTTCTCCCACTGCAAGTTTCTTTTTTTTTTTTTTTTTTTTTTGAGAGGGAGTCTCGCTCTGTCGCCCAGGCTGGAGTGCAGTCGCCGGATCTCAGCTCACTGCAAGCTCCGCCTCCCGGGTTTACGCCATTCTCCTGCCTCAGCCTCCCTGGTAGCTGGGACTACAGGCGCCAGCCACCTCGCCCGGCTAGCTTTTTGTATTTTTTAGTAGACACGGGGTTTCACCGTGTTAGCCAGGATGGTCTCGATCTCCTGTCCTCGTGATCCACCCGTCTCGGCCTCCCAAAGTGCTGGGATTACAGGCTTGAGCCACCGCGCCCGGCCCACTGCAAGTTTCTATACTGTCTAACCCAAGACCTCTTAGATAACTTGACCATCTTCTCATTCTCCTTAAGGAAAACATCCCAGGTCACTTCAGCTCCCTCCTACCCCTTCCGAATCTGGCATATTTACCTAATAAGCCTAAATGTACAGTGTTCATGTATTCCATTTTCTGGATAATAGCATTATTTATGCAATCTCTAAAAGACAGGGAAGACACTTCAGCACTTTGAAAAGTAATGTCCCCACTTGAGTAATTAAGGAGACTTTTAGCAGCCCTCTCGCCAGCTAAATCCAGAAGAGCAACTGCCTAACAGCAAATGTAATCTCCAGCAGGGCACCTCTATGCCATTATACTATTCTTATTATCCTTTTGTTGTCAAAAAAATTTTACAAAGCCACTGCGTTTCATACATACGAAGACTAAGGCTTAAATATTCTTATTCAAGCCACATAACTATTAAGCAGGAGAACTGAGATGTAAACCCAGATTATTTTAATTCCAAAGATGTGTTCTTTGAAATTTTTGTTTCCATTATTACATGCTACTACCAATCAAGTTTTATTCCTGGGGATAGGGGAATAAAACCTAAATATTATGACTTTTATTTGTTCATGGAAAACATAGTCATGTTTAATGATATCTCAATGAAACATAAGAAATATTATTGTGGTCTAATGTAGGGTTTCTCATGGGGTTCAGTAATTATTACTGAGTTCTCTATTCAAATGTTCTTTTCATAATAGATCATTTGGGAAAAGGCTAAATGATATCAATTAGTCATTTTTATTTCAACATTAGGAGGAACTATTTTACTAGCTTATACTTTTCCTTTGTGGCTTTGTAGGCTCCATCCGTCTTGTTCTCTTTAGAGATAAGAATATTGCAGAAAATGGAGAGTACCACAGGGTAAATTTCAATTACTCTGTGGAATATTAGCTATTTTATCTTGTTTGCTTAAGAGGTTTTTTTCTGATTGAATAATTATAACTTAAAAGGCAGAAGTAACTTTTCCTTTCATATTACTTCATAGTTCATCTCTCTTCTCTCTGGCTGACTTATACCCACAAGGCTGATGCTAATTCCATTTTTTTTTTTTTTTTTTAAGACAGAGTTTCTCTCTTGACACCCAGGCTGGAATGCAATGGCACCATCTCGGCTGACTGCAACCTCCACCTCCAAGGTTCAAGCAATTCTCCTGCCTCAGCCTCCTAAGTAACTGGGATAACAGGTGCCCGCCACCACATCTGGCTAATTTTTGTATTTTTAGTAGAGATGGGGTTTCACCATGTTGACCAGGCTGGTCTTGAACTCCTGAGCTCAAGTGATCCACCCGCCTAGGCTTTCCAAAGTGTTGGGATTATAGGCATGAGCTACCTTGCCCGGCCGGCTGATTCTAATTCTTTTCTTGGGGAATAATGGTGTAGCCCTTTGAAAAACTGGTCATGCATCATTGCACTTCTGTCTCCCACCTTTTTACCCTATAATTTATTCTGATTATTTCAGAAAATTCAGACTACATCTTCTACGGAAGAATGGGGTTTGAAAGATGAAAACTCAGGCACCTGTATAGACATAGGAACATCCAAGATGTACTCATGGAGATAGTGCTGTGGCTGCTATATTTCATATGCTCTGTCCTGCTGCAGCTGTGAGCCTACTGAGGCCGTGAGCCTTACTTGTCATTGGCTTATCCCTGCTCAAATGGGAGGAGAAAGATGTGAGATCCTTAGGGCACCTCACTGTAGCACTGCTACACAAGATTCTCCATTATGGCACCAGTTAGAGGCAAAGTATGAAACCCTCTAACTCAAGAGATATTTAAAGATCAATATCAGGGCTGTATGTTTGAGAGGGTGGCCTCTGGGTTCTTTCAGGAATGGTCGGTTGGCATGATCGAATCATACAATTTCACAAGGAAATGGACCATAAAAGGCTACACAGTACAATCATTGTCAAACTCCGAAACTACTAAAACAGTCACTCAGGGGTGATAGTTAAACATTCAAATTCCTATATCATATTCTGATAACAATAAGTTTCCCTGGGTGTCTCCAGAGTCTGTCTGGTCATAAACTTCTTAAGTATTTCTTAGTTGGCTCTGAAACTCAAAAAGTATTTGACTAAATGGGGAAATGATGCATTGTACCTCTAAAAATTTGAAAATGACAACAAATAATTCCTGAATAATTTTATTCATAATAGTCTGCTAAAACCTAAACAGATGTTAACTTCTACAGATTAAAAACTTATTCTGTCTTCTCCCGAATGGATGGATTGCTACGTGATTTGATTTTTCCTTGCACAGACGTTCTGTGGCTGTGTCCCTCGTGGGAGGATGTGAAAAGATGGTCATTCTAGAGAACAGATTCTGTTGTGGTGAAGGGTACCTTCGCTCCTCTGACTGGATGCAGATATCACAGTCTTTAGGAGGCAAGGAAAGCTCTGCTATTAGCCTCACTATCCTCTCACCCTTCAAATTCTTGACAGAGTGCATCTGAAAAGTAAAATAATTGTTTCCCTCATGACTACAGCACAGATGAAATGAAAAAAAACTGGCCTTTCCCCGACTCCTGAGTAATTAATTTAGTCTAATGTGTCTGTTCTAGCATCCAAGTACTGCAGCACTAGGCGCCAGGCATATGTGCAGATAGCTTGAGAGAGATCATGTTATTCAGATAATCTAGTTACCCCTTGATCCACCCAATGTTAACAGTGACTTGAAGCTCTCATTCATTATTTGGGCTAACAATGTCTTACATGTTAGAGCAAATTTTAGCATTTAACACACTTTCATAAATACTGTCAGGAAGCTGGATATATGTGAGGAAGGTTGTATGACTTGTTTCATGGTCCGACAACCCAGAAAGGGTCAGAATTGAGACTCAAATGCAAGCTTAGAGACTTTGAGTCTAGTTTCCCTCTAAAGGACATGAGGGTGCATGTAATACAATTTTTCCAGTTCCTATAGTTATAGAGGAAATCAGAGCTCTGGTTCCAATAAGAGTGTTATTTGGCTCAAATCCACACCCAGATTTGCTGAGACTTTAAAGTCACTCCTAACTCTTATCAGGGCTTGGCTCCTTCTGAAAAACACTCCACTGTTTCCTTTATCTAATTAGAGTTCTAGGGAAACTTTTTTGACTAGCACTAAAACCCAGAGTCATAATATAATATATTTATTTTAGCAAGTCCTTCATTAAACAAATACTTGTGTATTCGGCATGTGCTAGGACCTGGGTACTGTGCTGAGAACAGGGAACATAATCAGTGGGGGGCAGGGGAAAACTTGCATGTCTTCTTTGAACTTACAGTAGATTTAGAAGAGGTAGACATATGCACAGCGTATGGGCATAGAGGGATATTTCTGAATGAGATGGATGTATAAAGATAAACAGCTGGCTGGATGCAGTGGCTCACACCTGTAATCCTAGCACTTTGGGAGGCTGAGGCAGGTGGATCACAAGGTCAGGAGTTCGAGACCAGCCTGGTCAATGTGGTGAAACTCCATCTCTACCAAGAATACAAAAATTAGCCAGGCATGGTGGTAGTGCCTGTAGTACCAGCTACTCAGGAGGCTGAGGCAGGAAAATTGCTTGAACCTGGGAGGCGGAGGTTGCAGTGAGCTGAGATCATTCCATTGCATTCCAGCCTGGTAACAGCAAGACTCTTTCTGGAAAAAAAAAAAAAAGATAAACAGCTAATCCAGGCAGAGTGGCCTTTTCAAAGAAGGTTGCTTGGAGGAAAAAAACAAAAACAAAAACAAAACGCTAAGCTAATCAATAAAGGATGAGGAGCAGTTAGGTAGGTAAATGGGGATGAGATGGAGAGAAGTTCCCAGGCAGAAGGGATCAGCACCGTGGGGAGGCCTGGACTGGGAAGCCTTGTGAGATCAGCTGTTGCTTATGTTAGAGTCGCTGATGTGATGCTGCCACAAACCTCCACATCTGTGTGCACCCTCTTCCCCTTCCAGACCTATTCATGGGCCTCTGGCTGCTGCCCTTTCTTGCCCCCACTCTGTTCCCTGATGCAATTTACCTCTTCGACCTTCCTCTGCTCCTTTATTTGCAACCAAGAGAGACTGTATTAGGTAGAGTAATGAATGACTCCCCCAAAGATGTCCATGCCATAATTCCCAGAAACTGTGAATATGCAAGGACATGCCAAAGAGGTAGTAAGGTTGTTTACAGAATTAAGGAAATTAATCAATTGACTTCAATAAAGAAAAGTACCTGGATTCTCCAGGTGGAACCAATCAAATCACATGAGCTTTGAAAAGAAGAGGGAGGTGGAGGCGTGGGCCAGATGGTCGAGACACTAGAAGGATTCCATACTCCAGTGTTGGCTCTGAACATGGAGAAACCAGCAAAAAAAATTGGTGTCCCATAGAAGCCAGGAATGGCCCTCAGGAACATAACAGCAACAAAATATGAACCTTGGTCCTACAATCCTCAACCTGAATGAGCAGGAAGCTAATTCTCTCCTCAAGGTTCTAGAGAAGAACACGGCCTGCCAACATTGTGATTTTAGTCCAAAGAGACACACACTGGCCTTCTGACCTACAGAACTGCAAGATAATAAATGTGTATTGTGTGAGGCTGCTAAAATTATGAGAATTTCTTACAGCAGCAATATAAAACTAATACAAAGGCTTTCTACTGAAAAATGTGAATGTTCTATCAGACCTGGGATGGCCCCAATTTCAAGGTTACAATATAGGTCATATGAACTGCCCCCCTAGGGGAACAGTGTATACCCACAGCTCTATACACTGCCTTGCTGCATAGAAATAACACCATAGTTTTTGCAGACATTGAATTCAGTCTTCATCCTTCTATAAAGAATGGCCTCCAGGAATCACAAGAGATTTACTTGTGTGGTTCTAATATGTGCCTTATTCTTATCCCCTGTCCTAAAAAGTCTGGTCCTGAGTCTTGAGTAAGCTGATTTCCTTTCATTTTCCCTCTCAGAGAAAGTCCTGTTTTCCACCTTGCTGAAGCACTTTCCCCTGGGCTTTGTGAGGGAGTTTCAGTCTGTTTCAATACTGTGATGTTAACCTTCATTCCTTGAAACCTAAACATAGTCTCCAAAATTCTCTAATAATTTTTTTGAGTTTAGAGATAGAAGTGGGGCCAATAAAGGTGATAGCATGGTCAGCTGGTAGGATTTTAGGACCTCTTAAAATTTGCTACACACGATACATGTTGAGCTCCACTGCCATACTGCCTTATACACCCATAGAGATGGAAAAAGAAAAAAGTTTGTAAAATCAAAAGCACATTTATGTCCTTAAAATTTTAAGATGGCATTATAAAGACATCTCTGTCATTTTCTTCCTACAGAAATCAACTCACAATAACAGAAAAATCTAAAAAATAGAAAATACAAAATCCGTCTATGATGAAACAAGGTGTCATCTTAGCCCTAAACAATGATATATAAGGAAAGGCTGCCAAGGAAAGATCACACTGGGGTCTAGAAAGACATAGGGCTCTCTCCATGCCACTGGGGGGTGCATGCTACTGCAGACCTCAAACTAGCAAAACACCATCATTTTCTAATGGAAATGCATAGTGAGGGAAAAAAACCTCTTTGCCTTTTGGCTTAAAGGGATTAAATTAAACAAGGTGCATATCTTACTGAGATTATCGTTGAAGACTGAGTGTCTCTGTAGAGTAATGGGAGAGTTAGATCTATGAGAGAAAATTGAAAATGTCATGACTGTGTGTAGATGACACAAAAGTAGAGAGAAACTGAATTATGAGCTGTTTAGAGATGCCAATCTGTTGTGAGTGCTCAGAAAAATATGCTAAGAAAAATGCTTATACATACAACTTTGTAACATCACAAGTTTCACTGAGAATAAGACTAAAATCCTGCTCACTTTGCCTTCTCTGGTCACTTTATACATAAATTTCCTTAAAAATAACTGAACCAGGACTGACTTAGGTAATTCTAAGTGAATAATAATAAATAAAAATAATTACCACAGGTCTATATACATTACTACTACCATTAGAGGAAAGAAATAGAAGTGAGAAGAAATGATAAATGCAAGTATCTCCATTGAGGAAATCACAATCCATAACAATCTGAATTGTAAGCTTTCATGAAATTAACAAAAAACACAAACCAGAGATCTAAGAGGTTAAGAGAGACACAGAAAAAATATAGGAGGATAATAAACTAGTAGAGTTCAGGATAAAAGTGGTGCAAAATCATTACATAAATGACGGTTACATTGAAACCAACAGGAGAACAGAATAGATGCCAATTAAATCCTAGTAAATGACACAGAAGGTAGGATTGAGAAAAGTGAGGATAGTAATATATAGTAAGCAAGGATGAAAAGGATTAGAGAAAATATGTTAGATATAGATGGCAGACAAAGAAAATGTGATGTATACATCATTGGGTCCCTCAATAAGCAATCTGACAAATTAAAGACAAAAATATCCAAATATATAATCATAAAAACTGTCCAGAATGAAATCTAGTTAGGATCCATAGATTTTTAACAGTGTTCTCTGCCACAGGAAAAACTGATATAGAATGATCAAGCTGTGACATATCCAAGTACATATTACTAGGTTCAAACACTAGGAAAAGAATCCCTTGATCATTTTTACCAAAGGAAAAAATCACTGTCCTAATCAGCATGGGCTGCCATAATAAATCCCCATAGATTGGGTGGCTTCAACAACAGAAAGTCCTTTTGTCACAGCTCTAGAGGCTGGAAGACGGTGATCAGGATATCAGCATGGTCTGGTTCTGGTGCGGAGCAGCTTCCTGGCTTGCAGATGGCCACCATCTCACTGTGTCCTAAAATGGCAGAGAATAAACAAGCTCTGGTCTGTTCCTCTTCTTAAAAGGATGCTAACATCGTCTTGGGGATTCCACTCTCATGGCCTCATCTAAACCTTATTATTTCCCAAAGGCCCTACCTCCTAATCCCATCTCGTTAGGGGTTAGTAGAGTTTCAACATACAAATCTGGAGAAACACATGCATTCAGTCCCTAACAGTCACCTATACAGGATAAAAATTGGTTCCAGTCTTATACCTCTTCATAGATACACTCACGACACTAAAAGACAACGGACTATACTAAAGAAAGAAAAGAAACACCCAAAAACTTTATATTTAGCAAAACTGTCACAAGATAAAAGAACCATAACCCTACATCTTTTTAAACATAAAAGAACTCAGAAAATATAATTGTCAACAAGATTGTTTTTGTAGAAAATACCACACGGTAGCCTTGAGAAAACCAAGACATGAATAAAGAAAGGGACTAGTGGTCAGCTCTGAGTTCATTTAAGTCACTAAGACCTAATACTTAAGCTGTGCCTATTATGGTTATAGAGGGGAATGTAAATGTTTAAAATAATGATAGTGTAGTTCTAGTATAAATAATGCAAATTGGGAGGGGAAGTGAGAGATAAGGTAGAATGCAGTGATGAAGACTCTGTTCTTTTCATAATGGATGAAGAAAGTCACTGCCAATAAAATTACACAAAATACTGAGTGGATCACATATTTACAACCTCATCACTGACACATGGAGTAACAAAACTGAAATATTTAAGCAATTTTAATCTTACACAAATAGAGGGTCATATTTCAGGCTGATGTTCTAAAAAATGTTTTAAGTTGTAAGGAGCTGGATGAACCTCTGGCCCTTAGCCCATTTAAATTATTTCTGGACCAATATAAATGAATAAAAACATTCAAATGTCTACATTTATCTCAAATTTATCATGTTTTCTACTTTGCCCTTATTAACACTCCAACTCTTCTCCCACCATGGAATTTGGTTAAAGATTATCCTAATTTTGAATTACTTTCAAGATTATTTTCTTAAAAAATAGTGTTTATTTTGTTTTATAGTAATTGTAATTTTGGTCAAATTTTGTCTGGCATTTACTGGTATATATTGGTATTTGTCTGCTATTTACTGACAAAATTCATAAATGACTGCACACCCATTTTGGATGGGATGCTCTTAGTTATATATTTTGATGGAATTTGTGAAATAATTTCACAAGAAGTTTTCCTTGATAAACAACACTGGAGAGGAAATTTGCAAAATTCACTGCATCATATATATGTATACATACATACATATACCAGTCTATGTTTTCTTGCAAAACTATGATCCTCTTTGGCCTATCCATTAGTGATACTGGGGAAAATTATTAAATAATGCTATTCATTGAAATAGCGGCTGTCCCTACTGTAGCTAAAAACTCAATTTAAAATGGTCTACCACTAGGCAAAGAGGGAAAAATCTGAACATATAATGATGCTACATTGTCTTCTGTGTTAACCTTGATTGCTTCTTGACCTGTGTGTGGGCAATGTTATTAACAGTTAGAAATACTCTATTCACAACAGCTACAGGCGATGGTATCCATGGAATGATAGATTAATAGTCCCAGAGTTAGCTAATTAGTTTAAATATTATTTACGTCAGAATCTAAGCTCATTTCTACTTATTCTGAGGCAAACTCTGAATATGAAATATGATTTATCAGGACTCTGACAAGAAAAACGTCAGGTATAAGATTCATATATGGAAACACAAGCTGATAAGTTAGGGAAAAATATTTTAAATTGGTGGATACATGAGTATAGGGTGTGGGGAGGCTATTGACTGGAAAGGGACACAAGAGAACACTCTGGGATGATGGAACTATTCTGTGTGGTGTCAGGAGGGTACGTATTTCTCAAACAGACCGTATGAAATTCCTAATCTGAGCATTTTGTTCTATGTAAGTTATACATCAATAGTAAATAATTCTTTAAAAACTCACTAAAAATTACCCCTGTAAATTCCACTAGATTTACTTTATCAGTGAGTTTTGAGAATACAAGCAGGGATGGTATCTTGAATTGAAAAAACTGTTTGAACACTAGGAGTTCAAATCTGAGACTCCTAAGAATTTGAATACAAGTTATTCAGTATCCATTTCACTCCTGTCAGACATGTATAAAGCTGAGATACTAACATTAACCAAACTTATTGGGCTGTCTGAAGAATAAATTAATTGAATATCTCTAAAACATGTAGCAATAGAAGCAAATCATTCTTTGTATCCTACATAGTTAAACTTGATGTGCAAAATGAAAAGTCATCACTCTTTTCCACAGTAGTTATTTTCATTTATGCTATACATTACATTTATAGAGGTAAAACTATGTAAAATATATGTAAAATGGGGGTCAGGTCATTGTTATTTTGCATACTTTATTTTTGGTGAGCGGAGAACCTTTTTAGTCAATTTGTGTAAGTGCTATAGTGTTTTTGTCATCGTAACCCGGAGACCAATTTGTTGAATTGGATAGCTAGGAAGCAAGGAAAGAAGGAAGGAAGGCAAAAAGTATTTCACCGAAAAGGCAGAAGACTGGCATCAATTGTAAGCTCTGGAATCAAGGCAATTTTGGCTGAGTCCCATTTTATATAGGACTAAAGGAGACTGCTGTCCTCAAGGGCAATAATGCTTATGAGAACAAAGAAGACTATGGAGAAATTTTAGGCAGTAGAAGAGAGTAGAAAGGTCAAGAGGATCATAGTTGAAGTAAGCTGTACAGCAAATTAGGCATTGCCCAATTAACTAGGAATTACCAGCAGACAAAGCAGGAATACCTAAAAGCTAATTGCTTATACAACCAAATATTTAGAAATAAAGATATTTTCATCTAGAACAATCCTAAAAATCACTCTGGTTTCTAAAAGGCCAAAGGTAGTGGGCAGGTATACAAAGAAAGGGATATTTATGAGAGAGGGCCTGACATTTAATCTATTTATGTAAGTGACATCAATACATATGGTCAAGCCTGACAATGGATATGACATAATTAATCATTAATACAACCTAGTTGCAGAAGTTCTCTTTAAAAATAGAGTTATATCTCAGAATAAAGATTCCTAGCTCTAACACTTATTGCCTCTATTTTCTTGGGCAAATTACTTCAACTCACTAAACCTCAGTATCCGTCAGTAAAATATAGATAATAATAGTGCCTCCTACTTCATAGGATGTTTGGGAGCGCTAATGATAAAATGCTTGCAAAGACATTTAGCATGTAGTACATAGAATAAAGTAAGCACCCAACAGATGTTAAAATCTGACATACATACACACACATATATACACACATATTTACACATATTTGCACGTGTGTGTATATATATATGCATATACACATAATATAAATATTAGACAAATTTGACAAATATGCATAAAAACTCTGCTTGTTACTTATGGAAGAGACTGACTATTTACCATATCTGTTTCCCTTTCCTTCTGGGTCCACAGCTATCTTATGTGCCTTAAAGTAAGGTATTGCAGGTACTGAGTTCCTGCCACTGGCACGAGTAGCACGAATGTGTGCTGCTTCTAGATCTGACAGGTGAAAACCTTCCATGAATTCTTCTATCTGTTCTGTTTCCACCCTGCCAGCTCAATGTTGGCAGTCATTTGCCATAGAATGGCAAGGCTCTGATCACTGGAGCCTCAGAAAGGTGGAGGGATGGCAGAGGGTGAGGGATGGCATAATGTACATTATTCAGGTGGAGGTTCCACGAAAAGCCCAGCCTTTACTGCATGCAGTATGTTCATGTAACCCAATTGCATCTGTACCCGCTAAATCTCTTAAAAAAAAGAAATGCAGGGCTCAAATCTGACTGCAGGAACTGAGTGGTACCGCCACCACCATCTCCACCCTTGGTTTTGTTTCCTAGAGTTTTAAGTGCATGAAAAATATACTTCTATTGCATTAAGGCCATTGAAATTTGGAATGTTGCCTATTGTAGTAACTAGAGTTACCTTGACTAATATACTACTGAATTCAAATGGTGTGTGTATTATGAAACATCAGTTCATGTTTTTCTGCATGTAGGAATAAAATAAGAGTGTGTCATTCAGAATTTTGTTTGGTTCCTCATAATAGAAAACCAGTTACCAGCAGCTTTAACACTTAGTTATTTATTTTTCTTATAAGGATGTAGGTCCAGAAATAGCAGTTGTTGCTTTTTTGCAGTAGCCAATATATCTGGAATTCCCTTGCTTTTCCCTCATTGTTACCATATGACTGCTGTGGCTCCTGCCATCATGTCTACATACAAGGCAAAAATAAGGTAGAAAAACTTACTGTATCTGTCTCCTTTTATTAGGAAATTCAAAACTTACTTAAACTTAGAAGACAACTCAAGTTGCACTGGCAGAATTGTGTCATCTGGTCACCACCAGCCACAGAAAAGATGCAAAGTCAATATTTGACTGGGCACCTTATTGCCCTAGACATAACTATGGTTCTATTATTAAAGAATAATTGAGGAATGGCTCTTGGCTAAGTAACTGACAAAGTCTGTAACTTATAGTGGTAACAATGAACTCTAACCTGACTGATTTTTGGTTCAGGCTATTTGTCTATACAGGTGATATCAAAAAACCCAGAAAAGGTCAGAAGGGACTGTGTTTTTACTAAATTCCAAAAGTTGACAGAAATAATTATAGCTCTGAAAAGGCTAAATGTCGTCACATGCTTGTAACTTCTGCTTCCACATGGAAAGCCACTTGACATCTGAAAACGCAGCTCTCTGTTCATGGGCTTTCTTTGTTCTTTTTCACCACATGATGAGACAGGGAGATAAAAATGTTTTATCTGTATAACTTTTAAAATAATTTGGAAAGAAAAGAGAAAGTATATTTAAAATTATTTGGGTTAAATCCTTAAAGTCTCTAATATGCTATATATTTAATCACATTTTAATGTTTTAATTTTTTCTTTTTCAACTTTTCTTTTAGGTACAGTGGGTACATGTGCAGGTTTGTTGCGTGGGTAAATTGCAACAAACCTGCACATAGAGTTTGGTGTATGAATTATCCCATCACTCAAGTCATGAGCTTAGTACCTGATAGGTAGTTTTCAAACCCACATCTTCTCTCCATTCTCCTCTAGAAGTCCCTGGTGTCTATTGTTGCCATCTTTATGTCCATGTTTAGCCAATGTTTAGCTCCTCCTTATAAGTGAGAATATGCAATATTTGGCTTTCTGTTCCTGTGTTAATTCATTTAGGATAATGACCTTCAGTTGCATCTGTGTTGCTGTAAATGGCTTAATTTTTGTTGTTGTTGTTGGAGACAGAGTCTCACTCTGTCGCCCAGGCTAGAGTGCAGTAGTGTGATCTTGGCTCACTGCAACGTCTGCCTCCGGGTTCAAGTGATTCTTCTGCCTCAGCCTCCTGAGTAGCTGGGACTATAGGCACATGCCACCACGCCCGGCTAATTTTTTGTATTTTTAGTAGAGACAGGGTTTCACTGTGTTAGCCAGGATGCTCTCGATCTGACCTCGTGATCTACCTGCCTCGGCCTCCCAAAGTGCTGGGATTACAGGTGTGAGCCACTATGCCCAGCCCTAAAGTACATAATTTTATTTCTTTTTATGGCCGCATAGTATTTCGTAGTGTATGTGTACCATATTTTCTTTAACCACCATTCATGGGGATCTAGGTTGATTTCATGTCTTTGCTATTGTGAATAGTGCTGCAATGAATACGCAAATGCAGGTATCTTTTCGGTAGAATGATTTATTTTCCTCTGGTTAAATACCCAGTAATTGGATTGCTGGGTCAAATGATAGTTCTGTTTTAAGTTCTTTAGGAAATCTCCACACTGCTTTCCACAGTGGCTAAACTAATTTGCACTCCACAGGCATAGTATGTGTTCCCTTTTTTCCACAACCTCACCAACATCTGTTATTTTTTTACTTTTTAATAATAGCCATTCTGACTGATGCGGGATGGTAGCTCATTGTCATTTTCATTTGCATTTCTCTAATGATTGGTGATGTAAAGCATTTTCTCATGTATTTGTTGGTTGCATGTATGTCTTCTTTTGAGAAGGATCTGTTCATGTCTTTGCCCATTTTTGGATGGGGTTGTTTGTTGTTTGCTTGTTTAATTGTTTAAGTGCCTTAGAGATTCTGGATATTAGACCTTTGTTGGATGCATTTTTTTGCAAATATTTTCTCCCATTCTGTAAGCATGTTTATTGATAATTACTTTTGCTGTGTAGACGCTCTTTAGTTTAATTAGGTCATGCTCATGGATAGAAAGAATCAATATTGTTAAAATGGCCATACTGCCCAAAGCAATTTATAAACTCGGTGCTATTTTTATCTAACTACCAATGTTATTTTTCAGAGAATTAGAAAAAAATTATAAAATTCATACAGAATCAAAAAAGAGTCTGAATAGCCAAAGCAATCCTAAGCAAAAAGAACAAAGCCAGAGGCATCACACTACTAACTTCAACCTACACTAAAAGGCAACAGTAACCAAAACAGCATGATACTGGTGCAAAAACAGACACACAGATCAATGGAACAGAATAGGGAATCCAGAAATAAAGCCACACACCTACAACCATCTGATCTTTGACAAAGTCGACAATAACAAGCAATGGGGAGGGGACTCCCTATTCAGTGAATGGTGCTGGTATAACTGGATAGCTATATGCAGACGATTGAAACTGGACCCCTTTCTTTCACCATATTAAAAAAGCAACTCAAGATGGATTAAAGATGTAAGACCTAAAACTATAAAAGTTTTATAGAAGAAAACCTAGAAACACCGTTTTGGACATCATCTTTGGCAAAGAACTTATGACAAAGTTGCCAAAAGCAGTTGTAACACCAAGAAAGATGGACAAACAGGGCCTAACTAATTTTAATTTTTAATTAGTCAGGTAATGGTCTTGTTTAGTTTGAGTGTTTAAGTACAATGAAGAACACATCGACTTGTTTTCTCATTTATCTTATTGGGAGTTTGTAAATAAGCAACTCTGCTGCATGACTCATTAATAAAACATAGACTTTTGCCCTTTGAAAAAACACCTTGAAGCTGCTTTTATATATTTATGACAGATTTCACTTGCTGTCATGACTCATGGATGGTAATAATTATAATTTATTTGAAGGTCATTGTTTTCTTTTCATTTTTATTTATCTATTTATTTATTTATTTTTTAATTTTTTATTTTATTTTATTTTTTTACTATTATTATACTTTAAATTCTAGGGTACATGTGCACAATGTGCAGGTTTGTTACATATGTATACTTGTGCCATGTTGGTGTGCTGCACCCATCAACTCATCAGCACCCATCAACTCGTCATTTACATCAGGTATAGCTCCCAATGCAATCCCTCCCCTCTTCCCCCTCCCCATAATAGGCCTGGGTGTGTGATGTTCCCCTGTTTTCTTTTCTTAGTATGGGGGTAGTTTTAGCTGAGACATTCAGTCTAAGCTAAAAATTTTAGTGTACTATATATATATCTGGAGTGAAGGGGTGGCCTGCCCCTCCACACCTGTGGACGTTTCTCGTTAGGTGGAACGAGAGACTTGAGAAAAGAAATGAGACACAGAGACAAAGTATAGAGAAAGAAAAAGTGGGCCCAGGGGACCGGCACTCAGCATACAGAGGACCCACGCGGGCACCGGGCTCTGAGTTCCCTTAGTATTTATTGATAATTATCTTTACCATCTTACAGATAATGGAGTGGCAGGATAATAGGATCATTGTAGGGAGAAAATCAGCAGTAAGACATATGAACAAAGATCCCTGTGACATGAATAAGTTTAAAGAAAAATGCTGTGCCTTGATACGCATATGCAAACATCTCCATAAACCTTTTAGCAGCATTGCTCCAGCAAGTCCCACCTTTTGCCCTAAGGCGGTTTTCTCCTATCTCAGTAAACAGAGCATACAATCGGGTTTTACACCGATCCCTGGGCAAGAGACAAATGCTTTTCTCTTTTTTTTTTTTCTTGAGACGGAGTCTCCCTCTGTCACTGGGGCTGGAGTGCAGTGGCCGGATCTCAGCTCACTGCAAGCTCCGCCTCCCGGGTTTATACCATTCTCCTGCCTCAGCCTCCCGAGTAGCTGGGACTACAGGCGCCAGCCACCTCGCCCGGCTAGCTTTTTGTATTTTTTAGTAGAGACGGGGTTTCACTGTGTTAGCCAGGATGGTCTCGAACTCCTGACCTCGTGATCTGCCCATCTCGGCCTCCCAAAGTGCTGGGATTACAGGCTTGAGCCACTGCGCCCGGCCAGAATGGTGATGACTTTTAACCAGCAAGCTGCCTTCAGGTACTTGTTTAACAAAGCACATCCTGCACAGCCCCAAATCCCTTAAACCTTGAGTCACCACAGCACATGTCTCTTGCAAGGACAAGGTTGGGGGTAGGGTCACAGATTAACAGCATCTCAAATACAGAACAAAATGGAGTCTCTTATGTCTGCTTCCTTCTATATAGACACAGTAACAGGCTAATCTCTCTTTCTTTTCCCCACACTGGAGTATTTGTATATTCTGTTTATTTTCCTTGCAAGTATTTTCTTCAATTTAAAAATTATTATGTGTGAGTATATTTGCATAATATATTTTCTGTGATTACTTGTTAATTTATAGTAAATTACAATTTAATGAATTTTCATATAAACATATTCGTTACTTAGGGAAATTTATCAAAGCACTTGAATTTTTTGTTTGTAAATATTCCAAACAAACATTCATTATTGCCAACTTTTACAGCTGGTCAATATTTTTTTAGCAAGAGCAGAAATTTATGCAGTTGACCTGAAAGGACCTTGACAGATATCAAGTAGTCTCCATGATATACAGGCATTGCATTTCGATTTTATTACTCAAGATTATGTTTTCCTTATTATATTGTGCTTGCTAAAGGGGAAGATACTAACATTATTGTCAGTATGGCACAGATAATTTTCACCTAAATTAGTTGATTTCTGCAATGCTACTATATGTGCTGCCTGTAAAAGCACAGGAGGCATAATTCCGTTTCATTTTTATTAAATGATTGTTGCAAATAAGTTATAAATTCTTCCATCTTAAAAACATAAATCCATCTTGACCCTATATCCCCTTCATCTATGATCCCCTCTCCAATTTTCTTCGTTCCTTGTTAGCAAAGCTTATCGAAAAGTGGCCTATACTTTGATTCTGATTGCCCCTCTCCCTTCTTGTTCTTGAAAACATTAACCAGGTCTTCATCCCCATCACTCTGTTGAAATCTTAATTTCTTAGGTCACCACTGACTTCCATGTTATGAAATAAGTCAATCATCATCTTCTGATTACTTGGCCATTCTTTCTTCAAGTGCTTTATTCCATTGCTTTCCAGGGAATGCACCTCTTCTGGATTTTGTCTAACCACACTGGCTTTTCTTTCTCAGTTCCAGATGTTGAGTCCCTTCATCTTTCTGATCTCTAAATGTTGGGTTATCCTAGGGTTTAGTCTGGGACCCCTTTTCTTTTTTCTTTCTCTTTCTTTTTGTTTATTTATTTATTTTTTTTTTGAGACAGAGTTTCACTGCAAGACCCGGGCTGGAGTGCAGTGGCACAATCTCAGCTCACTGCAACCTCCGCCTCCCAGGTTCAAGTGATTCTCCTGCCCCAGCCTCCCGAGTGACTGGGACAACAGGTGCATGCCACCATGCCCAGATGATTTTTTGTATTTTTAGTAGAGAAGGGGTTTCACCATACTAGCTAGGCTGTTGTCGAACTCCTGACCTCAAGTGATCTGTCTACCTCGGCCTCCCAAAGTGCTGAGATTACAGGCATGAGGCACTGTGCCCAGCCTTTTTTTTTTTTTTTTTTTTTTGACACAGGGTATCACTCTGTTGACCAGACTGGCATGCAGTGATGCAATCACCGCTCACTGCAGCCTCAACCTCC
Source organism: Piliocolobus tephrosceles (assembly GCF_002776525.5). NCBI lineage: Eukaryota > Metazoa > Chordata > Mammalia > Primates > Cercopithecidae > Piliocolobus > Piliocolobus tephrosceles. Next base: position 34,451,026 of record NC_045436.1, on the reverse strand, counting down.
TCCAGCTCAAGTGATTCTCCCACCTCAACCTCCCAAGTAGCTGGGACTACAGGTGTGCACCACCACGCCCAGCTAACTTTTTGTACTTTTTTTGTAGAGACAGGGTCTCCTGAGGTTGCCCAGACTGGTCTATAGCTCCTGAACTCAAGCAATCCACCTGCCTTGACCTCCCAAGTGTTGGGATTACAGGTGTGAACCACCACGCCTGGCCAGGGACCCCCTTTTCTTCTTAATCTATACCTACTATCTAGATGATCCCATCTAATCCCATCTGTATGCTGATAACTCCCAAATTTAAGTTTCTAGAGATTTTGTTCCTTGATTTGAATATCCAAACTAGCTACATGATACTTCCTTTTGAAATTAACATTTCCAGAATTCTTTGTTTTCCTTCCCAGTCTTGATTTCCCAGTGTTCTCCATTTCAATAAATGGTACCACCATTCATTCTGTTGCTCTATGCCATCCCTGATTCTATTTTTTCCCACAGCCTCATCCAACACATCTTGTAGCTTCTCCCTCAAAACACAACTGAAATTTGATGACTTGGCATCCTGCGCAACTACTATCATCTTTTTTTCTGAACAACTGCAACAGCTCTTAAACTCTTCACCTTTGTTCCCTAAAGTCTGTTGTCCACTTAGGAAAATATCTATGTTATATGATCTTGTGCAGTCACTGCTATTAACTCTTCAATTTTACACATGAGACTTAAAATGAAATCCAAGTCTGTGCCCTATGAGGCCCCACAGATCAAATTCACATGGGTATTCTGTAGTTATTCACGTGGTTTGCTCATTCACTCTTTTTAGGTTTATCTCAGTCTTCTTTAGATAAACCTCTGACAATCCTATGAAACAGCTTCTATCACTCTAATCTCATAGCCTGCTTAGAGGTTTTTGCACTTATAATCAGTAAACGTTACATTACATATGTACTTGTTTATCTGTTCAGTATTTCTCTTCCCTATGAAAATAAATTACATGACCACAGGAACTTGGCTTTATCCATTTAGGTATACTCAGTACTGAGATGAGCACTTGGCATATCCAATCCATTTACTTCCATATAATAGATAATCATCACTCTGACCAAAATCATTCCTATATCTCACAAAAAACTATGCATTTTTTCTGTCCTTGGAATTTTTTTTTTCAAGATGGAGTCTTGCTCTGTTGCCCAGGCTGTAGTACAGTGACACGATCTCCACTCACTGCAGCCTCTACCTCCAGGGTTCAAGCAATTCTCCTGCCTCAGCCTCCCAAGTAACTGGGATTACAGGCGTGTCCCACCACGCCCAGCTAATTTTTGTATTTTAGTAGAGACAGGGTTGCACCATGTTGACCAGGCTGGTCTTGAACTCCTGACCTCAGGTGATCCACCTGCCTCAGCCTCCCAAAGTGCTGGGATTACAGGCATGAGCCACCACGCCTGGACTGTCTTTGGAAATTTTATTAAACTTGCCTACTACCCAGTGAGATTAAACATTTTCTCTTCTTTTAACAAAAGAAGATATCATTGAAAATGTTGCCATCTACCTTTATAACTAGCATAGAGAAGATAAGTTGACCTGGACAGATCTTCTTTGTTCTGGAAAGAGTTACAACTTTGATTATGTACTCTGAGATATGAGGTATCTGATTGGGGAATGGTAGAGCTGGTTCCCAAAATTTGTCATATGGTATCAGAAAAAAATCATTGTTATTTTTGATTACTCTGAATGTTTTAAGAGTGCCTATATCAAGCTTGGTTAACACAATTGCCTTTTCTTCATATAAAAGTAAAATAAAAAATTATTAGAAAATAATGAACCTGTATCAAATGTCAAAATAAGGTGTTTGAAAATGTATAATGGGTGATATGATTTGCCTTTGATTCCCCACCCAAATCTCATCTCAAATTCTAATCCCCACATGTTGAGGGAGAGACCTGATGGGAGCTGACTGAATCAAGGGGGTGGTTCCCCTCTGTTGTTCTCGTGATAGTGAGGGATTTCTCGTGATATCTGATGGTTTTAAAAATGGCAGTTTCCCCGACACACTCTCTCTCTCTTCTGCCACCTGTGAAGAAGGTGCTTGCTTCTCCTTCACCTTCTGCCATGATTGTAAGTTTCCTGAGGTCTCCCCAGACATGCAGAACTGTGGGTCAATTAAACCTCTGCTGTTTATAAATTACATAGTCTCAGAATACAAGAGTTGAGGGTTGGGAGCTTCTGCCTAGATTTCAGAGGATATATGGAAACACCTGGATGTCCAGGCAGAAGTCTGCTGCTGTGGTGGAACCCTCACGGAGACCCTCTGCTAGGGCAGTGCAGAGGGGATATGTGGGGCTGGAGCCCCCAAAGAGTCCCTGCTGGGACTCTCCCTAGCGGAGCTGTGAGAAAAGAGGGTCACCATTCTCCAGACCCCAGAATGGTAGATCCCCTGACAGCTTGCACCATGTGCCTGGAGAAGCCACAGACAATACCAGCTTGTGAAAGTAGCTGCAGGAGCTGTATCCTCAAAAGCCACAAGGGCAGAGTTGCCCAAGGCTGTGGGAGCTCACACCTTACATCAGAGTACCCTGGATGTGAGACATGGAGTCAAAGCAGATCATTTCAGAGCTTTAAGATTTAATGACTGCCCTTCTGGGTTTTGGACTTGCATGGGGCATGGGGCATGGGGCCCCTTTGTTTTGGCCAACTTCTCCTATTTGGAATAGCAACATTTACCCAGTGCCTGTATCCCATTGTATCTTGGAAATAACTAACTTGCTTTTGATTTTACAGGCTCATAGGTGGAAGAGACTGTTGGGAAGGCATGATTGGTTTTGAAATGTGAAAAGGACATGAGATTTGGGAGGGGCCAGAGGCAGAAATTATATGGTTTGACTCTGTCCCCACCCAAATTTCATCTCAAATTCTAATCCCGTGTTGAGGGAGGGACCTGGTGGGAGGTGATTGGATCATGGGGGCAGATTCCCCCATGCTGTTATTATGACAGTGACAGAGTTCTCATGAGATGTTTGTTTGATATGTCTCGCATTTCCCCTGCTCTCTCTCTTTCTCTCCTCCACTATGTAAGATGTGCCTTGCTTGCCCTTCAACTTCCTTCATGACTGCAAGTTTCCTGAGGCCTCCCCAGCCATGTGGAACTGTGAGTCAATTAAACCTCTTTCCTTTATAAATTACTTAGTCTCAGGTACTATCTTTATGGCAGTGTGAAAATGGACTAACTTTGCCTGTGTGACTTTTAAATATCAGGCTTTATATTTGAGATGTCCACATGCAGTCCTGATCAAGACATTTAAAGATTATCTCATCAAACCCTTAGAGACCAAACGTTTTGTAAGCATAAATAGATAATACAATTTTTGAAAACATATACTGCATCATCAAATCCTTTGCATTGGAATCATATTTAAGTAACCAAGCAGTGTTCTTTTCTTTAACAATTAAAATGCTAAGCTTTCATGTGACAAAGCAAACTTCAAATCATGTTGAATATTTTGTGAAATACAATGTATCAAGGTAATCATGGAGTTCTGGTTTGATGAATGGCACTTCCATGGTTGGAATGGATAGTGCATTCACCCTGCAGCTAGTTTGGATGCCTCTAAAAGTTCACACGAACTATGAAAGGCAGTATATACTTGAAGACAGAGAATTGTACCCTCCAGGAGACTCCATGTGGCCTCCAGGCACCACCCAGCTTCTATTAGTCTGGCCATTAGGCTGGCCACCATGATGAATAATGTACTCAGACACTGAATATTCAGTAAAAGAGCAGTTAGGGTGCCGGGCCACGCACAGAAAGAGTTGTGGCAGTTGCACACCTTGACTAGCTGGCCCTGTGGGCATTTATTCAGCACAAATTAATGACAAAGGCTTTTAGTCAACACACCTGTGGATAATTAACCTGGTCGCCCTCCCCAGGAGAGAGCCATCCTGCCTGGGAATGATCAAAGGTTAGTCTTAGGACCACATGAGTAAACAAGCTATTTAGATAAACTCCCTTATATTCTTTGTATCTACGCCCTAAGCTCTCTGGTTCCTGAAAAGAGAATCTGCCTGCCTTCAGCCAAATCTTCTACTGAAGCTATGCAACCCCCCCGGCCTTCCAAGAAGGTTTGTGTCTATTTCCTATAACTATAATTTTTCCAACCACACTGATCAATCCCCTACAGTGATGTGTTTTGGGCATCTGAGAAATGAACCCCTCCAGCAGCCCACAGGCCCCTATCCATGGGAAGTAGCATACTCCACAGCTGGCTACTGAAAAGGATTTCGTATGATTGAGGATATTCATGGTCAAGGTAGAGCAATGACTGCCCATGTCCCTCACTTTGTAGTAACCTGCAAGTACAAAGTGGCACACCAGTAAGCCCGAGTCTCCACGTGGCACCCTTCTAGAAGCCTATCTGAAGCAGTTTGAGCCAGAGGGGACACACTCAACTGGAGCTCTGTCCTAAGCTTCTGTAACTCCCTGACAGGAACCCCCCCACAGCATTTATAGTGTATCAGTGCACTTTAGCTCATGTATGTGCTTCAGCACACCAGTTGGAAATTTCTGGGGAAGAAAACATAACCAGGAAGGCTTGTGGAGCTGTTTCATTTGGACCTTGCAGTGTTCACTTTAAGAGTTTTGTTTGTTTAGTTGACATGAACACTGATATTTTAAAATACAAATTCTGTCAAGGCAACAACCATTGGCTGTTATTGAGGAAGAGGTAGGCTCTGTATCCCCAGTTCATCATCACCCTTGCCCCTCCATTTTGCCTGTTCAATACTGAGGTCATTTGTCCTCACACATTTATCAACACACTTACAATTATTTTTCTGGTGGTAGAACCAGAAAAAAGTCAATTTTTTTTTTATTTGTGTCTGTTAAAATGAAAAATCTAGTGATAGAAACAAATTCATGTTTCAAGAAAAATAGCTCAGGGTGTGGGAAAAAGCCCCTGAAGTAAAAATTAGAAAAAACTAGCCACAAGCAACCATGCAATCTACTCACTAGGATAGAAGCATCACTGTAGACCTTGACTTCAGCATCCACGCTTGGGCATATCTGAATTACAGCTCTATTCAAACGATAGTTCTATCTGGGATTCATTTTTTAGACTGAATGAACCAGTAAACCCTGGGCTTATTTCTTTTTTTTTAAATTTATTTAATATTGACACAGGAAGGACACCAAGATAGAAAAAAAATAGTGCTCTGGATAGTGCTTACTTAGTTGTAAATATTAGAATATACGTGAGCTTATTTTCTTTCCCAACTTAATGCAATGATACACACATATGCAGTTTTTCATTTAAAAGATTATTTTGTTGAAACTGAAAAAATAATGTAATATGTAAGTAAAATTTCAAACTATTTGTAAGTTATAAGTCATAATTTATAATTCCATTTTAATACTCATACAATTTCTAAAATGTTATCTATAAAGTCCTTGTTCATATATATAATATACATGCATTACAAACATTCATGCACTATATATATATATATATATATTTTTTTTTTTTTTTTTTTTTTTGAGACAGAATTTTGCTCTTATTGCCCCAGGCTGGAGTGCAATGGCGTGATCTCAGCTCACCGCAACCTCTGCCTCCCAGGTTCAAGAGATTCTCCTGCCTTAGCCTCCCTAGTAGCTGGGATTACAGGCATGTGCCACCACACCCGGCTAATTTTGTATTTTTAGTAGAGATGGAGTTTCTCCATGTTGGTCAGGCTGATCTCGAACTCCCGAACTCAGGTGATCAGCCTGCCTTGGCCTCCCAAAATGCTGGGATTACAGGCATAAGCCACCGCACCCGGTCATATTCATGCACTATTTTTGTATTTTACTTTTAACTTACTATTCTATTAGCCAAAGATTATCCAGAACCAACTGATAAACTAGAAATGTCAAAATGTGGAAAATATAGTTCCTATCCTCATAAAGTGCTCATTTATGAAAATATTATGAAATACATGAAATATGAATATTATTTCATATTATGAAAATATAGTTCCTGTCCTCATAAAGCGCTCATTTATGGAAAATAGAGGTATGCACATTAAAAGGTGCAGCCTTCAATAACAGTCATTTAGGGTAGGGAAACAGTATAGAGAAGAGAGTAAGTTACACTGTGTGTGGGATGGGTAGGAATCACAGTAGACTCTCCTCAAAGGGGATCCATGAGCACCATGGAGTTATTTTTCAAAGTTATATGGCCATGCATACAGAAATGTAACTGAATTCAATTAATCTCTAGATGGGGATTTGTTTCATCATATCTACTTCAAGTGAATGGATTCCATTATTGTGTATGGTTACTACAAGTCTCCCAGAAATCATAATATGATTTGGTTTTAAAAGCATAACAAGAACCCTAAAGCTTATATCAAAAATAAAGTGGGTTCAAGAACAAAATCTGAAATGAAAAATTACTAGGTTTACTTGAACTGTTGCTTTCTTACTTAGTATTCAATCCTGGTTTAAGTCTTTCAGCATCTGACATTTTCCTAGCAACTGTAATTGAATCAATGATGACTCATCTGAGATGAGTAAGTTGGTCCAGTTAGACCAAACAAAAGATATTCTATAATCAGGGGAGAAGTCTTCTCTATATCCCTCTTATATGAGCAAGTAAGCATTATTATTATTGCTTTGTGGTTTTGAAACTGTGGCCAAATATATGTAAAATTTACTATCTTAACCATTTTTAAGTGTAGGGTTCAGTAGTGTTACATACATTCTCACTGACGTGCAAGTGATCTCCAGAACTCTCTTCATCCTCCAAAAACTGAAATTCTATGCCAATTAAACAACTCACATTCTATGTCTTGTAGTTCTGGAAATATAAAAAGGCATCTAGTTTTATTTATAACATTTCCTTTATTTATCAACAGCAATGATATGACATTACAAAGTGATCCTTTTTAAATCTTGCACATGAACTGCAGCAAGGTTAATCCTGTATGTGAAAACTTCTGAGTGACTATCCCAAAGCCTGTCATATAACCTGCTGAGTTTTCTGACACTGTAATACTAGATACAAGATGTCTGAATAACTCCTTACATTTATAAATTCTTATTTAATTTTATAGCTTTAATGAGGTCCATCATTTCTAATAATGATATTGGCTACAAGAATAATGATCATATTATTTATCATTTGTAAAGCTTTACCATTTGTTAAGCAACAAATTGCCCAATAACAATTAAATTGTAGTTACAGCATCTAAAATTATTAGAAAATTATATTAGCATGGAAATATGTTCATGATATATCACTGAGTGAAAAAAATCTGGCTACCAAATACGTAGTCTGATCTCATTCTTATTTCAAATAATAAAAAATATGTGTATGTTTGAAAATATGCACGTATGCACATTAGTATTTGTATTTTATATATATTATGTACATTATATATATATGCATACATATTTGTATATACACACAGATAGCACAGGAGAGAGACAGAGTGGGAGAGAGAAACAGGAGGGAGGAGCAACCTCTTTTTTCTCAGCTTAATTTCAGCTACAGGAGAACGTATACTAGAAACTAATTAATGGGAAGAGTACACAATAGTATGTTAGTTATAATTATCTTTGGGAGATGAGAACTGGGAACATGGGCGACTTTTGCTTATTTGCATTTTCTAATTATTTAATAATTATATAATTATCTATCTCTAATCTGTGTAGTAAAACATCAGTTTTATATCCAAATTTTTAGTCATTTATAATAAAAGGCATATTAGCATAATACGATTGTTTCATCCTTAGCCCACAAATAAAACTCACACCACATTTCCTAACACTGTGGGCATTCTGGAACACAGTCAACAGTGTCACCCAATAAAATAATCTTGAATGGTTGATTTTAATACATTAAACATTACATGAAAACATACTACCAAAAAGCGGACATTAATATATTCTTAATAATTTTTAAGACACCCTAAATTCAATACCAAGAATTTTGCCTACCCAAATTAACATTATACAATTACATGTAATATACATATACAAAATGGCATAATCACATGAAATTTTAAAGTAAAAATAACTCACAGAAGGCTCTAGTTTAACATTTACACAGCATTTTATTATCCTATTAGCCAGTGTAAATGCAAACTAGGAAAGCTGATACCTTTGTTTTATGTAAAAGGAAGCATATGGGTTTAAATACCTTTTTATATAGCACTATTGAAATTGGAGTCAAGATTAAATTAGGGAAATCTAAGTTTTGTTTACTAGTTTATTCTTAGGAATGATTAAGACTAACATGTAATTTCCCCTACTTCGTGAAATTCCTTTTCTTTATTGTATCTTAGTCCATGACACAGAATTTAAGGAACTTCATTATTTCCCCTCACTTTAAATGATAGTGTAGGTACCCAAATAGTTTTGATCTGGTGGACAGCTATGAAGAAGGCAGTGGAGAAATAAGGAAATAAATAAGAGGACATAAATCAATGAAGTTAATAATAACCACAGTTCAAAAGTTAGTGTGAAAGTTTTATCAATATTGAAATTGTGGAATGGTGAGCAGAATACAATTGGGACACCTGATACTGAGATCTAACTCTAAATGTACCATAGTTAGTTGTAGGAGATTGGACGAGTCAAAAGTACTTGACAATCAATTTCTTCAACTTAGAAATAAAAGAGTTTAGGCCAGGTTTATTAAAGTATTAAAACCCCTTTCAGAGGCATAGTTCTGTAATTCTAAGGAACATAAGACTATGGATACCTATCTACTGTCAGGTACTGCTTTGGCAACAGTGAAAATATCAGTTTCAATATAACTTTAAACAATAAATGGATTAACATTTTTGAAGTATGAGGCAAATATAAACCATGGAATGTTTTTATCCCATAAATAGTTACTTTCTTTCATTAAGAAAACTTTAACCTCTTGATCTAAAATGCCATATTGCATCTTTTAAGTTACATAGCATTACCACTTTCTTCATTATTATGAAACTTAAATTCTGTTTACTACTTTATTTTTTAGTATTAATATTTAAATTTATCCACAAATGTGCTTTTGAAGGAAACTTGTTTTAAGCAATGTTTTAAAATATTCATAAAGTGTGTTTTCTTTACTTTGAGATCTCTGCATTCTTTAAGTGATCAATGCGATTTATAAAACCAGAACTTTTATATGAAAGTCTATATACCTTTAATGTCCTCAATTTGAATTAATCATTTCCTTATAATACAAATTAATGTAAACCTAATGAGTAAATATCAATATTGAGATGACATACTTCCTAAGGAAATATGAGAAAATCATACCTTTTAAATAGGTAAATATATTCAAGAGACTATTATCAAGCTTGATTCTCTCCCTTGGATCTTAGGAAGTAAACAACAGTACTGCATTTTCACCCACCTCCCCAAACATAGCTTTATTTGTGCTAGAAGAGGTGATTGTATTCAACTAGTTAATTTCATCACAGGTTGCTGTAAACAGGAAATAATATGTTATTTATCATAGTAAGACAAAAGAAATTTGAAGGGAATGACTTGTTAGGTCTATGCAAATACCTCATCCTACCTCAGAAGCAATCCTAAGAAATTAATACTTACTTAGCTTTCTTTTTAGGAAGGCCCTAATACAAGGCATCTCTTTCTCTTTCTCTCTCTCTCTCTCTCTCTCTATATATATATATAACTTTTATTATACATTAAGTTCTAGGGTACATGTGTACAACGTGCAGGCTTGTTACATATGTATACATGTGCCATGTTGGTGTGCTGCACCCATTAACTTGTCATTTACATTAGGTATATCTCCTAATGCTATTCCTTCCCCCTCCCCCCACCCCACGATGGCCCTGGTGTGTGATGTTCCCCTTCCTGTGTCCAAGTGTTCTCATTGTTCAGTTCCCACCTATGAATGAGAATATGCGGTGTTTGGTTTTTGGTCCCTGAAATAGTTTGCTGAGAATGATGGTTTCCAGCTGCATCCATGTCCCTACAAAGGACATGAACTCATCCTTTTTTATGGCTGCATAGTATTCCATGGTATATATGTGCCACATTTTCTTAATCCACTCTATCATTGATGGACATTTGGGTTGGTTCCAAGTCTTTGCTATTGTGAATAGTGCCGCAATAAACATACGTGTGCATGTGTCTTAATAGTAGCTTGATTTATAATCCTTTGGGTATATACCCAGTAATGGGATGGCTGGGTCCAGTGGTATTTCTAGTTCTAGATCCTTAAGGAATCGCCACACTGTCTTCCACAATGGTTGAACCAGTTTGCAGTCCCACCAACAGTGTAAAAGTGCTCCTATTTCTCCACATCCTCTCCAGCACCTGTTTTGTCCTGACTTTTTAATGATCGCCATTCTGACTGGTGTGAGATGGTATCTCACTGTGGTTTTGATTTGCATTTCTCTGATGGCCAGTGATGATGAGCATTTTTTCATGTGTCTGTTGGCTGTATAAATGTCTTCTTTTGAGAAGTATCTGTTCATATCCTTTGCCCACTTTTTGATGGGTTTTTTTCTTGTAAATTTGAGTTCTTTGTAGATTCTAGATATTAGCCCTTTGTCAGATGAGTAGATTGCAAAAATTTTTTCCCAAGAGAGATTTTGTCACCACCAGGCCTGCCCTACAAAAGCTCCTGAAGGAAGCACTAAACATGGAAAGGAACAACTGGTACTAGCCACCGCAAAAACATGCCAAATTGTAAAGACCATTGATGCTAGGAAGAAACTGCATCAACTAATGAGCAAAATAACCAGCTAACATCATAATGACAGGATCAAATTCACACATAACAATATTAACCTTAAATGTAAATGGGCTAAATTCTCCAATTAAAAGACACAGACTGGCAAATTGGATAAAGAGTCAAGACCCATCAGTGTGCTATATTCAGGAGACCCCTCTCATGTGCAGAGACACACATAGGCTCAAAATAAAGGAATGGAGAAAGATCTAACAAGCAAACAGAGAACAAAAAAAGGCAGGGGTTGCAATCCTAGTCTCTGATAAAACAGACTTTAGACCAACAAAGATCAAAAGAGACAAAGAAGGCCATTACATAATGGTAAAGGGATCAATTCAACAAGAGGAGCTAACTATCCTAAATATATATGCACCCAACACAGGAGCACCCAGATTCATAAAGCAAGTCCTTAGAGACCTACAAAGAGACTTAGACTCCCAAACAATAATAATGGGAGACTTTTAACACCCCACTGTCAACATCAGACAGATCAACGAGACAGAAAGTTAACAAGGATATCCAGGAATTGAACTCAGCTCTGCACCAAGTGGACCTAATAGACATCTACAGAACTCTCCACCCCAAATCAATAGAATATACATTCTTCTCAGCACCACATCACACTTGTTCCAAAATTGACCACATAGTTGGAAGTAAAGCACTCCTTAGCAAATGTACAAGAACAGAAATCATAACAAACTGTCTCTCGGACCACAGTGCAATCAAACTAGAACTCAGGATTAAGAAACTCAGTCAAAACTGCTCAACTACATGGAAACTGAACAACCTGCTCCTGAATTACTACTGCGTACATAACGAAATGAAGGCAGAAATAAAGATGTTCTCTGAAACCAGTGAGAACAAAGACACAACATACCAGAAGCTCTGGGACACATTTAAAGCAGTGTGTAGAGGGAAATTTATAGCACTAAATGCCCACAAGAGAAAGCAGGAAAGATCTAAAATTGACACTCTAACATCACAATTGAAAGAACTAGAGAAGCAAGAGCAAACACATTCCAGAGCTAGCAGAAGGCAAGAAATAACTAAGATCAGAGCAGAACTGAAGGAGACAGAGACACAAAAAAACCCTTCAAAAAATTAATGAATCCAGGAGATGGTTTTTTTGAAAAGATCAACAAAATCGATAGACCGCTAGCAAGACTGATAAAGAAAAGAGAGAAGAATCAAATAGATGCAATAAAAAATGATAAAGGGGATATCACCACCGACCCCACAGAAATACAAACTACCATCAGAGAATACTATAAACACCTCTACGCAAATAAACTAGAAAATCTAGAAGAAATGTATAAATTCCTGGACACATACACCCTCCCAAGACTAAACCAGGAAGAAGTTGAATCCCCGAATAGACCAATAACAGGCTCTGAAATTGAGGCAATAATTAATAGCCTACCAACCAAAAAAAGTCCAGGACCAGATGGATTCACAGTCGAATTCTATCAGAGGTACAAGGAGGAGCTGGTACTATTCCTTCTGAAACTACCCCAATGAATAGAAAAAGAGGGAATCCTCCCTAACTCATTTTATGAGGCCAGCATCATCCTGATACCAAAGCCTGGCAGAGACACAACAAAAAAAGAGAATTTTAGACCAATATCCCTGATGAACATCGATGCAAAAGTTCTCAATAAAATACTGGCACACGGAATCCAGCAGCACATGAAAAAGCTTATCCACCATGATCAAGTGGGCTTCATCCCTGGGATGAGGCTGGTTCAACATACACAAATCAATAAATGTAATCTCTGTATTTTTTTTGAGTGATACAGCCTGGACTGGCCAACAAGACAGAAATTTCTTCTTGCTAAAAATGTGTAATGTCAAATAACCATTATTAACCCTATCTATGTTAATGTTCTTACACTCATGAAATGGGGAAATGTAGGGCTCATGGCAGTAAATCAATAATGACAACAATGAACTTTGAAGTCCTTATTATGTGTCAAATACTTTACATTAATTAATTCAGTTCTCACAACAACCTAAGAGGTAGTAACGGTTAGCCACTAAATATGATAATATAGAAGAAAATAATTGGAAAGTAATTAATTAATGTGAAATCTGTAAGATACACATTCATGATCTCACATCCCCAAAAGTAGCTGTACCTTTTTCAATTTTTTCCCTTTTACTTCCTTGGAATTTGTAAATCTTTTTAGCTCTAAATAGATAATACAATAAACACTAAATCTATTTTGGCAGGCACTGTGTTTGGAACTATGGGGGACAGAGGAATGAGTAAGAGAGGTCCTAAGTTCCATGCTGATACTACATATTGCTGATAATCAGATCAATTTCATAAAGTATTATAGTTCGGACCATATAGAAAGGGTTCTAGTTTTATCTATTTCATTGTCTATAGCACTGATACAATCTTACAAAGCCGCCTATGACAACTTATCTTGCACATGCAATGCAGCAAGAAGGCTGATGCTCAGTGTGTGAAACATCTGGAGTGACCATCTCAAAGCCTTTGTCACATAACGTGCTGAGGTTTCTGATATTCTGATAGTAGTTATAAGATGCCTGAGTAACTCATGAAATCTTACGGATTTTTATTTCACTTGATAGATTTAATGACGTCCACCATCTCTTAACAACAGGCAGCTATTTCTATAGAGAAAGATCATGTTTAGATAACAATACATGATTTTAGGCTCTAAAAGTTAAAACGTGTTTGTAACGTTGATACTATGCAGAGGTCTTGACAGAACTTAGCTGTCTCTGAGGCTATAGAGAAGTGTGAAAAAGAGCACAGAGATTTCAGAAGGAGGCAGATTCAGTCAGACAGACCAAATCCCATTTGATCCCAATTCAGGCACACTCCAGATGGATGGCAAATTACTTGGTTTATCTGAGCATCAGTATTTTTATCTGTAAGATGAAGCTAATAACACCTACCCTGAAAAGTTGTTGTAAAGATGTTAAATACATTTGTAAAGATACAGTAGAGATTATATATTAGATGCTCAATAAATAGGAACTGTGTATTCTCATCTATCATCTCTGCATTGCATTATCGACTAATGCTGCATTTCAACTCCGAGAGCATACACTTGGTCTGTCTTAAACCAGATGACCAGGTCAAGTATGAGACCAATTACTACAAGGACATGAAGAATAAATAAATAAAGGCTTTGTGGACATTGTCAACATATTTACCTTCCCATACAGCTGTCTTCGGAATATAAGCTATAAAACTGGACTAGCTAAGATGACAATAATTGCCTAAATCACTTTTATGGCTTTAGTCTGGAAAATAATTATAGTGATAATGACCTTGAACTCCTGTGGAATTTCCATAACTAATACATAAGTATATTACTACTGTGACATTGATGTCTTTTGGTATCACTGAAATAATACAGTGAGATAGAATTCAAAAAGAAAAATTTCAGAGGTGGACTCATTATAAAGTGCTTATGATTGTCACATAAGCCTGGAACAGATAAAGTACACTCATATTAAAAATAAGGCAGTTCTTAAATAAAAAGCCTTGATGATTAGAGTTCTATTGAACTACTGCCTCAACCTATCAAAATTCTAACTTGCACAGTATAAATGCAACTGCTTTGAGCTAAACATCAGTTTCAGAAGAAATAATATATGTGCACTTCCCAGCAACCATTCATTTAAAAACCTGAATCTAGATTCACAATCATCCACAAATGGAATAATTTCTATTACTGGAATTAAATATACTTAACACACAGAGCTTAATGAAAAAGATCATGAATCACTCCACTATAAGAATTATCAGGACATGATAAAACTTTATGTATCTTAATGGTAAAAACAATCTGATTATTAGATTTTCATTTGAGGCAGTTTATCTACAGTTCAAAAAAATGCTTTCACTGATTACACTCCAAAGTATCTCTCTCATTGTCAGCAGGAGTGTCTGGCATTTAGTTAAAATATATTCCTCTAACTATAAATAATTGAATGTTTTTAAATCTATGGCAAATATTGGCAAACTGATAAACAACTAAATAATGTAAGAACTAGAATTATCAAAACACTTTTGCGAACACAGTTCTGCTTGGAGGGCTCCACGGAGGAAGTGTCTCACTTTCAAGAAAGGAATGACGTTTCTTCTGTTTTCGTTCAATTCTTTCTTGCCTTTCCTTATTTTCCTAAAGAGAAAATAGAACACTATAAATTTATATACATATATGAATATTATTTTCAAATCAGGTTGCTTGCTGAAGAAAATAATCCATTATAGGATATTTATATATCACTTCCTAGTTTAACAGATCATAAAGAAGTAACAGGCAGGGCCGGGCATGGTGGCTCACACCAGTAATCCCAGCACTTTAGGAGACTGAGGTGGGTGGATCGTTTGAGCCTGGGAGTTTGAGACCAGCCTGGGAAACATACTGAAACATCATCTCTACAAAACAATACAAAAATTAGCCAGGTGTGGTGGCACACACCTATAGTCTCAGCTACTTAGGAGGCTAAGGTGGGAAGATTGCTTGAGCCAGGGAGGTGGAGGTTGCAGTGAGCCAAGATTGCACCACTGCACTCCAGCCTGGGCAACAGAGTGAGACCCTGTCTCAAAAAAACAAACAAAAAATGGAAACAAGAAAAAAAATAGCTAGGAAACATGCCAATTTGTAAGTACATCAACAGGTATTAATATCACTTAATTTTTTAAACTATAAAAGTGAGAACATTAAAAAAGAATTGTATAAAACAGAAAAAAAGACCTACTATTATAACTCAAAGATAATAACTATTATAAGTTGGTGATGACTTTGTGAGAACAAATTCTCAGAAGTAAATTTACTGGGTGCAAAGTTTTAATATGTCATGACAGTATGAGATACTTCAAATTTTTTACAAATAGTTAAAAAATCTGCCTCATGTTTCTTTATTATTGAACTTGAGCACATTTTCAAACATTTCTTTAGCCCTTTTGTAAATTTTCTGCTCAATTATTTGGCCCATTTAAATGTATGGTATCAGTGCCTTTAATTTTTAGCAATTTGTGTACTTTCATATAAAAAATATTAATGTTATCTTTGCATCAAACATTTTGCCTACCTTTGTGAGTCATTTTTGATTGTTATACAATGTATACATAGATGGAAACATCACACTATATCCCATAAATATGTACACCTTTTATGTGTCAATTGCAAATAAAAGATTTTTTTAAAATCCCAACACACAGATATTGTCTCTGTCCCCCAGGCAACTTTCAAAATGGACAGAAACAAACAAGAAAATAAACAACTGATAATTCCAAGTTGTGTCAATTTCTGGGAAACGTGTTTTAAAACTATGAGAAGGAACAGAAAAGAGTATTTACTTTTAACAAAAAATGGACTCAGGGAAAGTCCCTTTGAAGTGTGAAATGGTGGATAAGAGGAGCCATTCGTGATAAATATTAGGGAAGAGCTTTGCAAGCAAAGCAAACAGTAGTAGTGAGGGCTCTGACAGTGGGAAAAAAATGTGATGTGGGAGGAAACAAAAAAGATCTACTGCGACTGAGGCTTGCCAGGAGGCAGGAGACAAGAAATGGAAATGGGGCACAAGGTGAGAAAGAGACGGATGAGGACTAAGATCATATGGGCCTTGGCAGGCCGTGGTAACATGCAGAACTTAGGTAAAACAATTCAACGAATGACACAGAAGCCAGGCAGAGAAGTGAGGAGAACATCAGGGGAGCATGACAGCCAAAGGAGGTGATAGCTGTAGGAGGAAGAAATCAACAGTGTAGAATAATGAGATATTCTGAAACAGGACAGAAACACACAACAGACCGTATAGATGCAAACCTGTAACTTTCAAAGTGTGATTTTGGTGTAGTGATGAGGACAAAGACAAAACTGAAGTGGGAAGTGAATGAAAAGGATATGAGGAACTAAGGAAGTATAAGCAAAACTTTCTAGATGTTTCACTATAAAGAAAAGCAGACAAAAGTGGGGCCATAGACAGAGGGAAATGCAGAGTTCAAAAAGTGTATTTTTCTTGAAGATTATATATCCTGGAACATGACGGGAATAATTCAGAACAGTAGAAAGAATGATGATTCACAGAAGTGGAATGGTAAATTTATATTTTATTGCTTGATAGGGATAGTCCTACTTCACATTATTCTCAAAATATTATCTCCCATATTTTTATTCTACAGATGAATTTGAGAATCATTTCATTTCCCTGCACGTCCTCCCGTCAAAGAAGTAACTGAGTATCTGCATATTAGTATGAAATCTAAATATTTATCTAGGTATACTTGAAATATTAGTAGAATCTGATCTTTCCATCTTACCAATTGGATTGTCTATTTCTTTATGTCTCTGCTAACACTATAAGGTTTGGTGGTTTCTTCATCATGGTATTTTTCTCATATTCCTCAAGGAGCAGGAAAACCCTCAGTGAAACCTGCCTCTGCAGGTTGATGGCTTGGGAGGAGAGGCATTATGGAAAATGATTAGGTATGTATGCATCTTTTCATCAGTATATATATAAGTGCCACAAGAATAATATGGCAATACAGTACAAGGTTTCCATTCACATATAACAAAGTTAAGTGGGAGGTTTGTTTTCTTCTCAGTCTTAACATCCATATCCTCGTTCCATGTCATAAGAATGTTTGCATGTTTGTTTGCTTGCTATTTCTATTAAGGCAAAGAGCGAACTTCCTTTCAGAATTTTAATTGTGAAAACCAAAGCTGTAATTAGATCATCTTCAATCATTTTAATATTTTAGAGAGAGGCAGACCATCTAGCTAGGCAGAAGAAAAGCAGTGACCAGACTGTGTCCACAGAGATTGACTATAAATCTCT
The DNA here is from genome assembly GCF_002776525.5 of Piliocolobus tephrosceles. Classification (NCBI taxonomy): domain Eukaryota; kingdom Metazoa; phylum Chordata; class Mammalia; order Primates; family Cercopithecidae; genus Piliocolobus; species Piliocolobus tephrosceles. The sequence continues at coordinate 34,433,480 of NC_045436.1, read as the reverse complement.
TTTTCTAATTCCACTTAACATGGGGGCACAGTAACTTGAAATATGCTTCACCTTACTAGCAGGGAGCTGTAAAGTCAGGGTAGCAAATAGACAATTATATTAACTGTAATATCAATTCACAAGAATCAATAGTTACTACCTTGATAGTAATTAAAAGAACCTTGTTAAAAAGTCCTTCTGACATTCACCTGTGGAAAACTGAGCTTTTTGCTCATTTTCTTACTAAAGGTAATGATGAATTTAGCTGGGAATTGGCAAGAAAAATATTTTAGTCTTACCTGATCTTTGGCTATAATATTTCCCCTAAAACAACTATGCACCAAACGCTTACTGTGCAAACTAGTTTGTATATAAAAAGCTTGAGATGTTATTTTACATGAAAATTGAAGTCATTAGACTTCGATATAGGGACAATTTTTCTATTCTATCTGCAAACAAATTTCAGTAAGAATTTGGTAAGAAGCAGAATGGATCTGTAACATGTATATTTATGTGTTTATAGGTGTACTATATTTGCAGACATTTTACTAGCTATCATATTATTTTGTCTTTGGTCTTTAAGGAATTCTTGTTCTTCAGAGGACTGATGAGAATGAACAATGTAATTAGGTACTATAATTAAAAATAGTGTACCTAAGTGTGACTTATTAAGGAAATTCTATTTCATTTTCATGAAAATACAGAATTACAATGGAAAACTGAAACATTTACATTTAATTTCCCTAATTGATTCCAGCGGTCAGTATATATCTTCTTAATATAAGTGGACTTTAAAATGTTTTTTGGAACATAGCTTTATTTAAAAGTTTAACTTAAGGAAATCATCAAGAAACATTACCTTTTTCATTCAAAATTGAAACAATTTTGATTACCTTATTATTATTTCTCTGCCCAGAATTAGCATATAGCAGTACTAAAGTCAACACACAGAGTAAATCCTGTTGGCTTTTGTTACGAGTGCATTAAATTACTTCAGGGAGAGCTGACATCTTTATAACATCACTATAAATGTGTTTCTATGCACGGGCAATTCTGATCCATTTTCTCAAGTCTTCATTTGTGTTGTTCAGGAGAGTTCTACAATTTTCTTTATGTTGGTCTGGCATGTTTCTTAAGTTTATTATTGTTTTATCTTTTTATCCTATCTTTAAATAGCTCGTTTTTAAATGATGTCTGATGTGCCTTTCTAACTGCTGCAGATTCTTAAGTTTATGGAAAAAAAATAAACAAGACTGGTCAAAAAGACTGTGAAAGAGGAACTATAAAGGGAGATGAATCCAAGCAGATATTTAGAAACGTCAAGCCTAATAATGAAGTGTGGCACTGGAATCACAAGACTGATCAATGGAACAGAAAGTTAAGAAACAGACCCGAAAATATGAGAAGGTATCATATAATAAAAGCAGCACCTAAAATCAATGGGTAAAAATGGGCTACTTTATAAAGGATACATTTGGAAAAACTAAAGTTAAAATCATATTTCCCACCATTATCAGGGTAAATTCTAAGTAGAACAAATTTTAAAACATTGAAGTATTAAAGTCACAAAGTTGTTGGAAGAAAAATAAGAGAATTTTGTTTAACCTCAAATTGTGGAGGTCTTTTCAACTATGCTTGAAAATCAATAGCCAAAAAAAAAAAAAAAAAAAAAGACTGATAAATTTGACACCTAAAATTTAAATTCTTCATGGCATAAAATACTATAAGGAAAGTTGGGAAACCAACAGTATGGTGGGGAAAAATATTTGAAACTCATATAAAAAAATGATAGGCTAATTTCCTTAGTACAAAACAAAAGATTCTAGAAATCAGTAAGAAAAAAACCCAACAATCTAACAGAAAAGTGTACAAAGTCTATGAAATGACAATTTACAGAGAAAATAATAGATAAATGGCTTGTATACAAATGAAAAGATATTCGAGCTCAATCCTAGCCAGAGAAATGCAAATCAAAAATAACCTGGATGATTTATTTTAACTAGTTGATTGGTATGAATTGTTTTAAAGTTTGATAAGAAACCTGATTGGACAGACTTCCAGTGCAAAAATGTTATACTTTTTGGTTGCTGAATCACATGAATATGTTAGCTATTCATATGAATGTGTTACCTACTTATGTATTTATTCATAATGTATTACTTATATAAAAATTGACAAAAATGCATATTTATATTGACATTCTAAAATGGAAAATAACATTTTGCTTGACATCAACAAAAAGTAACTTTTATAAAGACAAGTAAAGTGAAATCAAATATATACATACATCTGGTTCAGCTAGCTATTGCTCCTCCTAAATCTCAAACCTGCTCTCTCATTAAAACCACCTAAATAAGAGATTCTCCTTGAGGTCATCAGAAATATCAAAAGAGAATAAAAAATGGAATAATTTTCTCACTATTAAATTCAGTGTTCCTTTTTGACATGACCAAGTTCCACCAAGTAGCACCCCCGATAGTATACTTATCTTCTTTCTATGATGTTAGATGTGAGAATCACAGCAAAGGAAGAATGGGCATCAATAGTAAATGGTAAATGTGGGGATGCAGGTGAGGAAGAAGACTTTAACAAGTTTTAAGCCTGGGTGTTTGAGCGAATAGCAGAAACATTAATAGAAATGACTAAATCAAAGAAAATATGCTATATGCAGGAGGAGAGCTTGAATTCAACAAAGCAGATTCCAGGTAAAAATGATCAGTAGGTCTGGAGCAAATAGAATTAGAATTAGGGACAGAAAAGACACAAAAGGTAGATGAAAAAGACTCAAGCGCATTGACAAATAATACCTACCAGCCATTTTTCATATTCATCAATAGCTTGTTTATCTTTATCTTTTTTCTCAGCTCTTTTCAGTTCTTCCTTTCTTTTCTCATTTATTTTTTCTTTTTCCTTTTGCTTGAAAAAAGCTTCCTTTTTCTCATTCCTATAGAGGATAGTATACAACACTGGAGAGTTAAAGGAAAATACATAATAAAGATTCCCTAGTACGTCTTTGACAGTAACAAAATTGAAATGCATTAGTAAATTTCAAGTAAATAAATTTTATAAAATTCTGAAGTGTTATTAATTTAAAATATGTCAAAATATGTATGATTTGGGATTACCATTTCTCAACAGCAGTTAAATTATCTTTCTTTTTCTCAGCAACAGTTTCCTCCTCTTTCTGTTTCTTTGCTCTTTCATATTCTCTCTCCTTTCTATTTTTCTCTTTAAGATATTCCATCTTTTTCTCTTTCCATTTTTCAAAAGCCTGAAAAAGTTCAGAATAATTTTCTTACTGTGAATATTTGAAAATAAAGAAAAATACGTTACTCATTAATTTGAATTTCAAATGTTTTAAAATAATTAAGATGTGCAAAGCTCCCAAATACCTGTAGTGCTTCTCCTTTTCTCGCAGCATTTTCTTCTTCAGTTTTCTTCTTGTTTTTTTCTTCAAGCCTCTTTTTGGCAGCTATTTTCTTTGCTTCCTTTTCTTTCATAGCCTTCCAGGCCTCAAATGATGCTAATGCTTCTTCTCTTTTAGCAGCTCTTTTCTACATTGGAAAAAAATAATAGAGTGATATACTGATATACATACATACATATATATAGAGAGAGAGACAAATATGGCTAGATATAAATATTAGACAAATATGGCTAGATATAAATATACACATATACATTTATCTTTAATCATCTGATATTCATTGTACTTAGAAATTCACTTTCAAAGTAATTTATTTAGAATGGCTTAGATAAGTTAATTTACAAAGAATGTCATCTGAATTATTCACTGATTTTAAAATGTCCTTTTCTAAAAACATTTATCACATATTGACCTATTAATGAGAAAGATGCCAACTATTATTTTTGAAAGTGTACTAAACAAATTATGTCAAAATAAACTGTAATAAGCTAAGTGGTATAGTAAAATTTTCATAACAAAGTATTTGAAAAAAATCAGTGAAGTTATGGGCTTATAAACTAAGTTAGAGTAAGGCAAATTGGCTAAGTCATACAGTAAGATGCAGATTTTTGGTTTAAATCTTAATTTTGAATAGTATCAAAATATAAAGTTCTTACTATATAAATGTATTCCAAATGTTGAAAGTATGTGCTCAACTGAAAAACAGGTTGGAGACTGTATAGCAAGTTATGTTATTATTTTACTTCCTTCAATCTAATCCCGTAATATTCTATGTTTGCTTTATTGTTCAATATTCAATATTAAATGACATAAAACCTTAATACTGGGGTAACATAATTTATAAGTCAAAGTACTGTCTACCTCACAGAGCTGTGAAGATCATATGAGAAGGGGTATGGCACTGACCACAGCAGCATACTGCTATGAACTTGGTTAACAGATAGACAGGCACGCCCCCTGGAGGGCGGCTCCCTTCGCTACTGATGCATTATTGTGCTGTTCACTTTGGAAAATATTTTTCTTCTAAATCTATTTTAGTATTGAACAGCACACTGGAGTTTTTTTTTTCAGAAGTTTGACTTTAGAATATAGGAAATAACTGAGCGTTTTCTAAGCAGGAGTTAGAGGAAGTGACTCAGTACAGAAGAGAAAGGAACAAAAGTTCACCTCCAGTTGATGGGAAAGGATACAAAAATCAAGAGCTCAGGGAGGGGTTGGACTTGATAATCTGTACTAAACAAATTACATTAAAATAAATTGTAATAGGCTAAGTGGTACAGTAAAATTCAAGAGAGAAAAGAGGAAAACTGAAGGTTAACTAGTGTCTAATGATCCTTTAGATCTTCTTATGCCTTTTTTTTTTTTTTTTTTTTGAGACAGTCTCTGTCACCTAGGCTGGAGTACCGTGGCACCATCTCAGCTAACTGCAACCTCCACCTCCTGGGTTCAAGTGATCCTCCCACCCCAGCCTCCCGAGTAGCTGGGATTACAGGTGCCCACCACCATGACTGGCTAATTTTTGTATTTTTAGGAGAGATGGGGTTTCACCACATTGCCCAGGCTGGTGTTGAACTCCAGACCTCAAGGGATCCCATCCGCCTCGGTCTCTCAAAGTGCTGGGATTACAGGCGTGAGCCACAGTGCCTGGCCTTCTTGGCTAAGTTCTAAATGAAGTCAACTTTTAAGAGTGAATTAGGTGCTCACAAACAATAATAACTTCATAATCAGCAGGAACAAAGCTATCCTATACATATACAAAATTAAAATCTGTTTTCATGTAAAACAGTTATATCAAACTAAAATATATAAAGTAAAACAGAAATAAAACCAGAAATCAATTCTTTAATATACAAGTTATTTTACCATTTAAAAAGCTGATTTAGAAAAGTTATATATTCAGGGATATTTTACTGAAATAAAAATCCAAAACATTTTTACTTCTATATGTCAGAATACCTGTTCATTTTGGATCCTTAAGTTTTCACTTTCAATTCTTTTTATTCTGTGCATTTCATGTAAATATACATTTTTCTTTTCTAACCACTCCTATGAGAACAAGAAAAAGGTTATATAATATTTAAAATTTCTTAAATGAATTAGAATTCTTTATATTAACATTTTCCCTGAAATTCACATGTACAATTTTCTAAAGTATACTATTCTACTTTAAAAAAGACAAAAAAAGATCTTTTTTAGAATTGTGAATAAATTAATAAAATCTTTTTTCTATGTATGCCTAACATCATCTTAGGAAAGAAAAAATTTACTAACTTTTTGTTCATAATAACTCCTTTTGTTCATATAAACTTCAAGAATAAAAAAAATGAAAACATATAGACTTTACAATGTTTGACTTGTGTTGTATTTCTATAAATTGTAATGGCATATTCTTTCTTTAAAAACAACTATGATTGGTTATGCAAAGTATGGAAGCAAATAATTTAGTAAAGTATCTATGGATTACTCATGTATTATAAGGAAAATCTTTCTCAATAAATTAAGTATTAAACCATAATTTCCTATCAGGATTACTTTATTCTTTATAAACAGTGTTGGCTTATGAAAGTGATCATCCTTCTCCTCTTAAAAATATTTTTCTTTTTTACCTGATAAACAGCTGCCCTTATGTTATCTGCTCTATCAGGTTCTATGCTCTGTTTCTGTGAAGGTTTTTGGTCCAAGACTTTTAAAGTCCCTAAATAGTGAGAAGAGGTAGTTGTTGATGGAGTTCTCCTTTTAGAACTAGATTTCTTCAAAAACTCAGAGGTCATTAATCTGAAAAGATCCAAATGAATCAAGATAAAATATTACAATTGCATTTGGTACAAGAGAGATCTGTTAGCATATGCACATATAATATTTGAAAACTGGCCAGGCACGATGGCTCACACCTGTAATATCAGCACTTTGGAAGGCCAAAATGGATGGATGACTTGAGCTCAGGAGTTACAGACCAGCCTGGGCAACATGGTGAAACCCTGTCTCTACCAAAAATACAAAAAACTAGCCGGCATGGTCGTGCACACCAGTAGTTGCAGCTACCCTGGAGGCCGAGGTGGGAGGATAGCTTGAGCCCAGGAGGCAGAGGTTGCAGTGAGCAGAGATCATGCCACTACACTCCAGCCTGAGCAACAGAGTGAGACTCCATCTCAAAAAAAAATGGAAAACTACATTATAATTTAACAAATTGTATTTACTTTGAAAATGATGTAGGTTAAATGTACAGCCTTAGTATACGAAGAGTATTAAATTATGTTGAAGGGGACATATTTAAATTATGTCCCCTTCAACATAATTTAAATTGTATAACTTTATATGGCTTTAAAATGATTGCTCTATTTAAATATTTGTAATTAGAAACTTTTTAAGAAATATGGACCACTTCTCAAGTTACAAGGAAAAAACCAATAAAGTAGGTTATAATCACTCTTTTAATATTTATTTTCTTTCATCATTTTGTTACATGAAACATTCCAAATACAAAATTAGAAAGAATAGTACCATCTATTTCAGGGACTGGTGGGAAAATCTGGCCAGCCATCGGTTTTAGTATACAAAGTTTATTGCACCATAGCTGTAATCATTCACTTAAGTTTTGCCTGTGGCTGCTTTCCTGTTAAAATAGCAGAAATGAGTAGTTCCAATACAGACTGTGCCTAAAATGTGCACGAACTGGCCATTTACAGAAAAAGCTTGCTAGCTCTGTTTTACTTGATTAATGATAATTTGACTAACGATAATTTAAAAGATTCAGAAGGTTTTGATTAGCACTTATGAGTTAGGCATTCATTATCACTGGTGTGAATGAAGCTATATAGATAATCATTTTAATAAACCTACTTAGTTCATAGATTCTGAAGGCTTTCAGTACAATTTATCATGTTAGACAACGATACTTGATAATGAATAAGTATTATTGTTAGATTTCAGCTTTATTACCATTTTATATTGCTTATCTCAGGAAAAGTAGGAGAAAGAACCTCTATTCCAGAAGCAGTGTGGAGCACAGAGAATCCCTAATCACTGACATTAAGAAAGAAGAAAAATATTCCTAGGACGATCCTGGAGAGCGAAGGTATTGCATAAACATTCCAGGCACTAAAACAACCAGTAATAGGCTTACTTTCTATGATTACTTTATTTCAAATAATATCATCAACCAAGGGGTTTTATCATGAAGTAACTACTCTTTTCATTTTATGAAATGCAAATAAAGAGAAAACATAGTAACACCAAATGAAATTTACTTTATGAAAGTTAAATTAAAACTAGCTTTGCTAGAATGCAAGCCCATAAATGACAAATATTGATCACTTTCTTACCTGGCAGATGCACTGGATGCTCTATTATTTGTTGACTTTTTATTCTTTATATTTCTATCTTCAATTGTTTTCTATTAAACAGAAAATGCCAAAGATGATTTATTCATAACAATTATCCTTGTTAGGCTTAGAAGCCAAACTGCCAGTAAATCACTATTCTTTAAGCATCTACTATGTGTCAAACACAGTAGACACTGGGAACAAATCAGTGAATAAAATGCCCTTAAGAATATTAAATTCTAGAGATGGTTGACCAAAAATAAATATATAAGCAAACATGACTCATGAAGGAGATAAAATAGTGTACAGTGACAGAGAATGACCAGAGTGGGGCTGAAGAAGTTGATCAGGGAAGGCTGTCCTGAGGGGCTGACCTCAGAGCTAAGACAGATAATGAGTGCAAAGGGCCCACTTGAAGGTCTATGAAAGAAAGAAACAGCAAGTGGTAAAAGCCTGAGAAGGGACAGAGCTTGGTATCTTTGAAAAACAGAGAGGTGAATGGAGCTGAAGCATAGTGAATGGCAGAGAAAAGTGGAAGACGTGGTCAGCGAAGAACCATGTGAGATCACTAGGTGGCGATGAGGAGTCTGGACGGAATTCTTGTGATAAACCAACAAAAAGACTTTAGTGGAGAATGATTATATTCCTGTTTAGAAAAGGCCACTCAGTAGAGAATACGAATGAAGCCAAGGGTCCAGTCAAAAGAAATACGTTACAACCTTACTTCTTACATATAAATTGCCTGTTCTAATTTAGAATTGCCTCTATTAGACATTCTACAATCCTGTCTATAAACTCCAGAATATCCTTTCTCCTTTTAAGGAATAACTTTTCTACTTTACACAGACTGATGGGTGCTAGTGGTAAAGTGAGAGCACAGATATAAATACATCCCTAACTCGTCAGTAGTGTTTTTTTTCCTTTTGTTTTTTTTTTTTTTTTTGAGACGGAGTCTCACTCTGTCGCCCGGGCTGGAGTGCAGTGGCCGGATCTCAGCTCACTGCAAGCTCCGCCTCCCGGGTTCACGCCATTCTCCTGCCTCAGCCTCCCGAGTAGCTGGGACTACAGGCGCCCGCCACCTCGCCCGGCTAGTTTTTTTTTTGTATTTTTTAGTAGAGACGGGGTTTCACAGTGTTAGCCAGGATGGTCTCGATCTCCTGACCTCGTGATCCGCCCGTCTCGGCCTCCCAAAGTGCTGGGATTACAGGCTTGAGCCACCGCGCCCAGCCTTTTCCTAAGGAACTTAGCTAAGGATGATATACCTGGCACATGGCTTAATGAACCTTCTCCATAAATGTTAAGAAAACTTGTATTTTATATTATAAAAGTATTGTTCAAACACAGATTTTCAGCTAGCGCTGTTTTCTTCCCCTGATACTAAGTACACAGAACTGCTAGTTAATTGCAGCTATAAGAGATAATAACAAATTCAGGAGAAACAAAGACTGAAAATGCTACACCATAAATTTTTAAAGTATAGCACTCAGACACTATTTAGTTTAGGAACAAGTAATCCTACATAATCACATATCTGTTTCTTAAGGTTAGAATAATAATGTTCTCCTCAACAACAACAAAAAACAAATAACCCCATTAAAAAGAGGGCAAAAAACGTGAATAGACTTTTTGAAAAGAAGATATACAAGTGGCCAAGAAACATATGAAAAAAAAAAAAAATGCTCACCATCACTTATCATCAAACACAAATCAAAACCACAGTGAGATATATTAAACTAGTCAGAATATTTATCTATTATTAAAAAGTTAAAAAAGTAACAGATGTCAGTGAGAACACAGAGAAAAGGGAATGCTTCTATACTCTTGGTAAGAATATAAATTAGTACAATCTTTATGGAAAATAGTATGGGGATTTCTTAAGGAACTAAAAATAGAACTACCATTCAATCCAGCAACCCCACTGTGAGTATCTGCCAAAAGGAAAAGAAATCATTATATAAAAAAGATACCTGCACTCATATGTTTATCACAGTACTAGTCACAATAGCAAAGATATGGAATCAGCCTAAGTGTACATCAACATAGGATTGGATAAAGAAAATGTGCACACACACACACATACACACTGGAATACTATTCAGCCATACAGAAAAAATGTCTTTCATAACAACATGGGTGGAACTGGAGGTTATTACCTTAAGTGAAATAAATCATCAACAGAAAGTCAAATGGTACATGTTCTCACTTATAAGTGGGAGCTAAATAATGTGTACACATGTATATAGAGTATGGAATAATAGATAATGGAGACTAGGAAAGGTGAGAGGGAGGTGAGGGATGATAAATTACTTAATGGATACAATGTATATTTTAGTTTACACTAGAAGTCTGACTTTACTACTACACAATATATCCATGTAACAAAAAAGCACTTGAACCCGTTAAATGTATATGAATTTAAAAAAAAAAAAAAGCAACTTCGTCACCTCTGGAGGTTGCCAGGGCACCAACTCATTATTTTGAAAATTAGGAAATAAAGGCGAAGGATCAAATATGAATAATAATAATAATGTTCCTGATGATACCATCTATTTTAAAGAAGCACGGATGTTGATAAACATTTAAGATTTTCGTTAAAATTATTAACATGTTTCATGTTTTAAAGTGATATCCAAAAACATAACTCTAATTTAAAATCTCAGAAGTTATTCCAGATAGTTATATTTTTAAAATGTGAAGACCTATGGAAATATATACACTACGAGTATGCATTTCTGAGATATTTAAAAGTATATTATAATACCTCAGATAAATTTTAAACACTGGGTTTCATTAAATTCACTACAAACTCCTTAAAGTTAAATTTTATTGGATTAAGTAAGAACCACGTGACAATATAATACCACTATCAAAAGATAAATTTTCCACTGGAAATTCAGAAGTATGTAACACAGAAGATAAAATTTCTTGAAGTTCTGTTTCAAGTTTTAAGCTGTAGTATGAAAGGTATGAATTTTTACAAATACCTTTGAAGACGCTGTTGCACTGGTAGATGTTAAGATACTCTGAGATTTAGATAGTAGTGGATCTACTGTTCTGTCAACATCCATAATCAGTTCTGCTTTTGCCTTTTCTTCTTCAAGGTCATCAGCAGTCACTTGACTTTCCTTGGATTTCTCAAATGCAGTAGTCACATGGTCTGCTGAAAATGAATTCTCTTTATTTTCATCTGATTTCAAGGAATTATGGTTTTCAGTGATTTCTTCATTTGGATCTATTTTGAGACAGAGTAATAGCATTAAAACCCCCTTCTGAATTAATAAGGTAAATACCAGATTCATTTGCTTTCTTTTAAAGGAGGACTATTTATAAACTTTTTTTCCTGCAAAATATGAAGAAAACTATCATATTAAACTTGCATAAACTTTTTTCAAAAGTGATTCACAAAAAAACATTGTCTACGCTTAACTAATGAAGCACTTAACAAATCTAGTACTTAGAAAAATAGCATATTAATAAACAGAATGGAATAACTACCCTAAAACAAAGACACGTCAAAAGAGTTTGTTGACATACAAACCAAGCAAGTGAGATGACAGTATTTGTTCAGCTCTAAAGCCTGAGTTTCTTAGCTGGAACAACAGGCTGCATAAGAAGGTGTCACACCTCTCTAGGCTACTACAGTTACTAGTAGTACAACTGTTGAATTGCATAGATGCAGAAAGAACCAGGAATTAATGCAATTTTACACAGACTCTAATGAGTTTCATCTCACCAAGATGCAGTACTGCCTCTGATGCCATAAGCGGCAATAAAGACTATTGCTTATCCTCTCTGTGCTCCAAGAAACAGGCTCAAGCTCTGGCATAAGAAGATTTAGTTTTGCGCTTACAGAATTGCTTCTACTATTCTGATTCTACCACATTTTGGAATGGGATCACCAACTTTCAGTTCTACCAAGATCCACCTCCTAGCTAAACCTGAATCTTCACTATCAAAAGTCTTAATTCTATTGGTTTCACTATGACCATTTTTTGGAATTTCTTTTGAGGTAAGATGGGCTTAAAATCACTCAATTCCCTATTGGATTCTTTGGAGCTGCTAATCTATTCAGTGAAAAGAACAAGAACTTTGGAGCTCAAGATTTAACTATGGCTCCATCACTGACCTTGGGTGTGTTTCCCCAAGTCACTGCACTTCAGCTTTTCTCATATGTAAAATAACAAAAATGATGCTACATAGTAAGCACTTAATAAATGTTCGTTACACATCTCAGACCTAGAAATAGCTAGGTGTTTTAGCTTTCATTAAGCTACATATCACTAAGAAAAGAAATTATGTTCACAACTCACATATCACAGTAAGTGCTTACTATGGTATTGCTGTAAATGCTTTACATGTTTAATTCTTACACCACCCTATAAGGCAGATTACCCTTATTTTACCCATTTTAAAGATCAACGTACAAGGTCAGAAAGGTTAGCTACTTTGTTTATGTAATTGTGCCTGTATTCAAATCTAGCTTAGTCTCACTTTAAAATTCCACCTAGCTATTATGTTGTCCTGCGGAATATCAAAGCAACACATACATAACGATAGCTTATCTCAGGTGCTCACTCCACTTGGGCTGTGAACTAGGCTAATGGCTAAAATGCACTATATCACTTAATTTTCACAATGACCCTTATGAGACAGATAATATAACCTAGGGAAATTGAGGCACTGAGAGATTAAATTCTGCATCCAAAATCACAGTTAGTTAACTACATGATCAAGATTAAAACTCAAACTCATAAAAACATGCATTTCTCTTGTAATTATAGGAAGTATTATTTCTCTTACAAACAGGAGTCTAAGTAGTACAGAGTTCACAAATAAGATATAATTATTAATATATAACCACCTTTTACTGATGTGTTTCCCTCAGATTCTGGTGAAAAACAATCTCCAAGAATTTGTTTAAGTGGTGATGATGATAGACTTGTTAAGCATGAATCCTGTTTCTGCAAAAAATACATTTCCCATGTAAGTTTAGTAATTAACATTTTTGGGAACAATAGCATTATTAAAACTACAAATTAAAATAGTGCGTAACTCTGACATCTGATTAGTCATTTGTGCTGAAACACAAAGTGTGACAAGCCAGTGGAGGTGAGTATGCTTTACTTTCAAGCCTTGATGTCTTGGTCAATAAAAGGGGTCACTGAAAGAGTTATTCAAGTTCTTTATCTAACTACCACCACCTCTCTATTTGTTTTTACCAATTTTCAAAACTCCTATTACTTTAAAATCACATTTCTTATAAATATTTAAGGCCAAGATTTGATTTTGATAGCTCTTCCTATAATTATCCTTTGAAGGAAAGCATAAAGACAGGTAAATACTTTAGTTCCAAGCAAATATTACTAGTTATCCAAATGAAAACATTTAATAAAATCAAGTAAGCAGCTACTTCCAAATATTTTAGATAGGAAAAGCACATAGACTGCATGCACTTGAGTTTTCCTCAAAATTCTGAAAATTATATTTGAAATGCAATGATTCTATTTGTGTATCTAAGGTAAACATTTCTTCATAGAATCATCTAGCCTAACGGTGATGATACTATAATGTAAGAAGTTCCACTTTGTTGTACAAATCCTTTAATTTTCTTTCCCAGCAATATTTTATGGGTACAAAGGAAATTATATGTCAAAAGCAATGAAGAGAAAACATTTGAGAAAGAAGTGCCGAGACACTGGAGTCTACCCTGAAAGACAAAGTTTCACCTGAGGAGATCTGCAAATTAGTAGCTTTTTGCCAGAAGGCATTCTCTAATCTATGCAGCTCAAGTAATAGAAGGCTACAGCCTTGGTGGAATGACTTGAGGGGACAGAGGATAGAGTCTAGGACCACGAGATCAGCCAATAAGAATGTGGAAAATAGTAGAGGACAGTGACCACAAAATCTGCATATGAAATTCACCAAAAACCTTTACCACCTCTATTTGTGGCATAAGGGAGACCTCAGAGGATCCTGTAAAAGCATAGAAGCTAGAAACTGAAAAGAATTAAGCAGAAATTTCAGCTGATATCCATTGCAGGAGAAACAGGATTGGGAATTTGTGTCCAGTCATGATATCTGCTTGTTAGAAAATGTGTTTGGAGGGACATAAAAGAATCAAGAATCTCTACAAAATATCATTCACAACACCCAGTATTCAATCAAAAGTCACTAGATAAAGAAACAGAAAAGGGTGGCACTTATTTAAAACAACAAACAAACAAAAAAAAAGAGAATGGTCAATAGGAAGCAACCCAGAGATGACTCACATTTTACAGTTAGCGGACAGGACTTTAAAATAGCTATTATAAATATGTTCAAGCACTTCGGGGAAAATATGTGCATGATGGCTGAAAAGATGGGGGATTTTTTCAGAGATATAAAAAATAGAAAAAATACCAATGGAAAATCTAAAGTTGACCACCACAGTAAGTGAAACAAAACATTCATCTGGAGAACACTTATACTTTGCAACTACAAATGGAACTTTCACAACATACACTCATGCTGGGCCATTAAAACAAAACAAAACAATTTAATACAATTTGAAATCATAAAAGATACATTCTCTGGACCGCAATCAGTAAACCTGAAGACTGAGTAATACAAGTTATTAAATCTGAAAAACAAAGAGGAAAAAAAATTAAGAAATATAAACAGAATCTCAGAGATCAGTGAGATGTAGTAAAAATTTCAATGCATGTGTAACTACAGTACCAAAAGGAGAGGGAGAAAAATAGGGTGGGAAAAAATAATCTTCCCATTTCACAGACAGTATCAACTTATAGGTTTGGAAAGCTCAACAAACGTCAGGCAGAATAAACATAAAGAAAGCTAGACCTAGGCACCATATAATCAAATTGCTGTAATTAAAAGATGAAAACCACGATCTTGAGTAAAATTTCTGAAAGAATTCAGATGAAATCAACACATTATATAGAGAGGACAATGAAATAAATGCTCACAAGAGAGGCCAATAAAAATGGAAACCTATAAAGAGCTGGAGGTAGAAGGAGGCAACTATTAGACAAGAAGGATATAATCACATCACCCACCCTTCGAAAACGAAGATGAGACAAATACTTTTAGAAAAGCAAAGACTGAGAAAAATCCATCACTAGTAAACCTGTATTACAAGAAATGTAAAATAAGTTTGTAAGACTAACAGGGCACAAAACGGTAATCTGAATCTACAGGAAGAAATGAAGATCCCTAGAAATTGTATATATTTATAGATATACATTATCTATATTTATAGATATATGTTATCTATAAATATATTATGTAGATATATATCTACATAATATATGAGAATATATTACCTATATATAGATATTATCTACAAATATGTATTATCTATAATATATTTAGCAATAGAATGTTATCTATAATATATACAATATATAATACCATAGATACATAATATATATTCTAGCCTTCTTTATTTAAAAGTCTAATAGAAAAAACTTAAAAGGCTCTTTAAAGAAAAGTTATAACTTTATTGTGGGGATTATATGATATGTAGATATATATGACAATAGCACAATGGATGCAGGAGTATATGGAACTATATTTTTATATCAAATGTGAAACAATACCGTATCAATTCTAAATAGACTGTGATAATGTTTAGATGTATTCTTTAATCCACTGATCAACTCTGAAAAATATAATGCAAACAGATATAGATAAAAGGTCAATAATAATAAAACTAAAAAACTAAAAAACTCATGATTATCTCCTCAAAAAAAGGTAAGAAAAGAGTAACAGAGAAACAACAATAAAAATAATAATTTTTAAAAAAGATAAATAGAAAATAAAGAGAAACAAATTGCTCCTAAATCCAACCATATCAGTATTTACATGAAAAGTAAATTGACAAAACATTCATAAATGGACTAAACACTACATTAAAAGGTACAGATTGCCAGACTTAATAAAAAAGTGACACCAGGTGTGTGATGTTCCCCTTCCTGTGTCCAAGTGTTCTCATTGTTCAGTTCCCACCTATGAGTAAGAATATGTGGTATTTGGTTTTCTGTTCTTGCGATAGTTTAGTAACAAACCTGCACCTTGTGCACATGTACCCTAGAACTTAAAATATAATAATAAAAAAAAAAGTGACACGAAACCCTTATTGTAAGAGATTCACTTAAATGAAAGAATTAGTTTGAAAGAAAAAAGATAGAAAAAATATACCATGGAAACACTTGTCATAAGAAAGTTGAAGTATTAGACAAAACAATCTACAAGCTAAGGAAAGGAATATTAACAGAGGTAGAGACATTTCATAATGCTCAAAACATAATAATAATAAATATGTATGCGCCTGATAACAAAGTTATAAAATACTAACAGAACTAAAGAGAAGTATAAACAAACCCACAAACATAACTGGATATTTTAATACCCCTAAGTTGGTAACTGGTAAACAAATTAGATGAAAAATCAGTAAGGCTAAAGAAGATCTGAATGATACTACCAACCATATTGACCAAACTTCAATTATACAACATTATATTCAGCACCTGGGGAACACATCTACTTTGCAAATGCAAATGAGACTTTCACAAGATACACTAAGGTTGGGCCATTTAGAAATAATAATAATAATTATTAAAAATTTGAAATCATGTAAGATACATTATCTGGACCATAACAAAATTAACTTATAATTAACAGCAAAAGTATATGTAGAGAAGAACCAAGTATTTGAAAATAAAATAAATCACCACAAAACAACCAACTGGTCAAAAAAGAGATCACAATGATCACTATATATTATATGTATCGAAAAATCACTATGTACCCCATGTACAATTATTATTTTTCAAGTAAAAAAATGAATTTCTAAAACAGGATATCACAAGGGAAGTTAGAATATATATTTAAAGAAATGATAATAAAAATAAAAGGCATCAAAAAATCGGGGCCACTAAAGCAGTACAAAGAAGAAAGTTTACATCTTTCAACAGGTTTAGCAGAAAACATGAAAATCTTAAAAATGAGTGAGAAAATTTTCAAATCTAAAGATAAGCAAATTAAACCAAAAGAAATAATACTAAAAATTAATGAAACTGGAAACAAACAATAGAGAAAATTATTAGGTTGGTGCAAAATGATTGCGGTTTTTGTCATTGAAAGTAATGGCCAAAACTGCAATTACTTTTGCACCAACATATAACAAGGCCAAAGTGGTTCTTAAAAAAGTTTAATGAAACTAAGCAATGCCTATCAAGATTTAGCAGGAAAGACAGAAAACACAAATTATATATGTTAGAAATAAAAAATGAAATGTCATGATAATCCTATAGTCAACAAAAGAATGAGGGACTATCATGAACAACTATGTTTATAAACTCAACATATCAGATGAAATGGACAAACTTCTTGATAGACACAATTACAAACTAGTAAAACAGAAAACTGAGTACTGAAATATCTATTTAAAAAATCAAATGTAATGACAAAGATGTCTCCACACAGAAAATTCCAGGCCCAGATAATTGTACTGGTGAATCCTCTCATCAGTACAATTAAGAAAAAAAAAAAAATACCAAACCTTTATAAAATAAAGGAAGAAAAGACACTCCCCAACTCATTTGATACCCAAGCCTGATGGTAACATTATAAGAAAAAAATTACCGACCAATAGCCTTCATAAATATACATGCAAACATCTTAACACAATTTTAACAAATCAAATTCCACAATAAAATATTCCACCATGACTAACCAGAGTTTATCCCAGGAATGCTAGGTTTAACATATGAACATTAATGCAACAAAATTCATGTTCATCTAGAACCTCAAAATACGACTTTCTTAGGAAATAAGGTGTTTACAGGTTTTAAATAGTTAAGATGAGGACACACTCAATTAGGGTGGGCCCTAAATCCAATGCCTGGTATACTTTTTTTAAGAGAAAGAAGAGTCACAGACACGCAGAGAAAACACAGGGAAGAAGGCCACGTGGGATGAAGGCAGGGATGGGAATGATGCAGCTACAAGCCAAGGAATGCTAATGGACTGCTGCCAACCACCAGAAAGAAGCTGGAAGAGGCAAGGAAGGATTCTTCCATGATGCCTTCAGAGGAATATGGCCCTGCAAACACCTTGATTTCGGACTTCTGGCCTCCAGAACTGAGAGAATACATTTCTGTTGTTTTAAGTCTGTGGCAATTTGTTACAGCAGCTACAAGAAACTAGCACAATATTCAACTGACCAGATAATTTTCTTAAATATAAAGTAATTGCTTGGGTTTCTTCTTCTGGTTTTCAGAACAAATTAAGAAACAGCATGGTGGTGTCAGTTAGGCATATATCAAATTGTCAGTTTTACTGGTAAAGTTCAACTGCAGAACAAGATTTGAATCGATAGCCTATTGTGCTTCCTAATACTTTCAGTCTGAATTGGGGGGTCCCCCATTTAGTCATAGCACAAAGGAGCTCCTCTACGCGCCTTCTGCCTCACCTCCCAGGGAGCAGATCCTTACACACCAACACTGCAGACGAGCGATGAGAAAAAGAAAGAAGCTTGGCCAGGTGGCATGCAGTTCCCTAATCTGCCCAAGCAAATTATGGGGAAGAAATGTTCTTCCTGTACTTTTCCCTTCTGAAATGCTCAGAAGGGAAAATTTGCTTCTCATAATGAAATACAAAGAGAAAAACGAAGTGTTCTCCCTCAATAACAATGCATAGCAAACTTCCTGATAGAAACCTGAAAGCACATTTAATGCTATTGGAACATGACCAAAAGAACGCGGAACAGTGCCATGAACATTCAACACACATTTGTTGAGTGAATAAAATCAAATAAATAAAATGACACTGACTATATTGTTCTTAGCCATAAATTCCATAATTCAAAGATACATAAATTTAAAAAATTATTAAAGATAAACACTATTATATAGATTCAGAAAAGCAACATTTTTTGACATTTTACTTTCTCTAAAACTGGATAAACTCTACAATCAGTGGTGTGTTATAGTTTAATTGTATGCATTTCCTTCTTCCTTAGGGGTGTGTAAAATAATGCTACATTTTACAATTGGTGCAGTTTTGATTCGGTGGAATACAGTATATTTTTAAAAATTATTTCCTTATCAGTTGCAGAAGAAAATATGTAAAACACACACACATACACACAAATTCATTCCCTCCTTCTCTTTTTCATAATCAGATAAAAAAGCATACATTCAAGAACACAATGCAACAGTTTAGTGGTAGTGCTAACCTCAGGATCAAGGTTTTCACAGAATGCTTTTTTCTCAGCTTCTACTTGTGTGCCATTCGGTATTGGAGGGGAAGAAGGTGCAGAATGTAACTCCAATTCTTCACTGAGGGCAGTTTCTTTATCTTCTAGTCCATTTTTCTCTTCTCTGTGACTATTCTTTTTTAATATACTCCTTGGCCGAGGTGATGGTTTAAAGTGATCATCTGTGTCAACGCTGTTGTTTTCTGCTGAAAAATAAAATGCTTAAAGTGTGTGTACAAAAAAATGACCATGGCTTTATCTATCTCTCTGGGTGCTACCATACTTCCCTCCTATGCCCATGCCCCTTCGCTCTCTGTCCTGAAGAGTCCAGATGAAGCCCACAACTCTTCTCTATACAGAGCTCTAATAAGGCACAAATAAATAATAGTGAATAATCGGGCTGAATGCAGTGGCCCACGCCTGTAATCCCAGCACTTTGGGAGGCCGAGGTGGGTGGATCACGAGGTCGGGAGTTTGAGACCAGCCTGGCTAATATGGTGAAACCCTGTCTCTACTAAAAATACAAAAAATTAGCTGGGCATGGTAACTCATGCCTGTAATCCCAGATACTCAGGAGGCTGAGGCAGGAGAATTGCTTGAACCCAGGAGTCTGAGGTTGCAGTGAGCCGAGATCTAGATCACACCATTGCACTCCAGTCTAGGCAACAACAGCAAAACTCCATCTCAAAAACAAAAAACAAAAACAAACAAAAAAAAAACAAAGTAAAAAAAATAGTTGTCATCCTGAAAGTAACCACTATACTTTAGTTTCACAAGAAGTTAACTCTTCAACATTATGAACTCCTATAGTATTCAAAAAAAAAATGTTAAAAATAAAAAACAAAACAAAATCTTGCCCCAGTTTCTACCACTATAAAATGAAGAGGTTCATCCATCAAACCTTTAAGTACCAAGCCCTGTGCACATTACTAAACCTCATAATCAACAAAGCAGCAATGGACCTGTCCAGGGACTTTACAGGTTGATTTTTCTAAACAAAATTACAAGACAAAGGTAAGTGCTATTATAAGGATCAAGATAATGATGTTGGCACCCAAGGAAGGGATAGGAGCACTAACTCTCACTAGAGGAAGGAATCTTTTATGAGTTAATTGTTCTGAGTCCATAAAACTTCTTTAGCAGTTATTAAAATTTCACTATTTCCATTACTTCTAAGTTTAAAACAAGAATCTAATGCTGATATGCCTCTAGCATTTGAAATATAATGGGAAGACTTTCCATGTATATATTTTTTGCCTGAATTTTACCTGCTATACATATTTATGTTTCTATTGTTCTACAAATGCATTTCTCTAAACTTCAAAACTGGTCTAATTAACATCTTCCTCCCATTTACCTACAAACGGGCTTATGAATGCTGCCAGAAGATTCCACAACCATACCAAGTTGGTATTATTATAAATATTTCCTTGACAATTTTAGCTACATCCTAAACTCCAGCCAAATGTTCAACCCCAAATCCAAGGGTCCTAGATTTCTCCTTCTATTATCCCCTAAATCCAAAGTATCAATATACCCTATCAATTCTACTTGCCAAATATCTCATTTATTCCACTTTCTACATCCCTACTGTAGGGTCCTTATCCACTCTTTCCTAGATTACTGCTTCCATGATATTTACAAAATGCAAATCAGATCACATCACTCCTCTCTACAAAATTCTTCAATGGCTCCCCATGATCCAATCCTACACAATAAAAGCTTAACTGCCTTTGAACAACATGAAAGGGATTTTATGGTTTTGTCCTTCACTGCCTAATCTACAGCCATTTTGTCATCTGTGTTTCTGAAATGCCGGGCTAACAGTTGTCATGAACACATGCCACAATCCCTCCTACTACCATACCTTTACCTAAGCTGATGCCCCTGCCTAGAATATCCACTTCTTGCTTCTCCTGACAAATGCTTCCATGTCTTTTGAACCTCAGTTTAAGCAGAGTATTATAAAATGCCCAAAAGAAGGTAATGAGCCAATTTTTTGTATTATTGTGGTAAGAACACAACATGAGGTCTACTTTCTTAATATATTAAGTGCAAAAGACAGTACTGTTAACTATAGGCACAATGTTGTACAGCAGATCTCTAGGACTTACGCATCCCACGTGACTGATACTTTATACCTGCTGAGTATGTTTATAAACAAATGCTAAATAATAAAGTGAATAATCAGAACATTTATAGAGTGCTAAATTTATGCCAATACTGTTCTAAGCACTTCAAATATGTGAACTCATTTAATTGCCTCAAACTCCTAGAGGTAGGCAACTATTGTCCCATTTTTAAAGATGAATAAAATGAGAACAAAGAGGTCTCATGCCCAAAGTCACAAACTCTGGCAGGCTTTAGGTCTCAGATTAAAGGAGAAGCATCCTGACTCCAAAGTTCATGATTTCAGTCATGTTAGTGTTAAAAACATATCCTGCAAAAAATACTTTCATTTTATAGAGCAACTGTCACTTCCGTAGTGATTATGAAGACTGGTTATTATACTTTTTACAAAAGACAAGCAAGGACAGAGAAAGCCTTCAAGCTCTAATAGTTTCATAAAGCATACTTGCTCCTCAGCAATATCTCACCACATTAAAAATATTGAGTTCCACACCTGTATTAAAAAAAAAAAAGTCAAAGAATTTAGAGCATAAACTCATGAACCACATTCCCTCTTTCAAAGATAAATCATTCATATATTAATTTATTCATTTAAATACTTAATATATTCTATATGCCAGATATTATTTTAGGAACACTAGCCTCAATTTTTACAAGAACCTGAGAATGACAACTTTAATTAATATATTTTCTACAAAAATATCACTTCCAGAAGTACTGTCCAGTTCCCAAAAAGAAAAAAAATGCCTATACTTTAAGAAAAGTGCTTTTTTTGGTAATCAATGTATACAATTGCCTATTTAGGTAATTTTTATATTACACATACTGAATGTAACATTGCATATGTAAGTAGAGCATTTAGGATGCCACCTTGTGGTTAAAATACAGTATCTCCTTATTCATTTTAACGTACCAGAGTATGTGAGAGGGCTTGTTTCATTCTATCTTTGTTCCTTTATGCTTAAAGCTCAGTATAATTGTGGGGAGAACTACTGTAACCCCACATCACACTGGGAACTTTCCTTTGGAAAACTGAATCTTAGTAGATTTTCATAGGCAATACAGGGACCAAATGGAGATTCTCTTAATGAGCGCCTAGAAGCTTCAAAAAACAACAGCAGCAATAACATAACTCATCCTTCAAATACACAAATGTCAAGAAAATTTTCTGGCACAATGTTGGTATGGCAAAGATTGTTTTAAGGATTAGTCCCACTATTGTTGTAACTCTAATCTTTGGAGTGTGAGAGGGATTAGACAGCATTCCATTCCAGTTCCATGCCTACAAACAAAACTGAAGCTCACAGGTCTAGGTGTCTGGAGATCCACAGCTATGGATGCTATGGATGACTAAAGGTGCTTTGGCCTTTTATCAGGCAACAGCCTAGATGCAAGACAAAATACGACAGGTCTGTAAAGTCTGTTTTTCTTAAATATATACTAGCTACTATATAAAAAAATTTGGGACTGATTATCTTAAAATAAACTTCCAAGAAATGCAATTACAATAATCCTAACAAATTACCTGAAGATGTGCTTTTAATTGAAAGAATTCTGGGTTTAGGTTTCATTTTTATTTTGTCTTTTTCAAATTCCTTGTCCTTATTTTGAGATTCAGAGAAGGATTTTACAACGACGTCTTCACACCCATCAGGTGCCATTTCGTCATCATTTTTGATGGCACACACTGGCTCATCTTTGGTTATGTTACCATTTGATTTCTTGGTTTTCAAAAAAGATAGTTTTGAAGGATTCTTTTCTTCATCATCTGATATATGAAAGTCATTCATTTTTTTATTAACTGAATTTTCATCTGCTGAAGTGTCAGAAAAATCACCTAAGGAAACTGAAAAATGGAAGAGAAAAAATGTTTTCCACAGTATTTTTAAAAATTGTCAAGGTTACGTTAACTTAATCAAAAAGTTTACCTTAAAAGCTACAAACAAAATTCTAACAATGAATATGCACAAATGTATTTTATGAATAGACTTACAGCTCTAAAAAGACAGCTAACTCAGTCATGTTTCATTAACATTTATGGAATAAAAATTCCAATTACATTAATTTATTCAAAACGTATTTTGTGTGTGTCTTTAGGGTACCAAACAACCAAATACTGTTTGCTCTGGAAAAAGCCATCCAAAGGTCCCTAACAATCAGCCATGTAACATTTAAATTAGGTTATGGACTATAAAACTTTTATTTGAAAATTACCTCCTCATATAAAATTAAGCATGGAAGAATTTAATTAGTAATTACTAATTATATTTTTTTTCCATAAAAATTTTGGAACTACAATTCCATCCACACCAGAATACTGGATTTACTAAGAATCATAGGGAATGCTAAGTTAACTATACAGCAGTGATTTAACTGTGGTTATTATTGGTTTTACAGAAATCATTAACAACTATTCACCAAATTTTAAAGAATAAAACACCAGGCTGGGCGCAGTGGCTCATGCCTATAATCCCAGCACTTTGGGAGGTCTAGGCGGGCGGATCACAAGGTCAGGAGTTCAAGACCAGCCTGGCCAATGTGGTGAAACCCCATCTCTACTAAAAATATAAAAATACAAAAATGAGCTAGGTGTGGTAGCGGGCGCCTGGAGTCCCAGCTACTCAGGAGGCTGAGGGAGGAGAATTGCTTGAACCTGGGAGGTGGAGGTTGCAGTGAGCCGAGATTGTGCCACTGCACTCCAGCTTGGGCGACTGAGTGAGACTCCATCTCAAAAAAAAAAAAAAAAAAAAAGAATAAAACACCAAGTTTAGAATTCTGTATGCTTAATGCTTACACCTGAAACTAAAATATTAATATTTTTGCATAGCTAAGAGAAACCAAATTATAATAGTACTGATATATGAAACATGAAGAGTCTGTAGTTTTTAAATTTACTCCTTATCACAGCCCCCCCAAAATCTGATTTATAGCAAGCATTATAAAAGTACTTCTAATGTGCACCAAAGTTTAGTTCTGTGGGACCTAGTTACTACCTAGCTGTAGCATCTCCTAGGATTGATCTTAAAGATGAACCTGTTTTCTCCAATGTGGTTTACCACTGGCAGCCATCCTTTTACTGCAAATCTGCCATCAATTAATTTATATTTTCATATACACATTCAGAAAACAAAACAAATAAAGCAACAACAACAACAAAAAAACAAAACTCATACAACTTCTTGAAAATTAACAGTGGCTTTCTACCAATTAAAAAGTTGAAAGTCTAAAACTAGTGAATGCATAGGTATTATTTTAACATACGTGATTTAGGGGATGGGTGGTTGGGGGGCTGGCTAAATACAAAACTAAGGAAGCAAAAAGAAGAAAAGTGGTTCACTTTTCCATACTGTCACATACCAATCTCATCACTGTCAAAGTCATCTGAGTATTCAGAACTCCTTTGTCGGGCTGAGCGAGCTGTAATTGCTCTTATTAGCTCATCCTGAAATGAGATACTGAAATCAATTTCCATCCAAACATGGAGGTATCATATTTACAAGCAATTCTTTAAACAAACAATGCTTGATTAACAACTGCTTTCAGACTTAGGTTTCATTCATCTAACAAATATTTCCTGCAAGCTCACTTTATGTGAGGTACCCACTTTATGCCTCATACTCAATGCAGAGCATCACAGACAAGAGCCCTTCCTCATGCAGCTTGCAGTTAAACTAGAGGAGACACACATTATCAAATAAATTAATTGCGGGTTATAATTAGAGCTGGAGATTAACAAACAAGAAGGGGCTCAATTTAGATTATAATTTATTAAAAACTGGTATTTTGAAAGAAGTTGGTATTTTTAAGAGCTCTTGTCTCGGCATATTTCAGAGATGGATGCAATCAATATTGCAAACTTAGAGGCTGAGTTCAAGATTGTAGTGACTAAACAGAAAAAAACGTAAACATTATGTTACAACAGACAAAAAAGGTTTTATATAAAAATGGCAATTTAAGGTTGCAATTCCACTTTTAACTTAGTAGGAAACTAGTATTGAGGCTACTTCGGCAGTCTTAAAACCATATAGGGGAGTTTGTAATACTGAATGGAGTCCAAACATGATCATGTGCAAAACCTTAAAAGAAATATAAGATTTACCCCTGCTTTATATAGGACTGTTCCTAGAATCACCAATTTCAACCCATCTAATATAGTGCTTACACTGTGAAATTATTCCAAATAAAAATACTTTACCTGGAAAGTAGTTCTTTTGGTAACTTTTGGACTCTTTGTATATGCCAAAGTGGTGCTAAAAACTTCATCAGACATAGCGAATTTTTTTCTCGTTACCTTTATAAAATAGCTAATTATTAAAATAATTCAACTTCTGATGGTGGCTGAAATATACAAAAAACAAATCAGACTTTGCATATTTGAGAATTTATTTTACTACATTTGATTCTATTCTCCCCGCAAAGGTCAAAGAAAAGTATCTCATATGAACATTGGGCTACATCTTCACTTAAAAATGTAAAAGGAGTTCTTGTAAAGAAATAGCAAATTATCACAAGCTTATTTTAAAAAATTCAAATGGAAGATATCCTAAAATAAAAATTCAAATGGAAGATATCCCAAAATAGTTTTGCAACTACTTAAAAACTGCAAATAAATGATTACAATAAGACAAAATGATGCCAATTAAAATAGAACACCTTCTTTTTCACCTCTCTTCTAAAGTATAATATTGCCTTCAAAATAACTCATGTGTTATTTAAAAGGCCATCAAAAGGATCGTCGGCGTAAAAATTATGAGCACCACCATAAAAAAAAGTATCTATATATTTGCATATGGCGCTATTCAAAGAAAAAGATCTTAATGCTAACCCGCAAACAGCCAGTGATATGGATTGCAAGCCACTTTTTCCTCTCACAAAAGTGTTAAAGACAGCCAGGTAAACACAACGACGAAGCTTTCGCAATGAGTCGCATTAAAATCGCGGTTTCCGGGCTCGGAGCAGAGGCCTGGCAAGGCCGCCCATAGCGGTGCGCGCCCCGGGTTCCGTTCCCTAACAAGCCAGGTGACGTCCGGGTGCTTGCCGCTCCTCACCGCGCCGTACGCTGAGCACCAGCGAATACCAGGCCCGTGCACGCCCAAGCACGGTCTCTGTTCAGATCCCCCATGGCCCCCAGGTCCCGCTTTCTGTTCCCAGCCCCGGACGCCCGTGGCCAGTTCCCCGCGACCCTGAGAACCAAAAGCCAACCTCGGGTAGGACCTCCTCACCTTAGCCTGGGCCTGGCTGCGCCAGCAGAGCCGGTCCTGGACCGAGCGAGGAGGAGGGGCTAATAACAGAGACGGAGGGCGGTTGCTAGGAAACAGCGTCTCCGGGAGGAAGTGACTTCCCTAACGCCGGGTCTCTCGGGTACCCAACACCTCTCTTCGGCCTAACGTGTCGCTGGGGCAACCACCTAGAAGAAGGAAGTGACATCACATTCCTGGGTCTTGGGAGAGGGGTTCGTTATTGGCCGCTTGTGTGCATGTGTTGTTGCCTTGGAGACAGGACCCACCCAACTCCCACCCAGATAGCCTTACTCTTGCCAATAGAGTAAGAGCCCTTATCTGCACATGTTGCAGATAAAGCACATTTGTCGTTTTGCCAGTTAAGACGTGAAGTTCTCTGAATCCAAGTACAGTGTCAGTGGGTGGGACAGAATAGTACGGTAGTGACATTTGCAGAACACTGCTTCTGACTGCATGTTTGAATCCTGGTGACCCTTTCCTACACACGTGATTGTCCCAAGTTAAAGTCTTTATGACCCGGTTTCTTCTTCTGGGGAAAAACAAAAGTGTACTAATAATAGACAACTGAAGGCTGCTGTAATATTGAATGAAATAATGCAAGCGGAACACTTGGAAGAGTGCCTGAAATTGTATTCGGTATTAAATATGCTGCTCTTCATGCAACTAAGCTGCAAAGGGCCTGGAGAGAAGTCAACTCTTGTGGACACAAATGAAAGCCCATTTGACATCTTACTTTAACATAAAATTCCCCCACTTTGTATACTTAGTGAGTAATCTTATTCGAATCAAACCAGACAAGCAAAATGATCCACTAGGCTAAAAGACCATGTGCTACTAAAGCAAACAAAATCAACATCATTTAATTAGCATAGGAAATTCTTAAAGCAAATAAAAACCAAAAACATTTATTGGATGTCTTTAAAATAACATGAATTTTTACTGTTTTTAATTTGTAAAAAGCTTAATCCTGGTTGAATTGTCTGAGTGAATTAATTGACTAGTAATTAAACTCATACCTGGTATTTTTTCCACATCTGTAAAATATGTTAATATTTAACTAATTCAATTTTGTATAAACAAACCACATTGAGATATAAATTTAATAAATCAATGTATTGAAAAACTAAATGTACATAACAAGAAATACGAAATTCAGTAAAATACAATGCTGCATTAGTCAGGGTTCTCTAGAGGGACAGAACTAATAGGAATATATAATAGGATATATATATATATCCACTCATCTCTATCCATTTATGATGCTGAAAATGTACACCACCTCTACACATACATACCCAAAATAGAAAATGCTCCCTATTTTCTATTAACCCATGGAACTACTGTTGAACTTTTCCAGGTCCCTCTTATGCTCCTGGAACCTCCTTTCCACTGTAAAACATTCTCTCACTTTTTCTTCTATAATCACATCCTTATCTTAGCTAAGCAAAACTGTTTTCTGAATAAACTACCTCCCTGAGGGCTTTTCAAATAGAGACTGCTGTAGGAGAAGGAAGATTTCTAAGTTGTCCTAGGTCCTCACATACTCAGTGACTGCTCTCCTATTACTCCAAACCCTTCCTTCTCACAAGCCAATATTCTACGTTCTATTTCTCAGTTTCTGTCATCAACAGATCTCTCTCTAGGCCCTTTTCCCACATTCACTGAGTATCTACAGCCAACCTATCCAATACCTGAGATCACACCAAGGTATGGTGTGGCCATGTTCCATTCAACAGACTTCTTTGCTCTATACTCCAAGACTTTCACTTGTCCATACCCCTAATTGTGGGGCTCCATACTGGAGGTCTTTTTTTTTTTTTTTTTTTTTTTTGAGAGGGAGTCTCGCTCTGTCGCCCGGGCTGGAGTGCTGTGGCAGGACCCAGCTCACTGCAAGCTCCGCCTCTCGGGTTTACGCCATTCTCCTGCCTCAGCCTCTGAGTAGCTGGGACTACAGGCGCCCGCCACCTCGCCCAGCTAGTTTTTTGTATTTTTTAGTAGAGACGGGGTTTCACCGTGTTAGCCAGGATGGTCTGGATCTCCTGACCTCGTGATCCGCGCGTCTCGGCCTCCCAAAGTGCTGGGATTACAGGCTTGAGCCACCGCACCCGGCCCATACTGGAAGTCTTAAACTGTAATACTCCACTCCAAAAGGCCCATGGCTTCCTTTTTAAATTATTCTTCTCTTGTTGTTTCTATTTGGGTAGGAACTCATCAAAACATCCAGACTCTTTTTTTTTTTTTTTTTACTCTTTCTTTTTTTTTTTTTTTTTTAATGCATGTATCTCATCTAAGACATCCAGACTTGAACTTTTCACATCTTCCCCCAATTTATCAGTTGCTCTCCTTGCTTCCTGCTTCCCTTTCCTAGCTAGCCCAAGTCCCACAATGTAGCTTATGGAGTTTTCTTCAGCACTTTCAACTTTCTCACTTCCTCATTCCTCTGGGACACAAAACTTGTGCATTGATCATCCAAATTATTTGACCCAACGTATTTCAGAGGAATAGTGCATCAATCCCAGCTTACGATTTTATTTTATTTTTAGAGACAGAGTCTCACTTTTTTGCCCACTACTGGACTCAAGCGATCCTCCTGCCTCCATCTCCCCAAGTGCTGGGATTACAGCCATGAGCCACCATGCCCGACCCCAGCTCACAACTTTCTGTGTGACCTCAAGTATGTTACTTAAACACTCCTAACACCCGTTTGTGCATTCATAGGTTGGGATAATACCTACCCCTTCCAGTGCCGTTTTAAAGATTTCATATAATACTTTGCACAAATATATATGATAAAATTATTTCACCACTCAGGACAGTGCCCAGTAGAGCTGGTGAGTCAGTAACTGTGGTTCCCCTGCTTTCCCTCTCCCTACCAAGCTCACTTTCCACCTTCCCTCTAATTCCCTTCCCTATTCTCTTTCATATGTTTATGTTCCTGTCTCTTCCACTAGAATCAGTTTCTCAACAGCAGCACTGTTGACAGTTTGGGCAGAATTACTCTTTGCTGTGGGGACTGTCCTATGCATAATAGGATGGTCAGCAGCATCCTACTCTCCACCCCACTAGATCCCAGCAGTGCCCTCCAAGCTGTGACAATCAAAAATATCTCTAGACATTGTCAAATGTCCTCTGAAGGACAAACTCACCTCAGTTGAAAACTGCTGCACTACAGTAATGGCTATCAAACTTTTTTGAACAAGATCTGCAATAAAAAACATTTTGTGTATGTATATGTACACACAGTATGTGAAATAACTTTATGAAATCATTCTTTCCCTTACAGTGTCCCACTCTGATATGCTCTATTCTGTTTAAAAACAATAACTAGACTGAGCCTCCATAAGAATAGTAATCAGCTCTGTTTCATCTTTGCATTCACAGTACCTGGGAAAGCTGTGTGGCACACAAGAGGAACACAAATACTTGTTAAATTGCAATGAATCATCATTTCTGGTAGTCATTGAAGAGTTTTCATTAACAGAAGAAAAACAAAAGTTAAATTTGTCTTCTGGTTGTGCAGTGCTCAAAAGTGACCACCACCCTTGGCAGCTTCCAGGAGAAAAAGTTCTCCGCCTCTGCTTTAAAATATTCTGTAGCCTAATCAATGTGAGCAAAAGGCAAAAATCTACTAAGATACAAAATGCATACTACATATATAATCATGTGTGCACTAGGCTGTGACCTAAAATGCCAATGACTATGGCCAAATTACTGACAGATACAAGCCTGTGACTTAAGCCAGACACTCAAAAGAAATAAGCCTCCCTTTCCTTGGAGACATTTTCTAAAACTATAAAAATAAAAGGTAAAAATTAGGACATATTCAGGTAACAACTACTCCCCTCCCCAAAATAACTTCTGTTGTATAAAACCCAAAGATTAAAAGCTACAACATTGGATATAAAAACTGAGTCTTTCAATAAAAAGAGGAATGGGACAAATTAACTCAACATATTTTTTTAAAAACGCTCATCATTTTTCCTAAAAGTACAATAGTTCCCCCTTATCCAAGAGGGATCCATTTGGAGATCCCCAGTGCCTGTGCTGAAACCATGAATAATACTAAACCCCATATATACTATGTTTTGTCCTATGCTTACATACCCATGGTAAAGTTGAATTTATAAACTAGGCTCAGTAAAAGATAAATAACAGAATAATTATAGCATACTGTAATAAAAGTTATATAAATGTAGTCTCTTTTTCTCTCAAAATATCTTATTTTACTGTACCATAGGTAACTCACGCTGTGGATAAAGGGGGACTATTGTACAACAATCTCACCATTTGCCGATATTCCCGAACCATTTTTAGCTTTTCTCCTCCTTCCTTGTTTGTTTCCTTTTGTTCAGTGCTGCTGAGTATTCTCTAAGAGGCTCTTCTAGCTCCAATCACATTCTTAAATCAACAGATAGGAGGTTCTTCAACTGTCAGCTACACATCCATCCCTGCTAATTTCTTCATTGCCTCCACAATTTCCATAAGGGAAAAGCAAAATCTGCACACCTGCAGAATTAGCACCACGTAGATGCTGCTGAAGGGTTTTCTGCCTGTGCCCTCTGGAGGGGTGACATCATGTCCCCC
Source organism: Piliocolobus tephrosceles (assembly GCF_002776525.5). Taxonomy (NCBI): domain Eukaryota; kingdom Metazoa; phylum Chordata; class Mammalia; order Primates; family Cercopithecidae; genus Piliocolobus; species Piliocolobus tephrosceles. The sequence continues at coordinate 34,402,538 of NC_045436.1, read as the reverse complement.
ACTGCACCAGGGCCCACTGAGCAACACTTAGAGCAACCAAGGGGTGCCACACCAGAATGTGGGGACCAGTGACTTCAGGGATTGCTGGGAAGCAAGCCCCAAGATCCCCAGGGCACCTTAGGGCCTTCCTTGAAAACTGTACTGCCCTCAATGCTCTGGCAACATGGGCCTATGATGAGAGTGCATCCCAAGCAATGTACAAAACGCCTTCCGCGTTGCTCTTTCATTGTCCTGGTGAAGAGCACAGCCCTGATCCATGTATCCTAATCCACAACCTTTGTGTTCTCTCCCACACTTTATTTGTTAAAATATGTACAGGCTGAGAAGGCTAAAAATTTCCCAAATCTTTAAATTCTCTTCCCTTTTGATGATAACTTCTGTCTCTAAATCATTCCTCTTTTCTTTCATTTTCCTATATATATTCAAGGGAATCAAGCTGCTCCTTTAATACTTTGCTTAGGTATTTCTTCTAGCAAATTTCAGTCTCATTATTCATAAGTTCTGCCTTCCAGAAAATACTTGGACATGAACACAATGCAGCCAAGTTCTTTGTCACTATGTGACAAATGTCACCTTTCCTCCAGTTTCCAATAGCGTGTTCTTTATTTCCATCTGAGACTTATCAGAATGACCTTTCCCTTCCATATTCTTTTATTTTATTTTATTTTTTTAGAGACTGGATCTCCCTCTGTTGGGCAGGTTGGTCTTGAACTCTTGGCCTCAAACAATCCTCCTGCCTCAGCCTCGCAAATTGTTAAGATTCCAGGCATGAGCCACCATGCCCGGCCCCCTCCATATTCTACAAACATTCTATCCAGCTCTCCTCCTCTGAGACCTCACCAGAATCACCCTTAATGAAGAGTCACAGGGAGAAGACAGCCAGCCACCCACATCTCAGGAGACAGGCCTGGAAGAGAGCCTTCCTGCTCCGCCCTCAGGAGGAACCCACCTGCTGACAACTTGATATTGGACTCTTGGCCTCCAGTACTGTGAGACAGTAAGATTCTGTTGTTGAAGGTCTGCAGTCTGTGGCCAGTCTATAAGACAGCCCTAGCAAACTAATGCAGCCTGGTAGCCCACGGATGGTGAAAAGACGGAGTGCACAATGGAGCTCCAGGCTTACTGTCTACAGTTCCCAAAGTGTGCTACGGGACCCTTTGGTGGATGTAGGTGTGCAAGGTAATTTTGGGTGGTGCAGGGTGAATAATTTCAATTTCCATAATAATGTATTTATCTTACTGGGTAAATCGGGGTCCCCACCTGTTAGGAACCAGGCTGCACAGCAGGAGGTGAGCAGCAGCCAGAGAGCAAAGCTTCACCTGTAGAAACAGCTCCTCCTCATCCCTTGCATTACCACCTGAGCCCTGCCTCCTGTTAGATCAGCAGTAGCATTAGATTCTCATAGGAGCACAAACCCTACTGTGAACTGCGCATGCGAGGGATTTACATGTTACTTAAGATTTACATACAACTTAAGATTTACATGCTACTAAAAATATGGGTTTCAACACTAATAAAAATGGATGCAAATGAAAACACTCTCTTGCTGTGGTTCCAGAAACCTCGATCATTCTATCAGAGAGATGTGTAGCTTTGATCTGTCAATGTGTCTCATCACCCCTAGATGGGACCATCTAGGTGCAGGACAACAAGCTCAGGGCTCTCACTGATTCTCCGTCATGATGAGTTGTGTAATTCATTATATATCACAATGTAATGATAATAGAAATAAAGTGCACAATAAATGTAATGGGCTTGGATCATTCTCAAATCATCCCTTCCCCGTCTCCTGGGTCTGTGGAGAAGTTGTCTCCCATAAAACTGGTCTCTGATGCCAAAACGTTTGGAGTAAATGCTGGTGTAAATGCTTCTAAGAATAGTTAAGCAACTTAAGATTTACATGCTACCAAAAATATGGGTTTCAACGCCAATAAAAATGGATACAAATGAAAACACTCTCTTGCTCTGGTCCCGGAAATGTTAATCACTCTGTCAGAGAGATGTGTAGCTTTGATCTGGAGCTGCCCTCCCATATTCTGTCCGCTGTAAACCCCTGCAACACACACACGCACACTCACAGACACATGCACACACATACACATACCAGCATGCACACACACACACATGCACTCACAGACACACATACATACATACACATACCAGTGTGCACACACACGCACACTCACAGACACACGCACATACACACACCAGTGTGTGCACACACACGTGCACACTCACAGACACACGCACGTACATACACATACCAGCGTGCGCACACACACACACACACACACAGCAATTACACATGCTGTGCCTCATGCCCTCACAAAGGTGGCACGGGAGGGAATGAGTATTTTTAAGAGAAATGACAACTCAGACCCCTTGTTCTCCCGGTGTTGGCACAAGTGCTTCCTCTGCAGACCATGCTTCCATCTCTTTCTTGGCTCTCCCTCTTAGTGAAAGAGAGAAGCAGAGCCCCAGCCCAGTGTACCCAGCTGCTTAGTGCCCAAGCCAAGTTCACAAGCTTCTCGGGGAATCTAGTGACATGAAGGCAGTGCAGAGCCTCCCTCAAAGACGTGTCAGCTTTTGGTGGATCCTTGAGTCCAGGAAGGTGATAGGCGAGACATCACTGTTCACCAGAAAACACAACCAAAATCCATTGAGGAAGGGCAGCAGTCAAAGGTTTTACTCTCCAGAAGGAGTTCTCTGGAACTGCAAGCAGCAGGCAGAAGACTTCCTTGTATGTGTGGTTAGGCGACAGTGACCTACAGTTTTCACTGGGAACTGGGATCAAGAGTGACCCTGTCTCCTACTCATGCACCTCTCTCCCTGTCTCTCTCTGCCTATTATGTCTCTCTTCCTATTGCTCTCCCTCGTCTTCCGCTCAGCCTCCTCTGTCTCTCTCCCATCTCTCTTTCTCTCTCCTTCTTCTCCACTTCTCTCTCCCTCCTCCTCTCCCTCCCTGCCACTGTTCAGGCAGGACTCCTAGGCCACCTTGCAGTGTACACGCAGGGCAGCAGGACCTTGGTCCCCCATCTCCCAGTGCCCTTAAGGTCAGGGGTGTGGACCTTTCCATGCTCTCCTGGTGGGCACCGACACTCCAGGGAGCAGACACTATAGGTCATCACTGACTCAAGTGGCGCACCCACGGGTGCTTCCACTTGTGATTGTGACTTCCATCTTGTGATCTGCTGAGGTCAAAGCAAAGGACAAAAGCTGAGGCCCGACCCTGCACCAGGGTGTCGGTTTGGGGGTAGAGGTGGGGATGGGAGCAACCACTGCAAACTGGTCCCTGGCCGGCTTCCTGTCCGTCACCCTGCCATGCAAAGCCTCCTCCCCTGCCCCTCCCCCTGCCTCCCACCACCTCCACCCCTAGGCAGACTCAGGCTCCAGAATTCCTCCTGGATCCAGGAACTAAAAGCAACCCCTGGACTCTGCAGCCTCTAGGCCAGGTGTCAGCTGCCCCTGCTGCATGCTGACAAACCTTAGCTCTCACTTATGCCCTGACCCAAGCCCGCCACACACACCCAGCATAACCACCTTCTCCTGACTTTAGTCCTGACATCCCTGCTTTCTGGTAATCCCCAGCTCCAGGCAAGTCCAAAGGCCAGCATCCTACTCCCACCCTTCCAGGGTGCCACTCTTGTCTGCTTGTCAAGGTGTCTTAACCTGGCTTTATCAACATAGAACAAATAAAGGGCCTCTCCCAGGAAGGTTTGGCAAAACACTCTCCATTGAGAAGCAGGGGCAGTGACGAGACCTACAGATGACCCGAGGTTTGCCACTCAAGCAGCAAGAAGGGCAAGGAGCCCGGTTTCATGTCCTCATCCTGGAAGGATGGCCAGGGCTCCACAAGATCCTGTAGGGGGCTGGCAGGAGCCGATCTGCCCTCCTCTTGAGGAAGCAGGCCACCACCACCAGGAAGCAACAGATGGTGGCATACAGGTAGATCCCCCACGTGCTGTAGAGCAGGGCCAGCAGATCTGCACTCAGCCCAGCCCCAGGGGAGCTTTAAGACAGACTGAGACCCTGATAGGTTTGGCTCTGTGTCCCCACCCAAATCCCATCTTGAATTGTAATCCTCATGTGTCAAGGGAGGAACCTGGTGGGAGGTGACTGGATTTGGAGGCAGTTTCCCTCAGGCCGTCCCCCGATAGTGAGTGAGTTCTCAGGAGAGCTGATGGTTTTAAAGTGTGGCACTTCCTCATTTTCCACTCACTCCTTCCTGCTGCCTTGTGAAGAAGGTGCCTCCTTCCTCTTCACCTTCTGCCATGATTGTACGTTTCCTGACCTGTGAGTCAATGAAACCTCTTTCCTTTATAAATTACCCAGTCTCAGACACTTCTCTGTGGCAGTGTGACAACAAATACAGACCCCTTCTCTCAAGTACCTTATCCTTAGGCCATCAGCTGCCCCCATGCTCCTCCTCTGCCCCATGGTCTTCCTTTTTCCCCTCATTTGGCACAAGCGATCCACATGGCCAGCTCCAGCCCCATCCTACTGCAGGCCTGTCATACTGGTGGAGAGGCTGGGCTCCTTTCCTGACCCCAAGGATGGCTGACATGCTCTCTGGGTCTTGAAGGAAACTGACCTCCTACCCTCATACTGGTAGCGACTTCTTCCAAGACCTCAAAGCTGGACCATATGAGCTGATTTTTTTTTTTGTCGTCTCCACTTGCTAGGGCTGTCACTGGGACAGGTCTAGCCCAGGAAGCCCATGGGGACCCCGACACCAGGCCCTGCCTAGACCCATCAGGACTAAGAGAGAGGTCAGGAGATACCCCAGCTGCAACATGCGCACCTGCATCTGGCCCTGTTGGTGGCCAGTGATGGGCATGCCTGGAAGGAGCCAGGGTGGCATCCCACCAGCTGCCCCACAGCCCTAGACACCTTGGAAAATCCTGTTCAATGTGGAAGCTGATCTCATCAAGGCCATGAGAAAGAAAGGTGAGCATTGCATCCCTGCAGCTCCAGTCAGTCAGCAACATGTCCTGGGGCCTCTATCCCAAACTGTGGGACAGAGGCCCCCTCCCAGGGCACAATTCCCAGGCCAAAAGGGGCCTGGCCTAGACCCCAGCCCTGGGAAGAGAGGGGCACCAGGGGTGTGGTGGGCTCTCAGCTGCAGTCAGCATGACCATGCAGGGGACCCTGGCACTGTGGAGCTCTGCCACTATCACAATTCACCTCGCAGAAGCTGGGTGAGATCCCGAAGCCTTGCAGCTGCTGCTACAGCCACAGCAGGGGCTGAGATTGGCTTTCACTGCACTGAGCCACAAGGTGGACATGGATCGGCTTGCCCTACAGTGCACACAGCACTGCTTCTGACCAGGACACCTCATTTACAGCTAGGGACGTGCAGCAGTGTGCTCCGCCTTGGCTCTGCCACCTCTACTTGGAATGTTCTCAGGTCCTTCCAGGCTTCTAGAACCATCTGGGCCAGGGCTCATGGCTGGATAAGCACCTGAGGCCCCACAACCCAAACAAGCTTCCCATCCTCGTTTTATTTTTTGTTAAACTTATGAAAATGTATTAAGATATGACTTACATCACTGCATGTAAGTGTGCAGCTAAAAAGTCATTCACAAATAGAACACACCAGCCCCCAGATCACAAAGCCAACCATGCCCAGCCCCTCCCAGTGCCCCAGCCCTGAAACCAGTGTTCTGAATTCTGACAGCATTGTGAGCCTGCCTTTTGTACTTCACACTCACGGAAGTATAACCACCTTCCTATTTTAAAACAAATGTTTTCTTTTGAAATGATTTCAGATATACACCTTCCATCCAGCTGCCCCTAATAATGACATTTTGCATTACCATGGCACATTTGTCAAAACTAAGAAATTTAGGCCGGGTGTGGTGGCTTACACTTGTAATCCCAGCAATTTGAGAGGTAGAGGTGGGAGGCTCAGGTTCGCTTAGACCCAGGAGTTTGAGACTAGCCTTGGTAATATGGGTAGACCCTTTCTCTAGAGAAAAGTAAAAGGAATTAGCTAGGCATGGTGGCATGTGCCTACAGTCCCACCTAGTCAGGAGGATGAGTGGGAAGACTGCTTGGTCCCCAAAATTCCAGGAAGCAGTGAGCTATGATCACACCACTGCACTCCAGCCTGAGTGACAGAGAGAAACCTTGTCTGTTTCAAAAAATTAAGAAACTTAACATGGGTGCAATCCTTTTAACTACATGATAGTGTGAATTCTCAGGTTAATGCAGTAATTATATTAATATGGTGAAATTTATTCAGATTTCACCTGTTTTTGCCCAGCTTCTCATGCCTGTCCCAGGATCCCACCTCGGACTCACCTTCTGCCGTTAGGTCATTTCTCCTTAGCTTCCTCCAGAGAGTACAGCCAGACACACACCTCGGCTGAATGGTAGAGCTGATGGCTCCTGGACTCCAAACCTCTGCAGCATGTTACCATACTGAGAACTGTAGAAAACTGTAACACAATAGTGGCTATTTGTGTATCTAAGCACAAAAGTATCATAAAAATACGGTATAAACAATAAAAACTGGTACACCTGGCCAGTTGTGGTGGCTCATGCCTATAATCCCACTACTATGGGAGGCCAAGTTAGGAGGATCACTTGAGCCCAGGAGTTCTAGACTAGTCTGGATGACATAAAAAGACCCCACCTCTTTTTAAATATCAATCTTTAGCAATGGTACAACCGTATAGGGCAGCTCCATTATAATCTTATGGGACCATCATCCTATATACATTCTGGCATGGACTGAAATGTATTATCTGACACATGATTGCATAAGTAGTCTAGAGATGATTTAAACTATACTAGAAGGTATACTTAGGTTATATGCAAATACTGCACCATTTTATATTAGGACTTGAGCATGTGTGGATTTTGGTATCTGTGGAAGGTAGTGAAATTGATTCCCCACAAACGTTGAGGGACAACTGTAAACATTTCAGGCCACACAGAAGCCTCAATTCCCTGCACCCCTACCTCCAGGTAAACTCTATCACTGGAGATTAGTTTGCCTGAACATAACTTTATATAAATGGAATCACACATTGTCTATTCTTATAGGTCTAACTCAACATGAGGTTTGTGAGATTCATTCATGTTGAAGCCATAATTTATTCATTTTCTTTGATGTATAGTATTCTAATCTTGAAGGTACCATGATTTTTTAAAATCCATTCTTCTCTGATGGATATTTGGGAAGTTTCTGGTTTGAAGTTATTACAAACAGTGCTGCTATGAATGTTGTTTTACTCGTTGTATTAATCTGTTTCATGCTGCTGATAAAGATATACCCAAGACTGGGCAATTTACAAAAAAGAGAGGTTTATTGGACTTACAGTTCCATGTGGCTGGGGAGGCCTCACAATCATGGCAGGAAGGAAGGAGGAGCAAGTCACATCTTATGTGGATGGCAGCAGGCAAAGAGAGAGCGTGTACAAAGAAACTCCTGTTTTTAAAACCATCAGATCTCCTGAGACCCATTCACTATCGCGAGAACAGCATGGGAAATACTCACTCACATGATTCAGTCATCTCCCACCCAGCTCCTCCCACCACACGTGAGAATTACCAGAGCTACAAGATCAGATTGAGATTTGGGTGGGGACACAGAGCCAAACCATATCACCTGCATTTTAGTGAAGATATCGACACATCTGTGTAACATGCATGTGCAGGGATGAAATTGCTAGTTCATGGGAGACAAATGTTTAGCTTTGGTGAACATTGCCAAATCATTCTAAAGTATTTGTTCCACTTTACCTGCTCATCTGTGAGCCAGAGTTCAATCCCATTCAATCACGAAGTAGCTGTGTCACTTTGGGCAAGCCATGTAACTTTTCTGAGCCTCAGTGCTCAGTGTCCTCATCTGTAAATTGGGCTGATGGTGGTCCTCACTTCACAGGACCGCTTTAAGGACTAAGTGAAATGAAAGCTGACACCCCAAGTGACACCACTTCTCCCTCCTTCAGATTCAATAAGAAGACGTCTTCACTCCCCATTGTGAAGGCCATGGGGAGGACTGGAAGCCCCAGAGTTCCCCTGTCCCAGCAGCATAAGCCTTGGATTTTTGCTTTCAGAAACAACCACCTCTAGGATCAGGATAGCTCTCAACTTCCCCAAATCTGGGCTCCCACCCCACGAACGTGACGTGTTCAGCAGTGGGGAAAGGACTGCACTGTGCCAGCCTCACCCTGCCCACTGTCCATCCTCATGACTCAGAGCCCAGCTAGTTTCCCAAGCAGAGCAGAGCAGGGTCCTGCCATGGCCGTGGGCTCCAGACATCCGGGCCACCACTACCTGTTCCTACCCTGCTGCCTTCATCCCTCAGCCCTTGCTTGCTTCCTTCACAGCTCAGGATATCTTAGCTTTTTACCTGTCACCATTGTCTGTCTCTTCAAGGGGAGAGCAGCACAAGGGCAGGGACTCTGTCAGTCTGTGGATGTGTCTCCAGTGTCTGGGAGAGATTAGAAGCTCAATACACACTTGCCCAGTGTCTGCATGCATTTCACTAAGCAGAAGACAGCTTTGGAGATGAGAAGAGACCCTCCTGAGGCAACAGTCCTTAGTGGCATTTCCCAAGTATTCTCAGCATGCCAGGTGCTGAGCTGGACCATGGACATAGGAGCTCTGGAACCCGTGGGGTGCCGGATTACAGATGTGAGCCACCGCACCTGGTCAGAAGTATTCTTTATTTCTTTTTAAAAATTTGTACTTCCTGAGTTTATGTAATTGGCGTGTACTGCTTTTGTGATTAGAAACAGTAATGGTATAGAAAAAATGTGTAGAAAAAAGCAGAAAACCAAATCACATCCACAATAAAATCATAGCTTTTAAGTAAAATGTGCAGAGAAGAAAGATGGAAAAGGAATACAGTAGGCCAGGCATGGGGGCTCATGCCTGTAATCCCAGCACTTTGAAAGGCCAAGGCGGGAGGATCGCTGAGCCCAGGAGTTTGAGACCAGCCAGAGTATCATAGTGAGACTTCGTCTCTTTTTTTTTTTTTTAATAAAAATAAAAAATATTAAAATAGAAATGCACAAAAACATTAATAGTTGGCTGGGTGTGGTGGCTCACACCTGTAATCCCAGCACTTTGGGAGGCTGAGGCAGGCGGGTCACTTGAGGTCAGGAGTTTGAAACCAGCCTGGCCAACATGGTAAAACCCCATCCCTACTACTGAAAAAAAAAAAATCCGAGCATGGTGGTGTGCGCCTATAATCTCAGCTACTCGTGAGACTGATCCAGAATTGCTTGAACCCAAGAGGCAGAGTTGTGGTGAGCCGAGATCTCACCACTGCACTCCAACCTGGGCGACAGAGTGAGACTCCATCCCCCCAAAAACAGAAACAAACAAACAAAAAACAAAAACACAAAAACCCTTAATAGTTGTTGTCTCTGAGGACTGGGGTTATCAGGAGACTTACCTTCTCTGTCTTTCTAGTTTTTTATATTTTCAGATCTAGATTTTAATGTATTATATGAACCTATTCCTTTAGTAGCCTCCTAATTAGTCTCCCTGCTTCCCTTCCTGCGTGTGATGTAGAAAGCCTTCCCATGGGGTTGTGCTGGAGAAATTATGTTGCTCCTGGTAAAAGTCTTCGTTCTCTGTGCCTAGATAATCTCCACTTACCCATCAGTACTCTACTCAAGGTCTCCCCAGCTTCTTTATGGAAGACTTCTGTAGTGGATGCTGTGACCTGCCACCCAGATGTCACTTCAGGATCGGGCCCTCATTCCCCAGCTGCTGGGAGACTTGGAGGCTGATGCTCACAGATGAGTCTCACTCTGGGAAATGCCCTGGCTGAAAAAAGCCACCTGGGGACAGCCTGCATCCATTGCCTGGTCCACTGGAGGAGGGAGATGGGGTGGGCAATAAAAGCTCAGACCCCTTGCCTCAATCCAGTGCAACTTTGAAGGGTCATCTACCCTCTAGAGCTCCCTGCGGAATTGGCTAAGACCTTTGTTGCAACTCCAATGCAGTTTTCTCTGCCTGCGGAGGCCGGCTAGCGTCCCCCTCTCACAGGTGCTGGTCCTGAAGGCACTTTCCAAGAAACTTCCTTAGCCAATAACACCTTCTTGACCTTCCAGGCTAGGGTAATTTCCTTTATTATATGCTCTTCCAGAGCACATATCTCCTTTGTAAGTTTTACATCTATTTCTATTATCTGGCCAATGTCTGCCTGTCCCATCAACTGTAATAGCCACAGGGTGGGAGCTATATCTGATTTTATTCACCATTGTATTCTTCCTTGCAGGCATTTGGTTTAGAAATATTTGTAGAGTGAGCAGACAACATTATTAACCATCTAATCTAATCCCTTGTGAGGCCATCGACTTGACTTAGAGCTGCAGAATGTCTCATTCATTCATTCAATAAATATTTACAAAGAGAAGCTGGATTCCTACCCTCTCAACACCAAAATAATTACAGATGGTTCAAAGATGCTTATATGTAAGAGAATGAAACCAGTAACTTTCTAGAATAAAGATGAGTAGGTTTTAGGAAAAAATTAGAATATTAAGGGCCTTCATAAGCATGATCACATATAATTCTAGACTTTATAAAGCAAAAATAAAGATTAACAAGCTGGCCAGGCACGGTGACTCACGCCTGTAATACTAGAACTTTGGGAGACTAAGGTAGGAGGATTGCTTGAGGCCAGGGACCAGCCTGGGCAACATAGTGAGACCCTGTCTCTACAAAACAAATGAACAAAAATTAGCTGGGCATGGTGGTGCATGCCTGTAGTCCTAGCTACTCAGGAGGCTGAGGCAGGAGAATAGCTTGAGGCCAGGAGTTCAAGGCTGCAGTGAACCATGATTACACCTGTAAATAGTCACTACACTTCAGCCTGGGCAACGTACAGCCCATCTATATTTATATTTGAACAAATAATTAAGACAAGTAAAGAAAAAGTATTTGCGGTTGAATGTGGTGGCTCATGTTTGTAATCTCAGCATTTTAGGAGGCTGAGTTGGGAGGATCGCTTGAGCCTAGAAGTTTGAGAATAGACTAGCAACATAGTGAGACCCCATATCTTCAAAAAAAATGCAAAAATTAACCAAGTGTAATGATGCGTGCTTGTAGTACCAGCTACTCAGGAGGCTGAGGAGAGAGAATCGCTTGAGCCTGGAGGTCTGCGATACAATGAGCTGTGATGACACCACTGGACTCCAGTCTAGGTGACAGACCAAGACCCCGTTTCTAAAAAAAAAAAAGAGAGAAAGTTAAAAAAACTTTTGGCCGGGGGCGGTGGCTCAAGCCTGTAATCCCAGCACTTTGGGAGACCGAGACGGGTGGATCACGAGGTCAGGAGATCGAGACCATACTGGCTAACCCGGTGAAACCCCGTCTCTACTAAAAAAAATACAAAAAACTAGCCGGGCGAGGTGGCGGGTGCCTGTACTCCCAGCTACTCGGGAGGCTGAGGCAGGAGAATAGCGTAAACCCAGGAGGCGGAGCTTGCAGTGAGCTGAGATCCGGCCACTGCACTCCAGCCTGGGTGACAGAGTGAGACTCCGTCTCAAAAAAAAAAAAAAAAAAAAAAGAAAGATTTTAAATAAAAAAGAGTATTTGCAATACTTACACAAGACAGCTAATATACCAATAACCTTTACAAATCAAAAGGTTAAAAAGCCTACATAAAAATTGTCAAAGAATGTGAAAACCTATTAGAAACCTTATTTATATTCTATTATATTAATGCAAATTAAAACAATAATACAATATCAATTTTTTTCTATAGAATTGACTGAGTTGAATGATTGACAATATCCAGTCTTGGCAAGAGCATAGATAAACAAGGAATTTAATTCATACTTCTTGGCAAAAATTTTTCTGAACTCTTTGGGGTGCAGTTTGGCAATATCTATTAAATTAAAAGCATTCACTATTTTTAACTTCACAACTCTACTTCTAAGAATTTGTTTGTCTAAGGGCATGTGTTTGTACAAACTATACAAAGTAGAGTATTGCCACATTTATAATTACAAAAAAAAAAAAAAAAAATGCCTGGGCAACATAGTGAGATCTTGTCTTTACAAAAACTTTAGCACAGTGGTGCTCACCTGTGATCCCTGCTACTCAGGAAGTTGAAGAGGAAGGATCACTTGGGCCAGGGAGGTTGAAGCTGCAATGATCTGTGATCACACCACTGCACCACAGCCTGGGCAACAGGAAGGAGGAT
>NC_045436.1:34388100-34390353 GCF_002776525.5 Piliocolobus tephrosceles | reverse complement strand
TTGAAGCTGTAATGAACTGTGATCACACCACTGCACCACAGCCTGGGTGACAGAGAGAGAGAGAGCAAGGAAGGGAGGAAGGAAGGAAGGCAGGAAGGAAGGAAGGAAGGAAGGAAAGAAGGAAGGAGAAAAGAAAGAAAGGAAGGAGAGAAAAGAAAAAGAAAGAAAGAAAAAGAAAGAAGAAAGAAAGAAATGCTTCATTAATGCAGATTGTTTAAATACATTGTGATTAATTCATACAATCAAACTCTAATAAACATCTGCCTTAAAGAATGAGGCACCTCTCTGTGTACCGAAATGTACTGTATGTACATTTGTACTGAAATATAAGTAAGTATGTACTCTCTACGTACATAAAAAGAGTCCGCATTAAGAGGAAAAAGCATGCGGTAAATGAGGTATTTCCCATTTTGGATGCATAGAGGAAAATATGGTGTGAATGTGTGTGTGAGAGAGTGCATTAGAATAGGCACAGAAAACATCTGCAGACACCGATCACCAGTGCCTACTAATGGAGAGTTGGGGGTGATGGGCAGCTTCTACTCTCTCTGTCGTGCTTCCATTGTGTTTGACTTACTCATAATGAGTTCACATGACTTTTGTAATCCTAGAGAGAGGACAGCACATGTGAAGGTCTGAAGCAATAGGATACATTTAGGGAAATGCTACAATTGGCCCAAAAAGGATGGCAGGAAGAGATGATACTGAAGAGGAAGGCAGCAGGCAGGTGACCCAGGGTACCCCATGCTGTGCCAAGGAGTGTGGGGTTCATCCCGGCGTAGCACGGTTTCTTTGTCCTCACTGGCAGCTCCTGTCAGTTTCTGAGGCTGCCTCCTCGTTTTCTGCCCACATCAGACTATGGGAATTTCTAATCTAATCCCTTGGGAGGCCTTCAACTTTACTCAGAGCTGAAGAATGTCTTATTCACTCAATAAATATTTACAAGCTCCACACGGTGGCTCATGCTTGTAATCCTAGCACCTTAGGAGGCTGACATGGGAGGATCACTTGAGTTTAGGAGTTGAAGAACAGCTGGGGCAACATAGCAAGACCTGTCTCTACAAAATAAAAAATTAGCCAAGTGTGGTGGTGCACACTTGTGGTCCCAGCTACTCAGGAGGCTGAGGTGGGAAGATCGCTTGAGCCCGGGAGGTCAAGTCTGCAGTGAGCCTTGATCACACCACTACACTCCAGGCTGGGTGACAGAGTGAGACCCTATCTCAAAAAAATAAAAATAAAAATAAAAAATAAAAAAAATAAAAAAATAAAAAAAAGAAGAAAAGAAATATTTACAAAGAGAAACTGGATTCCTGCAGATTGAGTCCTGCTGAGAGTCAATCCTGCTTCCGCATCTCTTCTTTGTTTACACTGTCTCCTTCTGTGATATCATCAGTATTCCTGGCTGTAAAAAACATCTTTGTGTGCTTACTCCCAGGTCCTCTCTCCCGCTTGGTTGCCCTCTGAGCACAGACTCAGGGATGTAATTGCCTCCTTGGCACCTTCATCTGATAGTCATCTCACATGAAAAAATTAACTTTGGCTTTTGGCCACCCAACCAACTTGTTCCTCTTCTGACCTTCATCTCAGTAAACGATGCCACCATCCACCCAGATGCTAGGGACAGACACCTATGGAGTTTCTTTATCTTTACTTTTATTTCTGTGACAAAGACTCACTCTGTTGCCCAGGCTGGAGGGCAACCTCTGCCTCCTGGGCTCAAGCAAGTCTCCTGCCTCAGCCTCCCTTGTAGCTGGAATTACAGGAGTGTGCCACCATGCCCAGGTAATTTTTATACTTAGTAGAGACAAGGTTTTACCATATTGGCCAAGCTGTTCTCAAACTCCCAGCCTCAAGAGTACTCAGCCTCCCAAAGTGCTGGGATTACAGGCATGAGCCACCATGCCTGGTCTTAAGGAGTCTTCTTGATGCCTCTCTTTTCTTTCCTGCACCCCCCTCTGCCTTCTAATACATTATCAAGGTTGGCCTGTTTTATCTCCAAAATAGACTGCAACTTGTCCCCTTGTCCACATCACTCTTGCCACCCCTAGTCCGAAGTGCAAAAATAAACCAAGTGCACTCAAATGAGAACAAGCAAAGTCAGTTATTCAGTTTGCTATAGAAGGGAGTTGGCCACCATTACCTGCATTCGGCAGAGCCTGAAAGGTAAGGCAAGGGGTGGGAATGCTTGCTTTCTTTCTCTCTCTCTCTTCCTTCCTTCCTTCCTTCCTTCCTTCCTTCCTTCCTTCCTTCCTT
>NC_045436.1:34295129-34388090 GCF_002776525.5 Piliocolobus tephrosceles | reverse complement strand
TCCTTCCTTCCTTCCTTCCTTCCTTCCTTCCTTCCTTCCTTCCTTCCATTTCTTTCTCTTTTTCAAAGTCTGGCTCTGTTGCTTAGACTGAAGTGCAGTGGCGCAAACACGGTTCACTGAAACCTCTGCCTGTTTCCCAGGCTCAAGCCATACTCCCACCTTAGCCTCTTGAGTAGATGAGACTGCAGGCACGCACCGTCATGCCCAACTAATTTTGTTTATTTTCTGTAGAGATGAGGTTTCACCGTGTTGCCCAGACAGGTTTCAAACTCCTGGGTTCAAGCAATCTGTCTGCCTCGGCCTCCGAAAGTGCTGAGTTCACAAGCGTGAGCCACTGCATCCAGCCCCTTTTCACTTTCTTTCTTTTTTAAAAATTATTATTTTACTTTAAGTTCTAGGGTACATGTGCACAATGTGCAGGTTTGATACATAGGTATACACATGTTGGTTTGCTGTACCCATCAACTCATCATTTACATTAGGTATTTCTCCTAATGCTATCCCTACCCCAACCCACCACCCACTGACAGGCCCCAGTATGTGATATTCCCCACCCTGTGTCCAAGTGACCTCATTGTTCAATTCCCACCTATGAGTGAGAACACGTGGTGTTTGGTTTTCTGTCCTTGTGATAGTTTGCTGAGAATGATGGTTTCCAGCTTCATCCATATCCCTGCAAAGGACATGAACTCATCCTTTTTTATGGCTGCATAGTATTTCATGGTGTATATATGCCACATTTTCTTAATGCAGTCTATCATTGATGGACATTTGCTATTGTGAATAGTGCCACAATAAACATACGTGTACATGTGTCTTTATAGTAGCATGATTTATAATCCTTTGGGTATATACCCAATAATGGAATTGCTGGGTCAAATGGTAATTCTAGTTCTAGATCCTTGAGGTATCACCACTGTCTTCCAAATGGTTGAACTAATTTACACTCCCACCAACAGTGTAAAAGCGTTCCTATTTCTCAGTATCTTCTCCAGCATCTGTTGCTTCCTAACTCTTTAATGATTGCCATTGTAACTGGTGTGAGATGGTATCTCATTGTGGTTTTGATTTGCATTTCTCTGATGGCCAGTGATGATGAGCATTTTTTCATGTGTCTGTTGGCTACATAGATGTCTTCTTTTGGGAAGTGTCTGTACATATCCTTTGCCCACTTTTTGATGGGCTGTTTTTTGTTTTTGTTTTTTTTTAATGTAAATTTGTTTGAGTTCTTTGTAGATTCTGGATTTTAGCCCTTTGTCAGATGGGTAGATTGCAAACATTTTCTCCCATTCTGTAGGTTGCCTGTTCACTTTGATGGTAGTTTCTTTTGTTGTGCAGAAGCTCTTTAATTTAATGAGATCCCATTTGTCTATTTTGGCTTTTGTTGCCATTGCTTTTGGTGTTTTAGACATGAAGTCCTTGCCCATGCATATGTCCTGAATGGTATTGCCTAGGTTTTCTTCTAGGATTTTTATGGTTTTAGGTCTAACATTTAAGTCTTTAATCCATCTTTAATTACTTTTCATATAAGGAGTAAGGAAGGGATCCAGTTTCAGCTTTCTCCATATGGCTAGCCAGTTTTCCCAACACCATTTATTAAATAGGGAATCCTTTCCCCGTTTCTTGTTTTTGTCAGGTTTGTCAAAGATTAGATGGTTGTAGATGTGTGGTGTTATTTCTGAGGCCTCTGTTCTGTTCCATTGGTCTATATACTAGTACCATGCTATTTTGGTTACTGTAGTCTTGTAGTATAGTTTGAAGTCAGGTAGCGTGATGCCTCCAGCTTTGTTCTTTTGGCTTAGGATTGTCTTGGCAATGCAGGCTTTTTTGGTTCCATATGAACTTTAAAGTAGTATTTTCCCAGTTCTGTGAAGAAAGTCATTGGTAGCTTGATGGAGATGGCATTGAATCTATTAATTACTTTGGACAGTATGGCAATTTTCACAATATTGATTCTTCCTATCCATGAGCATGGAATATTCTTCTATTTGTTTGTGTCTTCTTTTATTTCCTTGAGCAGTGGTTTGTAGTTCTCCTTGAAGAGGTCCTTCACATTCCTTGTAAGTTGGATTCCTAGGTATTTTATTCTCTTTGTAGCAATTGTGAACGGGAGTTCACTCATGATTTGGCTCTCTGTTTGTCTGTTATTGGTATATAGGAATGCTTGTGATTTTTGCACATTGATTTCGTATCCTGAGACTTTGCTGAAGTTGCTTATCAACTTAAGGAGATTTTAGGCTGAGACGATGGGGTTTTCTAAATATACATTCATGTCATCTGCAAACAGGGACAATTTGACTTCCTCATGGTGTCTTTGGAAGTGCAAAAGTTTTGAATTTTGAAGAAGTCTAATTTATCAATTTTATTGTATTCTATCTATCTGTAGATCTATACATACAGACAGGTCTGATTTGCCATGGTTCGATTTAACAACACAGGGTTAGGAAGGAAGCAAGGATATGAGTGGGTGATAGTGAAAAAGGTGATACTGAAAGTGGATTGGAGGCTCTGACAAAGCCTGGTGTGGAGGGGAAGCTAGAGCCCACCATAAATGAGTTGAGGTGATTGGGAGACAAGTGCAAGAAACTGTAAGTGAGGGAGCACAGGGGGTACTCTGATGGTGCCAGACAGGCAAGGGCTTTGAAAGTGGAGGGGACAAATGGCTTGGAAGGTAACTGAATGAAAAGAGGGTACCCACATCCCCTCCTGGCCTTCCCAGGATGCTTCTCCCCTACATCTCTCAGAGCCGTTCTATCTATTGCCAGGTTACCTGAAAAAGCCCACGACAACTTGGGTGACTTCAGTTTTAAGGCTGATCACGCCATTTTTTGACTTTATTCCTTCTTACAGCCTGGTCCACAGCCTGGTTCTGAATGCACTGCACAGGTGGTAGCGATGTGTCTTCTGGAACAAGCACCTATGGGCCACATGGGAGTCATGTCCCTAGAGAGAAGACTTGGTTTCTTCTCCTGTAAAATGCATTCCATCTTTTGTCTATTCAAACATGTGTGAAGCACCGCTGTGTGCCAGGCCTATTTGCTTCATTTTCCTTACTTTTCTCAGCCTCCCTGAGGGAGAAGAGTTATCACTTTTTTATTTTTATTTTTTTATTTTGTAGGAATAGGGTCTCACTATGTTGCCCAGGCTGGTCTCAAGCTCCTGAGCTCAAGCAATGTGGAGAGGGATTATTACACTCATTTTTACAGATGAGGAAATAAAAGCTCAGAGAGCTGAAAACCTGTGCCAAGGTCATATAGGGTCTATCTGGGTCCAAGGAGACTCACTATCCAATTAGGGAAAGGATCAGGTAGGGAAAGAATAAAAAATAAGGTGGTGTACAAAATTGTATAGGAACATGGAAGTTAGAAAGACTATTCCTGCTGTGGGAGAGGTGGTGTTGTGCATGTGTGTTAGATCTTCAGGATGACTAGAAATTTACATGGGGAGATGGAGAGGAAGGACCGCAGGCAGAAGTGATAACCTGAGTCAGCTGAAGCGGTGGCTGACGCATGTAATCCCTGTACTTTGGGAGGCCGAGGAGGGCGGATCACGAGGTCAGGAGATCGAGACCATCCTGGCTAACATGGAGAAACCCCATCTCTACTAAAAATACAAAAAATTAGCCGGGCAAGGTGGCAGGTGCCTATAGTCCCAGCTACACAGGAGGCTGAGGCAGGAGAATGATGTGAACCCGGGAGGCAGAGCTTGCAGTGAGTGGAGTTCACACCACTGCACTCCAGCCTAGGCGAGACAGTGAGACTCCATCTCAAATATATGTGTGTGTGTGTGTGTGTGTGTGTGTGTGTATACACACACACATATATATAAAGAAGTAATAGCCTGAGCAAAGACACCATTGCATGAAACTCCATGGTGTGACCAAGATTGTTGAGTTAAAGGCAGAGACAACATTGTCTATAAACCTGGGGTTCATGGACAGCCTCAAGGAGGGGCCACAAACCTCCAGACATTTTATCTTAATTGTGGATGTCTTTTTTTTTTTTTTTTTTCTGGAGAGAGGCTTTTTATTTTCATCAGAGTCTTAAAACTGGGACATTCACTCAGAATAGCCTTGAGTAGCAGATACACTTGGAGACATCAGCAGGGCCTGGGAATGCGGGACCTTGTAGCCTGGTCCAGGAATTCATACTTCACTCTGTGGTCGACAGGGAACCCATGGGTTTTCTAGCTGGGAACGACATGGGATGGGTCTTAGGAAGACAACTCAGGTTTGCTGTGAGCTGAAATCGATGGAAAGTCCTTTTATAGACTATGACATGATGTGCTCTTTACTGCTGTATTCCCAGTAGGGCACAGTGCTGAGCACATATTGGAGGTTCAGTAGATATTTGTTGAATGAGTGAAGAAGTAAATGAATGAATGAGCACAGGTGCATGTAATAACAATAAAAAGAGTGTATCTCTCCAGAGCGACTTTGTGCATTTCTTGACCAATTTAACTGAAGGTGAAATCCATGAACCCCAAGCTCCCCCTGCACAGCTTCAGGCTCTAATAGAAACCCACTGAGTCCTAAGATGATGCTAGGTGTACAGAGGGGTAAGGAAGAGTGGATTTGGCACCTGAGGGTGTGGCCACACCTGGCTCCAGGATAGGGCTCTTCCCACAGTGCCGTGCAGTGTCTTGGGAGAAGTGGAGACTACACTGCCAGGATGGCCGGAATTCTTCCTTTACCATCACTTGTCCTGTTGACTCTGTCTCCAATACGTGTCCTCTGTCCCCTCCATTTCCTCCATCTCCTCCACTCCCACCCAGTTCCTGCTCCCCTACCTGGCCTGGGCCACTGCACCATCTCAAAACCAGAGCGATGGCTCTGTCCTTGTATCCTTACCATCTGCTCTGCATGTGGCTGCCTGAGGGATCTTTAAAACTCTTCACCTGGGCTGCGTGCAGTGGCTCATGCCTGCAATCCCAGCACTTTGGGAGGCCGAGGTGGGCAGATCACCTGAGATCATGAGTTCAAGACCAGCCTGACTAACATGGAGAAACCCTATCTCTACTAAAAATACAAAATTAGCTGAGTGTGGTGGTGCATGCCTGTAATCCCAGCTACTCAGAAGGCTGAGGCAGGAGAATCACTTGAACCCAGGAGGCGGAGATTGCAGTGAGCCAAGATCGCACTATTGCACTCTAGCCTGGGTGAAAAGAGAAAGACTCCATCTCAAACAACAACAACAACAACAACAACAACAACAACAACAACACTCTCCATCTGCAAAGATTGTGACTTTCTTTCCATGAACTTAGAGGACTATGCTTCTAAAAATTTAAGATATTTTCAGGGTCATGTGGGAGTTTGTGATTCAGTTGATCTGGAGTTAGGCTCAAGACTGCATTTCCAACAAGCTCCCAGACAATGCAGTTGCTGGTGCTCTTGGACCACATTAAGAGTAACAAAGACTTAGAGAAAAATGCAAACTTCCTTCCCATGTCCTACTTTATCTGGCCTTTGCCCAGCTCTCCCACGTCATCTCCAGCCCTTGCTCCTCTCCCTCACCTTGCTGTGGCTCCCCGGGCCTTCATTCTGTTCCTGGAGTGTGCCAAACTGCTCCTGCCTCAGGGCCTTTGCATATGATGTTCCTACTGCTCAGAATCCCCCTACCTCAAACATTCCACATGGCTTGCTTTTCTTCATTTGCATCTTAGTTCAATGGTCAGATAATAATTCTCGGACCACTTCATCTAGTGAAGTACCTTAGCTCTCAGAGACTCTCAGCTATTTGCTTTTTTTTTCCTCCTTCTTCATAGCACTTATCATTCTTAATTTATTTTGGTATTTTATTGGTTGACTTTAATTTCCTGTCCTCCCCCCACGTGTGTTCCACATGGATAAGGACTCAGTTTCCTTCACTCTGGGCCTATCCCAGAGCCTGGCACAGGGTAAGCTTTTCATGTTTCTTGAGCCCATGCACGAAAATGCCCCCACCACTGCTGTTGGTGTTTGGATGCACACAAGCTGGAAATACTAATGGAAGTGCCTGAGGTGGAGGGGAGGAAGGAGGGAATAAGCAAACTTTCTCTACTAGGGTGCCTCAGAAACAGCCTCAAGAACTTGGAGATGATGCTGAAACTAAGAATCAACATGTGATAGATGAATTCTTCTAACTAGAAGAGATTCATTCCAGAAGGTGGGGAAGAAAGTAACACATAGTTCAATGAGTTAATAAGCATTTGGAACAGTGTAAGTAAATACATAGTATTTACCGAATAAATAAATAAATAAATATGCTGAGTGCTTATTTTATGATGATCACTTTGTATTATATAATCTATTCATCCTCATAAAACATTATCACCATCTTGCACATAAGAAGCTGTGCTACCAGATTAGGAGATTTGCTCGAGGCCATGTAAAACTTGCACAAGGTCATACAGCAATTCAGAGACAGAGCTGACAACCCCACTCTCTAAAAACAGCTCTATCCATAGTTGTAAAGGCCATATTCCCTGTCCCCCTTCTCTTCAATGCCATACCACTTGTTAGCACTTGATACACTGTGCACTCTATTTATCTGTTTGTGCATTTTCTCTCACCACCATATAAATTCCCTACGGGTAAGAAGCTTTGTTTAGTTCACTACTCTTTTCCAGAGCCTAGAATAGGGACTGCCATGTAAATGGCACTTAATGAATGCTTACTGAGTATTAAAAGGATGAATGAAGGGATTATTTAAGAAACCTTATTTTGGCCAGTTGCCATGGTTCACGTCTGTAATCCTGGCACTTTTGGGAGGGTGAGGCCAAGACCAGGAGTCTGAGATCAGTCTAAGCTACATAGCAAGACACTGTTGCTACAAAAATTTTACAAATTAGTCAGATGTGGTGGCATGCATCTGTAATTCTAGCTACTTTGGAGGCTGAGGCAGGAGGATTGCTTGAGCCCAGGAGCCTGAGGCTGCAGTGAACTTTGATCACACTCCTGCACTGGAACCTGAGCAACAGAGCCAGACCCTGTCCCTTAAAAACCAAAAAAAAAAAAAAAAAAAAAAAAAGTTTCTCCACCTCTAAGGGGCAGTTCTGTAAACTTGTGGCTGACGGGTCACTCAAATCCAGGCAAATAGCTTTTAATTAATTGAACCAGGATTGGACCCAGAGCCAGTGTTCTTAATTAACCCGTGTAGTGAACCCTCAGAAAATTCCATGTTCTAATTCCCAGAACCTGTGAGTGTGTTAACTTGCATGTCAAAAGAGACTTTGCAGATGTGATTAAATTAAAGATCTAAAAATGGGGAGATTATGGATTATCAGAGTGGGCCCAACGTAATCACAGGGGTCCATACAATTGGGGTACAAGAGGGTAAGAATCAGAGAGGAGATGTGAGCACGATGGAAGCAGAAGTCGGAGTGATGCAAGGTCATGGCCCTTAGAAGCTAGGAAGGAGCAGGGAACAGATTCTCCCCGAAAGCCTGGAGAAGGAATGCATCCCTGCTCATGCATTTCAGACTTATGGTCTCTAGAACTGTCTAGAGATGGTGCTGTAAGCCAGTAAATGACTATGGCAGCAATCAGATATTCATATGACCCCTACACTATATTTTCATATACCTGACTTTTTCAGTCAAGATTCTGGTGCTCAGAATGGGAAAAACATGTAACTTTATGTTAATAAGTTGTATTTCTGTTGGTGCCTCCTACACAGGGCAGGGAAGCAGGATTTATTATGGCCTGTGCAATTAATATTTTGACCTAGAGGAAAAATGGGAGAAAGTAGGAAATGTAATTAGACTGTGCCAAAGAAATGTAATTTTGACAGTTAAGTTGGAAGATGAATGGTGGTTGTGGGGAGAAGAATTTGAAAGGAAGGTAGACAAAAAAAGTCACCCAAAAAGCTGTGGTATTTGCTCAGGAGAGATATGACATGCAGATAAAATTAGGCAATAGCAATGAACATAGAAAAGAATAGATACATTTTTAAACTATCGTAAATAATACAATTGAAGTGTGTGCCGGTCAGGAAAAAAGGAAGAGGGGACAGCACAGTGTCGGACTGGGACTCCCTGAATTTGAGGTGCCTGTGATATTTGGGAGTGGGTGAGGGGCTGAGATTATAAGGGGAGTGAATACAGAAGGGAGCAGAGGATAGGACCCTGGGAAGCATCTATCAGGTTATGGGCAGAGATCGTACTTAGAACAGAAAGGCAAGCAACTGCCAGAGAAATAGGAAGAGAACCAAAGAGGAGAATGGCTCACCAATAAGGGAGTTTCTCGTGCTGCCTGTTAGTCAAGTAGAGAAGCAAACTGTATTTTTCCCTAGGAGGTCACTGGGATATGTACCATGCCTAGATAAGAGCAGTTTCAGTAGAGGGATCAGAGGGAGGTGTGCTGGAGCTCATACCTACTCAGCAGAGTCGCTTGTGCACCGGAGCTCATACCTGCTCAGGACAGTCCCTTGTGCACATCCAAGCCCAGCTCAGCATTCGATGACATCAGCTTTAAATCAGTGATGGTGGAATTACTTGAAATCAGCAAATGCTACAATGCTACAAATCAGGGTGTTCCCTTCATACATCCTTCCCCACCCCAAGAGTTAAACATTCACCAGCTTCAACTAGGAGAGAGAGAAGAAAGGTGAAGCATGATTGAGTAAGTCTGCAAGTGAATGGAAGATAAGGAAGTGGGGCTGAGGGAGTTCATTATCTTTCCAGATGTGAGTGGTGAAGGGAAAGGGCACAGTACAGTCACATCTTAAGCCCCAGGTAGGTTTGAAAGAATATTGCTTTTTCCTGGAAATGTCATAGACTAGACTGATTATACAGCCTCTATTATATCACTGAAATTTTAAGAAATCTTTACTTTTAATGGCATCTCACACATACAAAACTACATTATTCTTATGTAAGAAATTAACCCAGTGCTTTCCTTCTTTCCTGATCGATTAGCACACACTGTGTTTTTTGTATCATTTCTCCCATGTGTAGCTCCTCTGTTCATCCACCTTTCTGGAATTGCTTGGCTCCTTCCTGCTTTGTACACCATCCCTTTAAGACAAATCTAGTTTCACACACGAATGCAAATACACTTTTAGGCAATTTTTGGAAGAAGGATACAAGCGGATGCCCAGTTCTCTTTTTTGTATGTTGGATTTCTGAGTAAGATTTCCTAAATAAAGGGCCCCACACTAATGTTTGAAAAAAAAAGAAAAAGAAAAAGAAAAAGGGTGAGGGGTGGTAAACCTAGTTTCAGGTTTTTTAAATCACTTATTTACATGTTACTCTTTATTCAAATTGTTCTACTTTATCTGTTATCATTATATGCATTTGTAAGATTATGAGTTTTTGTGGAATTAAAATCCAGCACTGAAGAAATTCCAGGCATTACTTAGTGGGAATTTCTTTGTAAAAAATAATCCCATTAAGGATTCTCAAGGAAAGTCCAGAGCCCAACTGTAGGTTAATGAGAATAAAAAAAATTATTTAGCATGTGCATAACAGCATGTGCATAACAAATAATGCTAATTTGGGGTTAGCACTGTGCTCATGTAAGAATGTAATTATTCTTTTGTCTCTTCTGGGAAGCCCAGAGTATATATTAGTAATCAAATTCCAGAAGATGGCAGCAAAGGATTCACTATCCGGAGGGAACATGCGTGTACTCATTAATATTCTTGAGATACTTCATTTTGCTTAGAGTGATTAAAAGTTACATTGAAACAAAAACTATGCCGTTTAATAAAGCTTTTTGAATGATTAGTTTTTCTTTTTATTAGAAAGTAGAAACTTACTAGTTTAATGTGTCAAGAAAATATTGTTTAAATCCATGCGTTTAAAAGACTTAATGTAAGCTGCTCACCTCCCAATCCTTTCCCTACCCGCCCAAACTCAACCTGGATCATTGTTCATAGTTAGGGTTCTTTTCCATATTTTTATCCTCTACACACAAAAATGGTCATATTACATATATTCTTCTATAACCTGGTCTTGCCACTTGAAAATCTTTCCATGTTAATCAAAAACTGAATTGTGCATTATTTTATGGTTACATGATTATATGTATATATTTATAATTATGGTCCTTTAGGTTGTTTTCAGGTTGCATGAGCAGCCTTGTGGCACATTTAGTTGTTTATAATTTTTTCTTTTATTTAGAATACATCCTAGATGCATTCTAGGATGTATTCTAGGATATTTATTTAGAATATATCCTAAAGGTAGAATAGCCAGGTTAAAGTATATGAAAATTAACTGTGGTTATCCTTCCTGCCAAAATGCCTTCCAGGAAAGTCTTTACAATACACATTCCTGTGAATATTATGAGAATGATTTTTTACCTAAATTTACTCATTAGACACTCTTATTTCACCCTTAGAAGAGGGTGAAATACAATTGCAATTGTATTTCCAAGATTTTATTCTCATTTTATTTTATGCAACTCTACGTATTGTCTCCTTTAAACATCATTTGATCTATTGCCTCAAAGTAAAAACTAGATATGAAACAAAAACATAAAGGTAAAATGTTATTTTATTTTGTTTTCAAAATAAACATTAAAGAAAAAAGACATTATTTAAATGTAACTGGGAAATGGTCTTTTGTGGGTAAAAATAAATCATTTTAAATTGAATTTATTCCTATAGTTATTATTCCTAGCATTAGGAAGATACAATTTAATAAAGTTCTCTTGAGGAAATTCATTAGGTCACAGGAACTAACATGAAAGCTCTTTGTATTTAAAACAGGCAGTGACGCTAAGGCATTACTAAATACTTTATGTAACTTCAAAGGCACTACATTGCCCAATCACGTACTCCATTTTAGGCATTTTATATACATACACTGTAGCCAAACTTAGAGTAAACTTTGATAAAAATTTTCTATTATACAAGTTTCTTAACCTTAAAATGAACTTCTGTGATTCTTAAGTAAATATTGTAGGGTGATGCTTTTATTCTTTGGGCTGGATCCAGATGTCAACTTTTCGCTTTGTAACAGCACGTTCTTTGCAACCCATAGCCAACTAATTTTTTCTAGTATGGACAAAGAACAAAGAACGTGCCCTGTAAAAATTTTATACAGACTTCTTTTTCCTGCATTATATATTACACGTCTCTTTCTCTTCTGTGATTAAAGCCCACAAATATTTCCCTTTGGAAAGTCAATATTATATCTGTTAGATAAGACAAATTCTCCCTATTATCTCACAGCGAATCTGCTTCTTTCTGTTTTTTTTATTTTAATGTTTGTTTTCTATTTGTTTTAAAATTTGGAGTGATGTGTGTTTGAGACTGGTAGATATTGAGAAAAAAATCTGTAATATCTGAAAAGGTAAAGATAGTACAAATTTTTTTTGAGAGGGTTTATATTTCAAAAGTCAAATCTTTTGAAAGTTTGGACCCACATTTTAAAAACTCACTGTTTTAAATGAAGTTAGATAATGAAATAATGAGACATGATTTTGCATCTAGCTTATGAACATCGGTCTTATATTCAAATGTGTTTTAGACTGTTTTAGACAAAGCAATTCAAGAATATTATGTCTCAGAGAGTTCTACTGTCTAGATGAACTGTGCTACACTTACTTGTATGTAGTTAGAATACTAGAATGCCCTGGAAATAATGTAATTTTTGGCATATGAATCCTTTGAATAACATTATGGGACCTGTTTGAAAACTTCCAAGGACATAGAATGAATACATCAGCGTATGACACATGTGTTCCATTACTGAACAGCTCTAATTATCACAATTTTATTATTTATACTTGATCAAAATACGCATCCCCTTTTTCTGTACACTGACCATAGTTTTGTTTTGCAGAGTCACAGAGAATAAATCAAGTCTTCCTTTCACATGACAAAATTTTCATTTGGGGAAGGATTTATGTTAATTCTTAGCACACTGCCTTCAATGTACCATTTTCCTTTACTGCTATTTATCATGTTCCTTATTGTTTCAAAACCCATCACCATCCTGGTTATGTTTTTTGGATAATCCATTTGATTTCATCCCTTAAGAGTTGTACCTTACGGTAAACAAAGTAACCCAAATATTGTTTAACCTGAACAAGGAATAATCCTGTTCTTAGGTATGGACACTGCTAACACAACCTGAGCTTACATTAATGTTTTCCTGGCAGCAGATAGGCTCCACTCTTCATTTACCTTGTGTACGTGTAATCAACCAAAATGCTAAAGTTTTCCAGGTCCCATAGGATTCAAATATTCTTTAAATCCAAATGTAGGATTTTAAATTTTAATGTGTTAAAGACTGTCTTTTGGTTTGGGACATCTCTTTTTCAATCTTTCAATCTATAGACAACTTATTAAGTTCTATTTTATCATCCAACATACTATTTTTCAGTTTCATATTTAAATGTTACAAGTATATCTACTTGGCACCTGTTTATGTAAGTCATTACTAAAAAGATTATTAGGATAATTAATTTATCCACATTCATGGGTACGTTTCTAATCAGGTTCAATGCAAGGTGATTTTCTTATTTTCTGTGGGACAATTTTAGAAAAATTGAATCTATTTCTGAGCCACAATCTATTCCCTCTTTCCCAAGGCAGCATAGCAATATCAGGGCTTAGTTAGGCTTAGTTCTCTTGTCTTTGGCAATGGCTGCTGAAGGACAAGAGAATCAAGTCTAAGTAAGCCCTGATATTGCTATGATGCCAAGGGAATGAAGGAATAGATTATGGTTCAGAAATAGATTCAATTTCTATTGGGAAGACTTCTTTCTTTTCTTTCTTTCTTTCTTTTTTTTTTTTTTTTTTTTGAGATGGAGTCTCATTCTGTCACCCAGGCTGGAGTGCAGTGGCACGATCTTGGCTCACTGCAACCTCCACCTCCCAGGTTCATGTGATTCTCCTGCCTCAGCCTCCTGAGTAGCTGGGATTACAGGCACATGCCACCATACCCGGCTAACTTTTTGTGTATTTTTAGTAGAGACAGGGTTTCACTATGTTGGCTAGACTGGTCTTGAACTCCTGACCTCGTGATCTGCCCACCTTGGCCTCCCAAAGTGCTGGGATTATGGGCGTGAGCCACCGTGCCCGGCCAGGAAGACTTCTTTCTTAGCAAGACAATCTCGTCATATTTGATGAACTTTTTTCTTTTTTTTTTTTTTTTTGAGACAGAGTCTTGCTCTGCTACCCAGTCCAGAGTGCAGTGGTGTGATCTTGGCTCACTGCAACCTCCTCTTCCCAGGTTCAAGTGATTCTTCTGCCTCAGCCTCCCGAGTAGCTGGGACTACAGGCACATGACACCAGGCCCAGTTAATTTTTGTATTTTTAGCAGAGACGGGGTTTCACCATATTGGCAAGGCTGGTCTCAAACTCCTGACCTGAGGTGATCTGCTTGCTCTCTGCTGTGATTTTTTGGAAGTTGCTTTTCCTTTCCAAAGCTTCCTGAACTCTGTTATATTTAAGGTGATTTTTGGGAGGACAGAATTGTGCTACAGAAGGTTACTATTACTAGATATTTCAGTAATTGAACTATTAAAAGGCATTAATAATTTTCTTTTATTTTAGTAAATAAAGAATTTAGGCATGGAGTAAAAGTGCAAAAGGAAATAGTCCAAATGGTTTTAAGATTAATTAGAAGACAGTGATAGACTAAGCTGACTAAATTTCATGGAATATAAGCATTCTTTTTTTGAATATTACACACTGAATTATCCAAAATCGCAGAATAAACTACATTTCTGTTACAGGAAACACTAATAAATGTGTTCCCGTTTATTTTATTTTTTAACATTAGACATTTTGTTATTGGTGAGAATATTTAACTCTGCTTGATTTCGTGATTATACTTTTGTTACACACACAGAAAAACTTTACCAGTTTTTAAATAGGATTCCACTCTTGTTGTGTAAAGTATTTGTCACTTTACACATTGCTTTCTATTTTCTGGAATTAGATTTTGCTATGTTTCTATTATACTACCTTTATTGTATTTATTCCTATAAAAGCTCAAGCATATGCTCTATATCCATGTTAATATAAGTCTAAATCTTGAAAGAAGGAAACATGGAGTGCTTTAAATTTTTAACACTTTCAATATGAATAGAATTGGGAGCAATGCAGTGAAAGCTATAATATAGTTCCTATTGCTTTCTCCAGAAACTCACAGTGTAGTTGAGCAGTCAGACTGTATACAAAAAAAGAAAAATTGATGATTACCTCAAATGTTCAACAAACCTGTTTGATATTGATTAACCTGTACACTTAAAACAGAAGCAATGTGGCCATATGTATGGATAGATGAAGAGCTTGAAAACTGCAGAATAATGCACAGAGGGTAGAAAGAATGAGGCACGGGGGAAACAGCAAATGCTGTAGACTAAACCAGTGAGTGCTGTACTAAGAGGTGCAACATTTTTCAAATTACAAATTGGGACCATCTAGTGCGTCATCACGTTTATTTAATTGGAATCATGATTAAAAAGAAGTTTCTAGCATAAACTTGACTAGATTAATACAAAAATACTCAGCGCAATACAAATTGAAAAGGTATGGACCATTTCAGAGAGATTGTGTTTCCATATATAAAAATATACTGTGTATGAAAAATAGACCATGTACATTTATGTGCATATATAATATATATTTATGTGTATATGTATATATGTGCACTTGGGTTGCGGTATAAAATATACTTTTTACAGTATTCAGTGACAAAAATGTTGATAGCCACTGATGTGGTGAATATAGACTACTCTTTTGAAAGAGAACAGAAAAAGAAAGTTAAAGTAATTTCCTGGGGTTGTGTGAAACCTGAAAACTAATTTCCCTAAAACTGTAATACTTCATTTGTCTACTATTACTAAAAGACAATTTCATTTCCTACGACAACTTGTAACTGGAAATGGACTAAACATTCCAAGTAACTAATCTCTCACGGGTCAGTGTAATTAATAGTAATAAAATTGTAAATGAATGTTAAAAGAAATACATAACTCTGTGTTTGCAAATCTGCTTCTTAGCCTGTTGTCTCACTCTTTTCGGACAATCTGTGCTTTATTGTTGGACATACACTTCATTTTGGAAGCATTTTTTAAAGAGAAACATCTCTTATTCCAATCTTCCTATATACCATCATTCAAAAAAGCCTTTCCCGTTTCACATCCTCCAGGAAACTTTTCATTATTAACCCAATACAATGTGATAATTTCTCTGTGTGTATCTATCTTTATTCTTTGCTGTCCTAATCTTAAAATAAAGAGATTCCGCCGGGCGGTGGCTCACGCCTGTAATCCCAGCACTTTGGGAGGCCGAGGCGGGCAGATCACGAGATCAGGAGATCGAGACCATCCTGACTAAGACGGTGAAACCCCGTCTCTACTAAAAATACAAAAAATTTGCCGGCCGTGGTGGCCAGTGCCTGTAGTCCCAGATACTCAGAAGGCTGAGGCAGGAGAATGGCGTGAACCCGGGAGGCGGAGCTTGCAGTGAGCAGAGATGGCGCCACTGCAATCCAGCCTGGGCGACAGAGCGGACTCCGTCTCAAAAAAAAGAAAAAATAAAAATAATAAAAGAGATTCTATCATTTAATCTCTAACATATGGGGGGCATTTATAGAGGAAGGCAAAATAATTATTGTATATAATTTTGATGAATGGTAATTAAGTGATATTATGTGGAGAGAGAGAGAGTGTGTGTGTGTGCGTGTGGTTTGCGTGTGTGCTGTAAATCTTAGGTAGTTACGTGCCTCTTTAGTTAAATGCTACTTTATATACTATTTGTATTTCTTTTCAGTTTTGTGTTTGTTATTGGAGAGGGGTAAACTTTAACAGTCTTTTCCCAGGAAAGTGCAATGAATTTATGACAGCTTAAGTACTTTTAGATTATGGTAATGATAATAATGGTGTTAATTTTGTCTTCAAGAAACAGAGTATTTCTTGAATCAGCTACCATGCCTATTTCAGTAATCTGTACTTCGTATCTTTTTCAGCATGAATTATTTAAAAGTCTGTGAGCTTGCCTCTGCTTATCTTTCTGTATTCTGGATTTTACTTATTTATTTGTAGGTGCTAATATTACTCTTTCAGGGAGCCCAGAGAGATCTTACAAGACAGAATGTCTTGTGTGTGTTTCAAAGATGGCATGAGTAACTAATGTTCCCTTTGAGTTAAGAATATTCTTATTGTTGGACATTTATGGCAGTAAGTAGAAGAAAATATATTTTTGCAAGAAAAACGAATTAAATTATATTTTAGAGAGGGAAAGATCAGAAAGAAGATAATAAGCAAGGTTGTAAATCAATGTCAGAGATGGAAGAATTGTAATCAATGAACAGAAATAATATTGTACAGATTACATTACACCTGTCACTCTGTCACCACCTGTTTAGTTTTTAAATTAGTGGACAGTTTTATAAATGCTCTTGATGCTTGTCAAAACTAGATTTAAATTTATCAAATTTTATTTATTAACAGAACCACATCTTAGGTTTATGTTATGTTTGGTCCTGATTCATTAATTTCTGCTATTATCTCAATAGATTTAATCCACTGTTTTCCTTATGTTTGTTTTTTATTTTTATAATTTCCATGACTCTATATAAAATTATAGTTCTATAATTTCTGTTTTTAAATACTTGTTTTATATTTTTACTTTTCTTTATATCTGGAATTTCAACAAGAAGTTACAAGTTGCCACTGTGTTTGTGTGTCTTAAATAGTGATACTTTGTTTTTGTAAATGTATTAAATAAATTTTGACTTTAGGATCAGGGCCCTGTGCTCAAACCCTGACTCTTCCATGATGTAGCTTTGTGACCTTGGGTAAGTTACTCAACCTCTCCACGTTTCAGTGTCTTCTTCTGCAAAACAGAAGAAAAAATTAGAAATATCTGTTTCTGACTGATGTTGAAAAGTCAGAGATAAACATGTAACACATTCCCCTAATGCATAGCCTGAAGAGTCAATAAGTGACTCTTGTTATGGAGCTGTGAATACATATTTATGTGTGATATACCTTACGTGTTTTTTAATTACTTAGTCAATCACCTATTCTATGTCATATAATGCATACTACACGTTCCAGATGAACCCCTCCCTGTCTCCATTGTGTAGAAACAATCCCATTTCCCCCTTTGATAATCAAGATAAATCACTCTAGTGTTTATGTGGTGGCAAAAGTAGTCCAAAATGGCCAGGTCACAGTCTCGGCTTCCAGTTCAATGGAACCATTGTTTTGTCTAGTTATGCAAGCATTAATCCTTTAGGAAACAAGATCTTCATATGAGCAGAACCTAATATTTCAGATACAAAAAGCACAAAGTGTTCAGATTATTTATTCATTTCTACTTCAACCCTTTTTTCCTGACCCCGACTTACCTCTGGGAGAATCAGCCATAGATATCAGAACTGATTGACTGCATGCACTGCATCTTGTAGGAGAGCACCCTGCCCTGACCAATGCAGCCACTGAAACTTCAATAAGACATTCAACTGCAACATTAGGCACATTGCTTTGCGGTAAGGAGATTCACGATATGACCGGGAATCTCATGGGGTCAGGCCAGTGCATCACTTATTCCTTCTGTAAAAGGAATTCCTCAGTCAAATGGGTGGTGACGCTGACACAGGAATCTAAACAGAAGACAAATCCAGATACAGAATAAATACGCAAATTGTATTGAGCACAAACATCAACTCATTCCATGATGGGTACAATTCAAAACAACCTTACTGAATAAAAGCGGCCAATTGGTCACCTCTGAATATGTTGCCCTAGCAAAGGCTTGGTGTTAGTGTCTGCTGTTGCAAGGTTAGGAATTCAGTAGTAAAAATAGTCAAATCAGCCATGGTGAAGGTGAGTTTAATTTGCTGAGCTCATGCATAACCTCCATCCTTGCTGCAACAGCCACTTATTCAGGATTCCTTTGGGCAAACACAGTGGTGGCTAATGAAAGACCGGCTAATGTTCACAGACTGTCAACAGTCCTGGCTTTTACATAGAGGATTCATTTAAAGCAAAAACACAGGCATATCTCAGATATAGTGGATTTGGTTCCAGACCACCACAATAAAGGAAATATCACAATTAAGTGAGTCACACCAGTTTTTTGGCTTGCCAATGCATATAAAACTTATATTTATACTATATTGTAGTCTATTAAGTGCGCAATGTCATTTTGTCTAAAAAATTGGACATACCTTAAAAATACATTATTGATAAAAAGCGCTAATGATCATTTGAGAATTAAGAATTCATAAATTCTTAATCTTAAGAATGAAGGATTCATCACCATTATGAATAATAATTCATAATTATTCTTTTGTAATTCATAAAAGTATTTGTCTAAAAATTGGACATACCTTAAAAAATACATTGTTGATAAAAAATACTAATGATCATTTGAGAATTAAGGATTCATAATCTTTTTGCTGGTGGAAGGCCTTGCCTCAATGTTGATGGCTGCTTCTGCTGACTGATCAGGACGGTCATTGCTGAAGGCTGAAGTGGCTGTGCTAATTTCTGAAAATAAGGCAACAGTGAAGTTTGCCTCATTGATTGACTCTTCCTTCCATGAAAGGTCTCTCTGCAGTATTTGTACTGTTTGTTAGCACTTCATCCATGGTAGAACTTGTTTCCAAATTGCGGTCAATCCTCTCAAGCCCTGCTGCTATTTAGCAACTAAGTTTATGTAATACTTAAAATCTTTTCTTATCATTTCAACAATGTTCACGCCATCTTCACCAGAAGTAAAGTCCATCTAAAGAAACTGCTTTATTTGCTCATCCGTAAGAAGCAACTCCTCATCCACTCAAGTTTGATCATGAGATTGCAGCAATTCAGTCACATCTTCAGGCTCCACCCCTGATGCTAATTCTCTTGCTATTTCTATATCCACAGTTACTTCCTCCACTAAAATCTTAAATCCATCAAAGTTATCTACCAGGGTTGGAGTCAACTTCTTTAAAATTCCTGTTAATATTGATATTTTTTTTACCTCCTTCCATGAATCATAAGTGTTCTTAATGGCACCTATAGTGGTGAATCTTTTCCAGAAGTTTTCAATTTACTTTGCCCAGAGCCATCAGAGGAATCACTATCTATGGCAGCTATAATCTTATGAAATATGCCTCTTAAATAATACAACATTAAAATCAAAATTACTTGTCAATGAATGGGTTGCAGAATGGTGTGTTTGCAGCCATAAAAAGACATTAATCTCCTTATGCATCTTCATCAGAGTTCTTGTGTGACCAGATCCATTGTCAGTGAGCAGTAATATTTTGAAAGGAATCCTTTTTGTTTTTTGAGCAGTAGTTCTCAATGGTGGGCTTGAAATCTTCAGTAAACCATGCTATGAAGAGATGTACCATCATCCCAGCTTTGTTGATCCATTTACAGAGCATGGGCAGAGTCTATTTAACATTAATTCTTAAGGACCTTGGGATTTTTTGAATGGTAAATGCACATTGGCTTCACCTTAAAGTCGCCAGCTGCATTAGCCCCTAACAAGAGAGCCAGCTTGTCCTTTGGAGCTTTGAAGCCAGGCTTGACTTCTCTTCTAGCTATGAAAGTCCTAGATGGCATTTTCTTCCAGTAGAGCTGCTTCATCTACGTGGTAAATCTATTGTTTAATGTAGCCATTCAATTCATGAATGATGTTGGCTAGATCTTCTGTATAATTTGCTGCAGTTTCTCTATTAGGACTTGCTACTTCACCTTGCACTTTCATGTTATGGAGATGGCTCATTTCCTTAATCCTCATGAACTAATCTCTGCTATCTTCCAACTCTTCTTCTGCAACTTCCTGACCACTCTCAGCCTTCATAGAATTCAAGAGTTAGGGCCTTGTTCTGCATTAGGCTTTGGCTTAAGGGAATGTTGTGGCTGGTTTGATCTTCTATCTAGACCATTAAAACTTTCTCCAAATCAGCAATAAAGCTGTCTATTCACTGGTGTAGCACATTCATTTTCCTTCAAGAGCTTTTCCTTTGTACTCACAGCTTAGCTAACTATTTGGCACAAGAGGTCTAGCTTTCAGTCTGTTTCAGCTTTTGACCTGTCTTTCTCAACTCTTCCTTTCACTTGAACACTTAGAGGCCATTGTAGGTTTATTTATCAGGCTAATATCAATACTGTGTGTCTGAAGGAATAAGGAGGCCTGAGGAGAGGGAGAGAGATGAGGGAATGGCTGATCAGTGGAGCAGTGAGAGCACATACAATATTTATCAATTGAGTCTGCTGTCTTATATGGATTCAGTTTGTGGTACCCCAAAACAATTCAATAGTAATATCAAAGATGCCTGATCACAGATCACCATTAAATATAAAGTAATCATTTAAAAGCTTGAAACACTGTGAGAATTACCAAAATATGACACAGAGACACAAAGTGAGCACACACTGTGTGAAAAGTCGTGCTGATGTACTTGTGGGAGCAGAACTTCAATTTGTAAACTATGCAATATCTCTGAAGCTCAACAAGATGATGCATAACAAATTCAGATGTGCCTGTACTCAAACTTTGCACCCATTTTAAACAGTTTATTCACAGACCTCCATGTCACCAATTCTCTAATCTTTTCATTCCTAAGAGATCATAAGAAAAATTACTAACCCACGAATTGGTGTAGAGAAATCATAATCCCTCTTTTACTCCATGAAACGTGAATAAACAGATCACTGGAGCACTGCCCACTGGAGGATTTTCCACTCTCGCTAACTTTCAGGGGCTGAAATAGTGCAACCACAGTCCACTTCTGTTTGATATTAATATTCAGTCTACATTTTTTTTCTTCAGTCAACTGGTCATAAGAAATTCCCAGTGAGATATTTGTTTAGGATGAAGAGAAAGTGAAATGCAGTTTGAGTGGAGTAGTTGCCATGGAAATAGGAAGCTCCTACTCATGTAGCTCTACTTTTGCTTCCAAAATTGCTTGAGCCCAAAGATTTCACTTTGATAATAGTGTGCTGCTTTATACCCTCAACTTAACCACTTGGAAAGTCAGGTAACAATTCATGTTTATAAGATTATCAATTTCAACCAGGAATGAGTAGCAAGCCAGAGGTTTTCTCAAAGAAATAGCTGTTTGCAGAAGTAAGTATGGCTCTGGCTTTTGTGCATTGGTCTTATCAAGGCTTGTCAGAAGCCCCATGCAACCAGCCTATATGCCACAGATACTTTGAGCACCATGGTATCTACTGGGTCATTAAGTCAGGTTTCAAAGTGGCATGTAACTGTGGTCTTTTCTTCCTCTGGGCCCATCCAAAACTGGTGGCCTTATAGGTACTTAGTAATTGGGTTGGCGCAACCAACTCACTTGTTTTATGTGTTGCTTCTAAAATACACAGATACCCACCAAGCATAATGTCTTTTCTCTTGGTGGGAAGAGTTACAAGATGCAACAATATATCTTTATATAACAATATATCTTTATGTTTGAAGTTAACATCTCAATATATCCAGGACATTGGACCTCTAGACACTTTCCTGAGATGGGTGGCTCATTAATATTCATGGAGATATACCTTCCACTCTTTGGTATGCATGTATCTTACCAGGACATCTAAGATATTTGCTACTTCCTGTTTAGTAGGTCTAAATATGGTGGTCAATGTGGTATTCTAAGAACATCTACTAATTATTTTGTGCCCTAGGTTATGACAGAACAAGATCATGTAGCCCTAAGTAAGGACAGAGAAGGTATGGTACTCTTCTGCCACATGAAAATAAACTGATCCAATTATCTTTGGTAATCAATATGTAGAAGAAGAAAGGCTCTTAGTGATCTATAGCTGCAAGTCATGAGCTCTGGGGATTTCATTCCATAATGAGATCACATGTGAAACAACAGTTGCAGTTAAAGTTACCACTTAAAAAGTCTACTGTAAATCATTGTTATTTTCCAAGATCAATCTGTCTGCCACACAGAATAAATAGGTGAGTTCAATAAGGATTAACTAAAGGAATCCCTAGCCTTACATTCTTCTGGTCTTTGTTAAAAGCAGTGCCCTTTACCATTCCCTCAGGAATGCAGTATTACTTTTGACTGATTATTTGGAAGGGAAGCCAATTCCAGGTCTTCCTGTTCACTTTTCTTCCCACCATAGCCCTCAATCCACATTGAGAGAACCAAGGTAGGGATTTTGCAAGTTGAAGAATATGTCTCTGCCAAACTGCAAATTTGAAAACTAGCAGAAGGTTGACTCTCAGACTAAATGGGCCTACAGTGAAATATTTGGGTGAAACATTTATTACCTGAGTGTTTATTATGTCTATGTATTGGGAGCATTTCCAGTATGCCTGTCCTTTAACTAATGGAGCACTATGATATTTTGGATCCCCAGATATTAGCTTTCTCTTAGAACTAATGTTCAGTGTTTCTGTTTCCCTGGTGCCTAGTCACCATGGTAGAATGGCTACAGGTCCCCTTCAGGGAGATTAGAGGGAGATTCACAGCTCATACTTGTGCTTTTGCATGGCCCTTCCTCAATAATATTCTTCTTCCCCTTCAAGTGGCTTCAGATCTGTGAAATGGCTCAGGTCTGGAAACTGATTTAGGGGCAACTGTAGTGACCCATATCTGGTCTCTGTTTAAAAACCTAGACTTATGTGTATTTGTTTTAGAGATCCCATGAGACTTCTGTAGGCTTCCCATCAATCTAATTGACATCAGCAGTTAGCTGCCTCTAAAGATCTCTACAGGTTACATTGTTCTGGTTATTGCTTCAACTTTGATGCCTATTCCAGAATCACAGGACACCTTGTATCTAGAGATTAAGTGCTGTCACTTGGCCTCTGCCTCTCTCAGATTCCACTTTTCCCCAATAAAATCAAGGAGTACGTTTTATTGAATCATATCTGCCATAATTCTTGACCTGCAAAGAACCACTTTAGAGCTTTCCAAGGGCAATAGAGCTCCCTTCCCCACTATATGTCTTAGGGCTGCAGAGGGAATGTATTCTGGGACTTCTTAGGGTATATAGCAGGGGTTAGGTGAACAAGATCTACATAATAAAGCTACAACAACATTTTAATCTCCTTTTTTCTTTTGACTTCTTTGGAATACATAAAGTTCTGGAATCTCAAGTTCACTAATATAGGACACTGTTGAGTCCAGATTTCCATCAAACAATCAACCATTGGAACTACTCTTAGCTGCTTGAGCTTGCTCATTAAATAAAGAACTTCTGATAAATGTAGTCTGTTAATATCTTCTGCCTGATAGAATGTTAGATGAGTTCCTCCCCAGTTTAACACCCTTAGAATCTATTCCCACCAGTATTCCTCAGGTTTGAACTAAAATAAATTAAAAATATATTGTGATTATTTTGGTATTCGTGCTCTCCCTCCCTTTTACTTTCACATACATTTTAAAATTGCTGCAAAATATTTTATATATTTGTGAGGTACACGTGAGTATTTGTTGCATGCATAGAATGTGTAATAATTAAGTCAGGGTATTTGGGGTATTGATTACCTTGAGTGTTTATCATTTCTATGTATTGGGAACATTCCCAGTGTCGTCTTCTAGCTACTTTGTTATATACGATACATTGTTTCTAACTGTAGTCAGTCTACTCTACTAGAGAATATTGGAGCTTACTTTTATATAACTCTGTGTTTGCAACCACTAACCACCTTCTTTTTATCCCCCACTCCCACCCACCTGCCCTTCACAGCCTCTGGTATCTATCATTCTAGACTCTATCTCCATGAGATCAACGATTTGAGCTCCTACATGTGAGTGAGAACACTGTATCTGTCTTTCTGTGCCTGGTTTATTTCACTTAATATAATGTCCTCCAATTCTATCCATGTTGCTGCAAATGGCATAATTTCATTATTTTTCTATTTCCAAATAGGATACCATTGTGCATATATGCCATATTTTCTTTATCCATTTGTCTGCCGATACACACTGATTGATTTCATATCTTTGCTTTTGTGAATAGTGTTGCAGTAAGCTTGTAAGTGTAGGTAGACCTTTGATGTATAGATTTCTTTTCCTTTGGATAAATGCCCAGTAGTAGGATTCCTGGATAATGTAGTGGTTCTATTTTTAGTCTTAAGAAATCTTCATAGTGTTTTTCACAGTGGCTGCACTAGTTTACATTCCCAACAGTGTATAAGAGTTTACTTTTCTCTCCATCCTTTCCAGCATCTGCTATGTTTTGTCTTTTTGATAACAGCCATTCTAACTAGAGTATGGTGATATCTTATTGTGGTTTTGATTTACATTTTCCTGATTAGTGATTTGAGCAATTTTTCATATATCTGTTGGCCATTTGTATGTCTTCCTTTGAGAAACATCCTATTCCTTTGCCTGCTTTTTAATGGGACTTTTTCAATTGTTGGTTTGCTTGAGTTCCTTGTATATTCTGGATATGAGTCTCTTGTCAGATGAATAGTCTGAAAATATTTTATCCCATTCAAGAGGTATCTCTTCATTCTGTTGTTTCCTTTGCTGTATAAAAGCTTTTTAGTTTAATATAATCTGATTCATCTTTTTTTAATAGTTGTCTGTGTTTTTGAGGTCTTAGCCATAAAATCTTTGCCAGACTGATGTCTTGAGGTATTTTCTCTATATTTTTTCCATAGTGGTTTTATAGTTTGGGATCTTAATGTTTTACATACTTTCTACTTGTTTGCATGCAGCATGCTGAGATCTAACTCTAGTTATGGGTCTAGAGACAACAAGAAGTAGGGAAAGCACATTTCAAAAACTAGGATAACTGCCTCAAATCAAGATAGTAAAAGGTTTCCAAGAGAAGGAACCCTGAGACCAAGGAAGCCAGCCGATTTCTTCTAAACAGGCACAACAGAACCCAAAGCACAAGGATAAACAAAACATTCTGATTCCATCCTTATTACTCAAGTTCAGTTCTTCAGGACCACACTTTCCCAACCATGTCTTAATTTTCATAAAGGAAATCTGATAAGACTATGAATTCAACTTGCACTGTAATTACGTAAGTACCAAGATAAAATTAGGTTTGCTTTGGTAAACAATGTCCTTGGGGCACAAGGGTGAAGATAATCTCTCTCTCTTTTTTTTTTTTTTTTTTTGACACAGAGTCTTGCTCTGTCACCCAGCCCAGAGTGCAGTGGGGCGATCTCAGCTCACTGTAAGCTCCGCCTCCCAGGTTCAAGTGATTCTCCCGCCTCAGCCTCCTGAGTAGCTGGGATTACAGGCGTCCACCACCATGCCCAGCTAATTTTTTTGTATTTTTAGTAGAGATGGGGTTTCACCGTGTTAGCCAGGATGGTCTCGATCTCCTGGCTTTATGATCTGTCTGCCTCGGCCGACCAAAGTGCTGGGATTACAGGCGTGAGCCACCGCACCTGGCCAAAGATACTCTTTTAGGGTAGTCATAGGAGCTTTCTGATGGACCTAGATCTACTTCTAGTAGCGAATACTGACTGCATCAGCCAGAGTTGCATAGAAGTACAGAAACTACTCCAAACATTTCAGGCAGGAAGGAGTGTGATACAGAGAATTAGAGGATTACGAAACTACAGAAAAGCCGTTGGGTAGGAAGAACTGGAAGTCATTGCTGATGTTAAGGAACTCAGATGGTGCATGAATCACCAGGAACAACTGCGGATGATCTCTTCTGCCTGAAGCAGCACAATGGCTGGTTCATAGGAGGTTCCTAGAAGCAGATTAGGAAGGGGGTGTTGTTTTCCAGATACCGTCTAGCATTTCAAATAATATGCTTCAAAGGAGTTACTTCAACCACGAAATGTCTCCGTTTGGCTCCCTTTAATGGGGTAATCAAAACTATTGTATGCCTTCAGAAACAAGCACACAATTTATTTTGATTAAGTAAACAAGAACACTAAAATAAAAAGAATGCAAAACAAAAATCCAAATAAAATATAAACATTTTCAATTGTGGCCTATTTTCATTCTTAGTTTGTTAACCCTTACCAATGTTACATAGACTATTACAAATGCTTAATCTAGTAGTCAATGCTTTTCTCATTTTCACAAGCGACCTAAAAAAATAAAATGAGGATTGTGAGAAAATAATTCAACATTTAATAAATGCCAAATTGATAGCTTTTGATAAGAATGATTTTAAAATAAAAATAAACATTTGTTCTTATAGCTCAAAGAAGAATGTTTTATTTTATTTTATTTTTTTACTTCCTGGTTACAAAAAGAAAGAATTTTCCTTATAGCCTCTTAACCCGTGTCTTGCTCCTCACCACAGAATTTGAATGAGTTGCCTCATCAAAGTGATTGGTTCATTTTTCATTTGATTGGAAATAATTACCTTAAAATTTGGAAGTAAGAGGCTTGCTCTCTTTATGCTTGCTCCATTCAGAACAGTGCAAGAGCCTATTACCTATTTAATTGGAGAAATAGCACCGGTTCTTTACCTCTGCCTGTATCCTGTCCTTTGCTACATGACTTCTCTATTTTTCTCCTGAAAAAAGAGCGTATTTCCTTGCTTCTTGATTTTGGTGTCTGGCATATGACTTGTTTTGGCCAATGGAATGTTAGCAGATTTGACACCATGTATTTGTTACATTTAGATTAACAAAATAAAAACAAGCTTTGAAATCTTCTGTCAATAGTGTATTTATTAAAATAATCAATACACATTTGGTAAGCTTTAAAATTACCAGTGGACCAATGCCATTCCTTGGTTTGCTATTTATTTCAACAAAGATCATTCAGTTGCAGTCTTCAAGGCAGAACTTCTATTAGAGTTTCAGAGAAAATGCTCCCAAAGTCTTATCTTAAAAAATTTTCCCTGAATTTCATAAAACCAGAGTAGTTTAATTAGGATATGTCTTTTTCTCAGATGTTGATATGTTGTTTTAATTCTTTCAAGTGCATAATTGTAAACTACTTAATTTCTATTGGATACATTGGATAGAGTATCTTCTAATTTATTTTTTAATACCAATATTTAGAAAAATCTAGAAATTCTGTCTCATTGAAATTAACACAACTTTTGAAGGTTAACTAATGTTTTCCATGCTTTCCAAGTGTGGAAAGCCAGAGTTAGATTATACGATTGCCTCTTAAACTCTTCAAGGTGGGAAATCCGTGCTGAGGGAAGATGTTACCAGAGCGAGAAACAAAGACAATTAACCATTTGTGACATGTCTTAGAGCTTGAGGAAAACCAGAATTGCAACTTAGGTTTTATTTACTTTATGACCTTGCAGAAGCATGGCAAAGGAGATAGAATCTTACAGGACTTTTCAAAGTAGGTTCACAAAGAATTGGAACTGGGAGTATAGATAAGGTCCGCTGGTCACAGAAAAGTGGGCAGTTAACATTTCCTTTACTTTAGTTTCAGAGGAGGGGGAAGGGAGAGAGGAAGAGAAGACAGGGAAACTTACAGTGAAATGTTCGCTGTTTATAGCTTTCTTGGGGAAGAAAACACATGCACCAATCCTGGTGTTAGGAAAAGTTTAAGCACATATCTGCAATATTATTCATCCAGGACCAAAGTAAGTCCTGATGCAGGAAATGAGTGAGTTTCACAGCTTTCTGAGCCCCTAATCGACCCAGGAAGCCCAGCTGGCACCTCCTCTCACTTTCATCAGTTCTCAGAGGATTTTGAGTTTTTTTACTTCGGTGGATGATGGGCCATAGTCTGCCATGGGAATCTTGTTTTGTTTTCTTGAAGTAGAAATTTCAAATAAGATATTTTTGAAGCACCAAAGAAGACAGGAAGCTTGGATTTTGATTGAGATTATACAAAGTATTACATGACCTTCTGTTGTCTGTGTAGCAGAATGTGCCATGAGACTTATATTCATGGTAACTTTATGACAAGAATGTAGAAAAGCAGTTGATCCTAATCTGCATTTAACTATTGCTGCGTTTTGAGTTCTATCACAAGTAGGCTAATGGTCCTATAGGCCAACGTGAAAGGCCAGTTCAGTGTTCTGTAAACATTTTGCTTATAATCCCCTAAATGACTATGTATAAACTGTGTTCTCTCACAAACATTAGTTAACCTTCAAAAGTTGTGTTAATTTCAGTGAGACAGAATTTCTAGATTGGGACACTTTCCACGCTGTGGAAGCTTTGTACTTTCACTCTGCTCAATGAAGTCTACAGCTTTTTCTCACCCTCCCACGGTGTCTCTATCACTCGCGGAGGTCAGCCCCTACACCAGTTCTTTGGCGTGGCTAGACAAGAACCTTAGGCATCACAAAAGGATGAAAGACATTTTAAGGATTAAGTATTACTTACCACAACCAAAGGGTACAATCTCCTTGACTCACTAAACTCTTAATGCCATTTGTGCAAGGATGAGAAAGATCATGATACTATTGATTTTACCAATGAAAATCCATTTCCAATATATATCAAGCAACTTCGCAAATCCTCTAGTGTTGGAAATAAAAATCATTGAAATTTTTGTAGTAGATAACTCCTGGTGACTTCCTGCTTAGAATTCTGGCTGACCAGTGACAGAGTCTCCTTTCCCAATTAGGGCAATCGATCCTGTTAGCAGCAGCCAAGTCCAACGGGTCTGCAGCAAACTTGATTCTCGCCTCCTCAGAGGAAAGAATTAGGCAGGGGTACATAAGGCAGAGTGAGAGCCCAAGGCAAGTTTTAGAGCAAGAGGGGAAATGTATTAAAAAGTTTTAGAGGCCGGGCGCGGTGGCTCACGCCTGTAATCCCAGCACTTTGGGAGGTCGAGGCGGGCGGATCACAAGGTCAGGCGATCAAGACCATCCTGGCTAACACTGTGAAACCCCGTTTCTACTAAAAATACAGAAAAATTAGCTGGGCGTGCTGGCGGGCGCCTGTAGTCCCAGCTACTACTCTGAAGGCTGAGGCAGGAGAATGGCGTGAACCCGGGAGGCAGAGCTTGCAGTGAGCCTAGATCGCGCCACTGCACTCCAGTCTGGGCGACAGCGAGATTCCGTCTTAGAAAAAAACAAACAAACAGTTTTAGAGCAGGAATGAAAGGAAGTAAAATATACTTGGAAGAGGGCCAAGTGGGTGACTTGAGAGATCCAAGTGCGCTATTTGGCACTTGACTTGGGGTTTTATACATCGGCATAGTTCGAGGTTTTCATTTCTCATCCCTTGATTTTTCCCCTGGGGTGGACTGTCCTCATGCATGGTGGCCAGCCAGTACTGGGGAGGGGCCGCATGCAGTGCGTTTACTGAAGTTGTGCACATGCTCTCTCGAGGTATTTTTCCCTTACCAGTAGAGCATTCCTAGAGGAAGGTCGTATACTGTTTAAACTCTGCCATTTTGCCTCTTACTGCGCATGCTTGAGCCTGCTCCCCTAACTCCTGAGATCTTATTGAGAAGGTGCTAATCATCAGCTTCAGGTGTTTTCTCTCTCTTGGGAGACTACCTTTCTCTGGTGCTGGTTGCAACCAATTATTGTTTTAGAGAGATAGTTTAACAACCTCCTGACCATCACCTGATGGTCACCTGCCATTCCTTGGGGGTGGGGAGCCTCTCTTGCCTGCCCATGTCCCTCTAAGTACCTACTGTAACAATCCCATCTAGGTTACAAATCAAACTGACATATACATAAGTTAATACTTTCTGTGCTGAAGTATGTTTAACATAATTACATACATCATAAGTCACTGGATATATGAGTACGTAATTAAATACTACCAGACTGTTTTCCAAAATGACTCTACCAGTTAGTATTTGCACCAGCAGAGTATCAGAATGTCTAAATTCCACAATCTTGGTAACACTTGCTATTATCTATATTAGTCGTTTTTTACATTCTTTTGAATTTCAATTTGCATATTTCCAAGTAGTAGTACATTTGAGTATTTTTTCAGACCATATTTTCAAAAACTGTGTGGGCCATTTGGGCTTCCCTTCTGTGAACTGCATGATCATATGCCTTGTTCATATATCTGTTGGGCTTCTTGTCTCTGCCTTGTTGATTTATACTCACAAATAAATATCGCATGCTAATTAGATCTTTCACCTTTCAACAAACAGAGATTCTTTCAGGCCAGATTTAGGAGGTTTATTGGAAAATATACTTATAAAAATAGGGAAGGCAAACATTTCTAGAATACAGTTGGGAATCCAGGAACAGTGAAGCCTTGATTAGAATCTATTTTTACAACTGGAAAGCTCCAAATAGAGATTCAAATAGCTCTGGAGACAGATTAAATATTAATGGTGCTCCACCCTTATCCCTTAGGGGTTGTTTTATTTGCTTGTTTTTTTATTTGCTTGTCACTTCTTTCCTCTCCTTTGACGTTTTCCACATCTAATAGCTAGAATTTGCAAATGTTTTTCAGTAGCCTTTGGGCTACTGGATCTTTTCTTTGCTCGTGTTCTGGAATCCCGAAATCCCTAGAAAATTATGTTCCTTCAAGATAGTCCTTTAAAAAATGACCAACTGGCCT
Organism: Piliocolobus tephrosceles; assembly: GCF_002776525.5. Lineage (NCBI taxonomy): Eukaryota > Metazoa > Chordata > Mammalia > Primates > Cercopithecidae > Piliocolobus > Piliocolobus tephrosceles. The sequence continues at coordinate 34,357,791 of NC_045436.1, read as the reverse complement.
GAGATTAGAAGAGCCTTAACTCCCTTTCCTCCCATCAGATAACTCTGAGACCTGATTTACATTCCTGAGTTCCCTGCCAGAGCAGTCTGAAGCTGGGTGACCAATTCATCCCAGTTTGCCCCCAACTTTTCCACTTTTAGCACTGAAATTCTCATGTAGTGGAACCCCTTCAGACCCATGCAAACCTACTTGGTACTTTGCTTGAGTTCATATTATTATCTTCCTCTCCACTGTGCTGCTTTCCTTAACCCTTATTAGTGTCTATTAGGACTTATTCCTTAATAAATGGTTTGCACACAGAGTTGTTTCAGAGTGTGCTTCTGGGGAAACTGACTTAAGATATTCACTTAACTACTGTTTTCTGATCTATATTCTAATGCCCTATTTTACTGTTTCAGCTAGCATTTTGTGATATTTTGGCTCCTATTCTTGCTACCTACATCATGTATCTTTAAGGCTTAATTTCTTACTTCGATAGAGACAATGATGACCTAATTGGTTCAGTTAGTAGCATGATCCTCTTGGGCAAAATTCAGGTGCCAAATTCAAAGGTAGCCCGTCAGCCTGTAGATTGTCAATTCTTGGGTTAGATAATCAGGCTTGCTGCAGCTAGCTGTGGCCAAGGAGGGTGAGGATAAGTGGTCTCTAGTTTGACCCTGAGTTTAACAATCCCTTTAGAAGGAAGCTACAGGATATGGGCACACAGGCATTAAAAGGCTTATAGGCTATTTAGTACATGCTATTTGTCTTAAAATAGCTTTTATTCTAAAATATTAAAACAAAAAAGCACTTTATTTTATTAAATGCTTACTTTCTTGCAAATTCAGAAGTCTGATGTTGTGTTACCCAAGAAACATTTTTTTAATAAAATTAATACAATAGAAATCAGCTAAAAGGCAAAGTAAAAAGTAGTGGCACAGGACAAATGTCTTGAAAAACCTCATTGTCTTATTGTGCCAAAAAATAAAATATTAAACGAATTTAGAAGTAGCAAAATTTGTAGTAATGCCATTTCATTCATTAATGCATATAGTAACATCATTAAGGCATGTAGTTCCTTATAATGTACAGTATATGAATATATACATAAGCATGAAAGGTTTTATCTTTTTGCATAATATTAGATGATTCCACTTAAAACATTTTTGGTTTTGATGTGAGATTTTGCAGGCATGAGGCTTGATTTTCTTTTCAAACTCTGCAATTTGTTTGAACTTATTTACATAAGGAACACCAAATTAGCTTGTTATACTGAGAGTCATTCAAGTGTGTTCAATTTGCATTCCCATATTTGAATCCCACACATTCAATTTAATTTTCTTTCCATTGCTTTTTCTGGCTTTCTTAAAATGATTAAGAATGATATACATATTTTGGGATGCTTCATAGCTGTACTTCCCAGGAAATTTGCCTAATTCAGAAGATTTTATTATCTTTTATTTTAAACCCATCTTCACTTCAGGAGGATGGCAGAGGTTCTGAAAACTCAAGCATCTCTAAAGATTTTGCATCTGTTGCAAAGATTCTTGGTTGTAGGGGCAACAAAGCTTCTTGCTTATTGGGGCAACTATCACAGTGTGTATTCTTTTAATATGGGATTGTGTCCATATCTTTTGTGTGGACATTGAAGGTACTCTTAATCCAAGAGATTTTTGATACATTTTTTCTTTGTTTAAACATTAAGATGATTCCTGGATTACCTTTCATGTTCTTCTGCAGGCAGCCTTTGTATTGTCAGGAAGTGTCATTTTACTTTACTTGATGAGAACTTGTTAGATGCTCCTGTTCTCTGTAAAAATATTAGCAATCTTCAGCCTGAGAACAACAGGGCTTCTTTCTGCTCTTTGAAGCATCACTTGACCAACAGAAAGTTTAGATCAGATTACAGTGTACCTTGAGACTCTTTGTACCTTTTGGTCTACATCTTTTCAAATAACCATGGCTTTCACTTTATTGAAAATCTTCAACATTTTAATTAAAATGACTAGTATACAATATAAAAATCAAATAGAACTAAAGAACTTACAATAACACGCAATGATTCCCTTGGTCTCTCAATCCAATACTTTTGGCACCCAGTCTTTCTAAAGGCAAGAAATAATGTTTAAGAGTGTGGGAGTTCAGTCAGCCTAGTGGGAAACATTTTAAAGATAGTTATAAAAAATAGGCACAAACCTTCTTGGAAGGCCAGGCGGTTTGCATAAGCTCCAGTAATAAATCTGGCTGAAGGCAGCCTAATCCTTACCTTGAGTAAATAACTTAAGAGTACGTACACAGGAATTTAAGGGAGCTTATCCAAATAGCTTGTTTACTCATGTGGTCCTAAGACCAACCTTTGATTACCCCAGGTGCATAATTGCTCTCAATGTGGGAGGTAAGCAGGGTCAATTACCCTATAGCAGTGTTCACTTAAGACCTTTGTCATTTAATCTCTACTAAATAAATGTGAGCTTTGCTGGCCAAGATGGGCCAGGGCTGCAACTCTTTACAGCACCCTCCTTGGTGTCTGTAAGTGGCCTGGACCCTCAGCGGGCCTGACAGGCAAAATATCTGTGTCAGTATATGTTATTCTTCTGTCTTTGGGTCAGGGTCTGCGGGACAGACCCCAGCAATTGGTTTAGTTGTAAGTAATTTTCATAAAAACCATCTTTAATATAATTCAGCTACCATATTTTAATATATAATTTTAAAATCTTTTTTTACTTTCTGTTATGACAGATATGATTGAGCCCACTCATTCCCTGCCACCTGTTTCCCTTTTTTGATATAATTACATCATTTTTGGATTCTTCAACTGGTTTCCTTTAAACTTAAAAAAAAAAAAAAAAAGAAAATCAACATCTCTCTCAGTCTCTCTTCCCCTCTCTCTGTTTCCCACTCTCTTTCTTTTTGTAGAAACATAGATGTTATATTATCTTAAGCCAAAAGGGAAATCATAAATAGTTTGTTTACCCAAGTGTAATAACAAGGCCTCCAGTAAGATTTAGATAATTTCTGCTAAAATTTATAATACTGGAATCTTTAGCAGCTTATTGTTATAGGCAGTACTCCAGACACCTATGTTTCACTTCCTATCTCCAGATTTTTGAGGTTGATGAATAATATTTATAATAACAACAATAATAACAACTGTTGTTATAGTACAACAACAGACACTGAGTGTTTAGTGTTAGGCATTGTTATAAATTCCTGTTACACATTTTAAAATCCTTACCACTGTCTTTAAGGTGTTATTGTGCCCATTTTACAGATAAGGAATCAGAAGCACAGCAAAATTATGTTATTTATCTGTTCTGGTTACTACCGCTGCAAAATAAAACACCCCAATACTTAAGAACTATTGATTATGCTCATGTATTCTATGAGTCAGAAGTTTGAATGGTGTCCGGCAGCTATAGCTTATCCTTGTTCTAAGATATCTGGAATTTATGCTGGGACTAAGCAGAGTCGGGGCTGGTTATCTGCAAGAATCGTCTGCAGGTTTTTCCACTCACAAATCTGGCAGTTGATGGTTGCTTTTGGTTTTAATCTCAGTTGGGGCTGTCATCTAGAACACCTACAGGTGCCCTCTCTGTGTGATCTGGATTTCCTCACAGCCCAGTAGCCCAGAGCTGTCAGATTTTTGCCATGGTATCTCTGGACTACAAAGAGGGGTGGGGGAAATTGACCCAGTTAATAAGTAGGAAGCTGAATTGCCTTTTATGAACTAGCATTGGGAGTCATGCAATATTACTTCGTTTGCTTTGTGCTGGTTAGAAGCAGGTCACAAGCCTGTTGAAATTCAAGGGTAAGATTCTAGAAGATAAGGTATTTTTATGTCCATCTTCAGAAAATAAGTTAAAGTCATAGGACTTGCAAGTGACATTCTCACTCCAGAGTGCACACATCTTTTGTATATTGTTTCTTACCAACGTAGCTACATTTTACTGCTGCCACTTTTTCTGGGACAGGTCTAGATTTGGTGGTGTCATGTCTTCTACTTCTCAAAATGTATTGCTGAAGTTCTCTAGTGTGTCAATCATTGTATTAATTTTCAGCATTGACAATTGTAAACCTACATCATACCCTCCTGTTTCATGAGGTAAGTTTTTCTCTTGTGAATATAAAACTTGGCTTTATCTTCTTCTATCTTTTGGATTTGTTCACTCTTTTCTATATTCTTTCTATGTCTTTCCCTTTTTTGGTGTATTCTTCTATTTCCCTTGAAGCATAACTTTTAAGAGCTTCTTAAGAGGGAGACATGGTGTAAATTTTCTTTGTATGTAAAAGTAAGCATTACAAATCAATTAAATAACCTACATTTTTATTTTTAAATAACAAACAATATTCTTTGGGTGTTTGAAGGAATTACATTTATGTCTTCTGTTATCTAATTTTGCTGTTGAGAAATGTAAGTTTTGTTTTTGTTGCATTTTTTTCTGGAAAATTCTAGGACTGATATTCCTGCTTCTCTGAAATTTGTAAGTAGGTGCATTGGAGTGGCTATAATTTCATTATTTGCTCTAAACATTTGGTCTCCTTTCAATGAGAGATTAAGTCCTCCAGTACTGAAAAATTGTCTTCAGTTATATTTTTGATAATTTCCTATTTCATGTTTCCTTATTTCTTTGTAGAATCTTCCTTATTTAGAAGTTGAACATCATGGATCAATCTTTCAGCTCTTCCCCTCTCCTTATATTCTCCAGTTACTTGCCTTTTTGTTTTATTTCTCAAAGACACCTGAAATCTCTTTCTGCCAGCCAACCCTTCTGCTTATTTTTGCTTACTTCTACTACTCTTATTAATTAACTGCTAAATATTTTTTATATCTGTATGAGATCACTAATTAGCATTTTACATGTTTCTCTTTTGTTTCTGGTTCTATTGCTGTTTTCTCCAGGTTTTTGGATGTTGTTGTTTTATTTCTTGAAAGTTGGAATTATTCTTCAAATGTTTAGAACTGGTGGTTGGCTCTGCTCAGAAGTAAAACACTTTTGAACACTCTTTGAGCATGGGAGTGTTGGGAGGGTTGTTATTGACAGAGTTTATCTATAATATTTTAGACAGTCTGCCAGATATCCTATTTGGGAAATTCCCAACTGATGCATTGTAAAATGCTCCAATCATTTATCTGGGAGAACACTGCCAGTGTGTGTGTGTGTGTGTGTGTGTGTGTGTGTGTGTTGTGTATGTGTGGTAAGTATTTGTCATGGAGAAATTTATAGTAACAGCCAAAATTTATCATTAGTTTTTAAATACTTATTTATTTAATTCAAATTGATGTGTATTGATCATTATTTTCATAGGAGGAATAAATACTATAACTATGTAAGCTTACAATTAAACTTTATTTAAAACTGCCAGCAATTAAATTTATTTAATTTTTAATTTAGAGACATATAAAAGTTGTTTCATTGTTTTCTGATTTTTTAGCTGTAGGAGACAAAAAAAAGTGAGGTGAGATTATTTTCTTACTACTTTCTGTTGAAGAATTTGATCTCAAAATTGACATGGTAATGTAAGCTCATGACTAAAATCTGGACACATCAAGATGTTAATATTCAAACTAAAACAGTTATAAGTTTTTTTTTTGATAAACCTAAATATTAGTGAGTGATACTGATGACTATGAATATGAAATTGAGATTTTTTTCTAAGTGATCCTAAAAGCATAAAAAAATTTAAAAATGGAAAGCATTAATATAAATTAGGTTGCAGGTCAAAATCTTGCATTACAGAAAGCATAATATATATTTATGTGGTTTACAACTATGATCTTCTTGATTTAGTCTAATCACAGGGAAGAAACTCTCCCCTTTATAACATTAACTTAAGGCCTAGTTAGCACAAATACACCATCATTGTCATTGTCTTTAATAATTGTTTACCAAGCATCCCCGTAATATATACCATTGGCTTCAGTTCAAGAAACCCTGGTTCCTGTCATTGGATAGCTTTTTACCTATTTTAAAGAAATGTATTACACAGGACCAGGATAAGTATGTAGCATATGGCAGGGGACAGATATTGCTAAAGCTTGTTTGGTTATGATTTGCTATGGTCTTGCCTATCACAGTAATGTTCAATGCCTTTGACATATGAGAAGGTAGGATTTTAGCAGAATAAATCTTTTGGGCTATTTCAGATGTGGGAAGGATACTTTGGATGACATTTTGGAGTCATAAAAAAGTCCAGGCAGCAGGTAGCAAGGACATTAACTTAGACAACACATGTTTACATATAATTAGTAAAGTAAAATGAGGCTTTGCTATGTTTGACAGGACAGTCTGGAAAATTAACCTCCAAAATGTCCTGAAGGAAGAACAGAAAACAGGATGAAAAAGCACAGACAGTGATAATTGTCATGCAGATATGAGTTAGAGAGACAAATACTCTAAGCCAGCATCTAAGAAATGATAATAAAAGACACATTTGTTTAAAAAATTCACCGAATGTCCACTGTAATTAGAGAAAGAAGGAAACCAAATGCAAAAACAGGAGGCAGCACAATCTCAACATCTAACATTTTCAGGCCAAAGTTTTCAGGGAAAACATCAGAAAATAATTTCAAGTTCAAAGTGGTTGAAGGCAGAGATGAGGTTGTGTGACATGCATTGAATGGTCTGGCATAAGTTTGCATGTATTTTTAATAAATGGCATATCCATAAAGAAATTCTACTGAGAGGTACCACTGGCAGAGTTGGTATGAGCTCAAAATATGGAGCTAAACAGTCTTGGTTGGAATTCACCTTCCCGGATTTCTAGTATTTGACCCCGGGCAAATCGCTTTCCCTTTGTGCACTTCATTATAGTACCTAACTCATACAGGACTTGTGGGGATTAAATGAGTAAATATATACAAAGCACTAGAACAGCATCTGGTTCATGGCCCCAGCAGTTAGTATAAATACAGTTATTATTACTAATGTTGCATTTTTCCAAAGCATGTTAACACATTTTGAAACATTTCTCAGTAGCTATTTTTTCTTGTCTTCACTTCATCTATTCGCTTAATGTGTCAAGAATACAACTAGGTGCCTAGCTCTGGGAATATATAAGTCAGAAGCTATAGAAAGGTTGCGTTTAGTTATTGATAAGAAGACATACTAGTAGAACAAAATTTTTATTTTAAATCTTATGGTTTTCAAGGTCTTTCACTACTATCCATTCCCCTATGACTCAGGTCTCATCAATGACTATATATATGTACAACTTTTCAAGTAGGTTTTCTTACTGCATACGTACAGAACAAAAGAAGAGAGTTAATATTCAACTTTGAACTTGAAAACTTTAGCATTGCATATTAAAAGCAAAGTCTAAAGGATTTGCAGGGTAGATTTTAATCAGCAAACCACAGAGCAGAGAAGAACACAGGATGAAGTAATAAGTATAATTTTTGTTTTCTTTTCTTTTTTTAATTTACTTTATTTTATTTTATTATTTTCTTTTTTTTTTTGAGATGGAGTCTTGGCCTGTTGGCCAGGCTGGAATGCAGTGGCACAATGTTGGCTCACTGCAACGTATGTCTCCTGGGCTCAAGCAATTCTCCTGCCTCAGCCTCCAGCGTAGCTGGGATTACAGGCATGTGCCACCACGCCCAGCTAATTTTTGTATTGTTAATAGAGACAGGGTCTCACCATGTTGGCCAGGCTGATCTTGAACTCCTGACCTCAGGTAATCTGCCTGCCTCAGCCTCCCAAAGTGCTGGGTTTACAGGCATGAGCCACCACGCCTGGCTCAGAAAAGACCTTTTTATAATAATGTTGGGAGGTAGGAGTGGAGCTGTGAGGAAGAGAAAGATGAAAAATAGTTTAAAGATTACTGTGGGATGCTTCCTACTGCCCTCTACTGAGACCACATCCTACGTTCTGGAGGAAGAAGATAGAACATCGTACAATTTCTAGGGGAGGAATCCTAGAGCATAGAGTATTTGTATCTTATTTCCCAGGACATAGTCTAAGAGCACTGCAACCCTCTTAGAGAAGGCCAGAATGGAACCAGAGTAGGGCTTAACAAGGATGGCAAGGCAAGGTAAGGCAAAAAGGAGTCTGAGGTGGCCTCCTGCTCTCCCAAAGCCCAGAATGGAGTGGGAGAATTTTCCACAGTTTCTAGGGCTCCCAAAAGTGCCTAGAAGTGAGAGGAGTGAGCCAGAGAATTGAAAGTTTCTGCTGTTGAATATGCCAACTGAAAACAAAGGAGGGTGTGTAGGACTCTGAACATCAGCTAACCTATGTCATGGTGACAAAGGCCAGTTGCAAGAACTGGCTGACCCATCACATCACTGTGGAAGCCTGTAAGAACAGAGGAGGGTCACAGATCAAAGATGTCCCACTTCTCCACATCCCTTCCCCATCTTGATTGCTATGATGCCCTCTAGAAGCCCTTCCCACAAAAGAGAAGGTTAGGGAAGCAATACTGCATTGATTTCTGAGAAGTTACAGAAAAGACTGATTTTTAATCTGGAATTTACTTTTTCTGGATTTGCAAAGTTAAACGATGTTTGTTTGTGTATTAGTCCATTTTCACACTACCATAAAGAAATATCCGAGACTGGGTAATTTATAAAGGAAAGAGATTTAATTGACTCACAGTTCCACATGGCTGGGGAGGCTTCAGGAAACTTACAATTATGGTGGAACGTGAAGGTTAAGCAAGGACCTTCTTCATATGGTGGCAGGAGAGAGAAGTGCAAGCAGGGGAAATGCTAGACATTTACAAAGCCATCAGACTCCTGAGAACTCCCTCACTGTCACAAGAACAGCATGGGGGAAACCACCCCCATGATCCAATCAGCTCCCACTGGGTTCCTTCCTCAATACTTGGGAATTACACTTCAAGATAAGATTTGGGTGGGGACACAAAGCCAAACTATATCAGTTTGTTTGTTCTGTTTGCTGCTGATTGAAAATGGAAAACCATAAATAGTGCAAAGTTCAATGATAGAAAATGACCAGTTCAGTGCATCTATTGACATCAATTTTTGCCTGTAGTTATCACCCCAGATACACTTACAAGGAACACTTCAACAACAAGGCAAATAGTATGATTAAGCCCCAGAATCATCAGTGAAGATATAAGCCCTTTAGGGAAAGGGAAATATGAGTCAAAATGAGTAGGAAAGGCATAAAGGAGGTTGTAAGGCATTGAGTGGTGAGTTTTAAATAGGCATAGAAGTGAGGAAATAATTAAGTTGCACAGGCAAAGTGTGGAACTAAACTGTGGACCTTATCACAACTGAGGAAAAACATTAAATGATGGATTTTTTGCTCAAAATATAATTTTATTTCACAACTCTGTTTATTGAGTTTGCTTTGCAGACAATTACCTTCCTATTTACTCAGAAAACTGTGATTTTTCATAGAGGTGACCAAAAACCCTCTTTCATTGTTCTGTATTAGAAACTGGATTCTGCCACTTACTAGCTATGCAACATTGGACACAACTAACTCCTTTGACTTAAGACTCATCATTATAAAATGGGGATAATGAGACAATTACTACATAGGGGTGTTGTCATACAGGATAATCTGAGCCTGGCATGTAGCACGCATGTGTTATCTATTAGCAGTGTAATATTTGTTTTAAATAAACTTTGCTCCCCTTGAGAAAAGTGATACTAAATATTCTAGGACATCCAGGTTTCTGAGTTCACCAGAGGACACAAAAAGGACTCAAGGTCTGGGTTAATGGGGGTTATGTGAATAGGGACTGGAGGGCTTTCTGTATAACTCTGGCAATTATAAAAGACATTTCATTACTTTCCCTCTATCGTTACAAATAAGCATTTTGTTTGGCATCTTCACTTTTCCCAGGACTTTTCTATTTTGACGTTTCCTTCCTGGGCTCTTGTCCACTCTGAGTATCTTTTGGGAATTTTTTTTTTAGACAAGTAGCTCTCATTGTATAGATTGTTTCACTCAGTTCTCTCTAACAGCTGTGTTTTCAGAAGCCTATTGAAACATGACAACAAAATAAGTCTACTTTGACTCTTTGGCATGCGTACATTTAAAGTTCTTTACATTTTAGTTATTTTAAAAAATTTAAGCTAGCAGAATCTTCAAGAGATTTGGAAACCCATTATTAATCCACAGAGACCTGTGTTGGTTTTGCATCCCTTTACCATCAACTTGCTACTGTTGTCTAGATCAGAGTTCAATTCAATAAATGGCAATTCTCTCTCTGTTTCTTTTCTTCTCTTAATAATGATGACCTATAGATAATGAATATTGACATGTTGATGACAAATGTTGAATTTGTTTTTGTGAAAAATTATACTGGCTCTGCTTTCAACGTACTATCCAAATCTGACCATTTTTCATTTTTTTTTTTCTTTCATTGCCTCCACTCTAGTCCCAGTCGCAATCATCCCTGGCCTGATTATTGCATCACCTTCCTAGCTGATTTTTTCTGTCACCCTGGTCCAGCCATGCTGGCCTCCTTGCATTCCCTGATTAGGCCAAGTATGTTGCTTCCTTAGGCTCTTTACACTCCCTATTTCCTCTTGGAAATACCCTTTTCACATAGCTACATGAGCTGCTTCTTCACTTCTTTTACGTCTTTAGTCAATGACATTTTCTCAACAATGTCTACCCTGATTCACTTATTGCAAATTGCAATAGGGCCCTTGCCGTAGCCACTTTCATTCTTCTTATGATAGTCTTTAGTTTTTTCATAGAAGTTTCATCTTCTTACATTGCTACATAATTTATTTATTAGATTTATTGTTAATCATCTGTCTCCCCCAGCAAAAATGTGATCTTTTCCTTATTTTTTTCCCTAAATATATCACAAAGGCCTAGACTGCTACCAGGGATATCACAAAAGCTGAGAAATTGTATACAGAATGTACGGGAAAAAAATGGATATCTTCTTTATAGAAAAGATATGAAGAGGTGATTTAGTTTTTGCACATGTAAGCTGGTTCCTTTTTTTATTGTCTCATTGTGGTTGAGAGATTACATTGCTTAGTTCTATCTTGGGAATAAATTATGTGCTAAAGTTTTAAAAGTTCTACAAGGTGGGTAACTGGTTGTTAATATAGTGATCACATTCAGATTTGTTATCACTCTCTCAATTTTGGGATTCCTCTTTCAACACCCTCTTTTCACATGGTTAATGTGATCCTATGTATGGGTTATGATCAAACCTGTTCCTTCCACTCAGATATAACATTGCCCTTGGTGGTCTGATGAAGTTTGCAAATCTAATATGTTCTGAGCATTACAGCCAGTGAATATTAATTAAAAATTAATGACCAAGTCTTAAAGAAGGCCAAAGAAAGAGCAGAATGTAGTTTTGACTAATTGAATGTATGATGAATTCAGGAAGAATAACGTTATAAAGAGAATGAAGTTTTCCTTATCAATTTTATATGAATTACAGTTCTATTGAATCTTATCTTTCTTTTGCTGCATATAAAAATGATTTGAGCGGCCGGGCGCGGTGGCTCAAGCCTGTAATCCCAGCACTTTGGGAGGCCAAAGTGGGCGGATTACGAGCTCAGGAGATCAAGACCATCATGGCTAACAAGGTGAAACCCCGTCTCTACTAAAAATACAAAAAGTTAGCCGGGCATGGTGGTGGGCGCCTGTTGTCCCAGCTACTCAGGAGGCTGAGGCAGGAGAATGGCAAGAATCCAAAGGCAGAGCTTGCAGTGAGCGGAGATGGGCCACTGCACTCCAGGCTGGGCGACAGAGCGAGACTGTCTCAAAAAAAAATAATGATTTGAGCCTGTATAACAAAGTGAGACCCTGTCTCTATAAAACAAAAACAAAACACCCCACCTGCCCCTCCTCAAAAAAAAAAAAAAAAAAAAAAAAAAATCTGGGTGGTGGTGTGAGCCTGCAGTCCCAAGAACTTGGGAGGATGAGGCAGGTGGATGGCTTGAGTCCAGGAGTTTGAGGCTGCAGTGAACTGATTGCATGACAGCACAGAGTGAGATCTTGTCTCCAAAAACAAATTATAAATACAAAATAAATAAATAATAAATAAAATAATTGGAAAATCAAGCCTATATTAGACAAGAAATATTTCTTTTGTCTTTTTATTTTTATTTTTATTTTTATTTTTGTTAGAGTCTCACTCTCTCCCAGGCCAGAGTGCAGTAGCATGATCTCAGATCACTGCAACCTCCACCTCCCAGGTTCAAGCAATTCTCCTGCCTCAGCCTCCAGAGTAGCTAGGATTACGGGCATGCACAACCACTCCCAGCTAATTTTTGTGTTTTTAATAGAGATGGAGTTTCACCATGTTGGCCAGGCTGGTCTCGAACTCTTGACCTCAGATGATCCCCCTGCCTTGGCCTCCCAAAGTGCTGGGATTACAAGTGTGAGCCACCGTGCTCAGCCTGGAATGTCTCTATGTGGGAAGCAAAACTATTATTTAAGATTTTCCAAATAAGCTTAAGTTTGAAAGAAAGAGAGAATAACCATTTGGTAGAAATTGTGAAATTTTAAAAGTTTGATTGTGGGTGGATTTGGGAGAGATTTAGCCCACTGATCCGGAACATCTTTGAATAAACCTTCTTTGTAGACCAAAAGTCTTGAATGTTTGACATGTGGTAATCTTTGCTTCATCTGGGAAAGACAAATTTGGCAAAATCTTATTTTGCTTTTCAGGCATGGTGTGCAAGGCATTGAAGGTTATGTTCCACTGAGAAAATACATGCAAGTTACAAAGTAAGAAAATGGAAGCTCAAAATAATCTGGCAATTACTATTTTCCTCTTTGTAAAAAAATTATTCATAATAATTACGTGTAACTTTTTTAATATAAAAGATGATTGTCACAAAATGCCCCAAGAAAGCAAGATAAGTTATAGCTGATATCATCTTGTCTAGGTTATAAAAAAGGCTCAGGAAGTCGAGTTTCCATCTCACTTTGGGAGTGTTACCAATGGCATTCTCTTTCCTTGAACAAATGTCTCTCTTTTTTTTTTTCACCTCCCTAAAGATAAGAGTAATTTAGCAGGTCAGTATTTTTAAATTAAACTGAAGTCTAGTAGAAAAAAACGGAGAAATACGTATAAGTAACATGTAATTATTGCATAATATGTTTTATGAATTGGAGCAGAAATATAGGAATAATCACATTTCCATTGATTCCTATCTTCTGGAACTCTAAATATTTATTTGACCACTCATGAAAAGATTCGGTTAATTGAGTAGGGCCTCTTAAAAAGAGAAAAGCATTTTTCCTGATTTTGGCAAAGATTTCTAAATAGCAGCTTTATTGTATAAGCACTTGAATAACATGGATGTATCATAAAAAATACCTGATTGATAATGGATTTTTAGTATATAGTTTACTAGACTGACCAAGAATTGCAAGTGGAGAGGGTGAGAAACAACTATCTTATATTATATTTAGATCAATAGAGTCATATATTTTTTATAATTTAACATGTGATATATTATTTTACAATTTCTACTGTTGGTACCTATTATGTTTAATCTGTACAGTAGAGATTCTCTCCCAGGAGGCATACCATGGGTTCTAATCAGAACTGTGGAAGTCGTCAATGAGAGATGAAACACATTGTTTCAGTGAGATTCTGTCTCAAAAAAAAAGAAAGTTATATTCAACATAATAGTCTTTTTTTTTTGTTTTGAAATGGAGTCTTGCTTTATCGCCCAGGCTGGAGTGCAGTGGCACGGTCTCAGCTTACTGTACCCTCTGCCTCCTAGGTTCAATTGATTCTCCTGCCTCAGCCTCCCAAGTAGCTGGGACTTCAGGGGTGTGGCAACACACCCAGCTAATTTTTGTATTTTTAGTAGAGACAAGGTTTCACTATGTTGGCCAGGCTGGTCTCGGATTCCTGACCTTGTGATCCACCCGCCTCAGCCTCCCAAAGTGCTGAGATTACAGGCATGAGCTACCATACCCGGCCTACCTTATAGTCTTATATTAAGTGAAAAAAAAAATGTTTTTTAATAGTATAAGCTATAAAAAGAAAAACCAGCTTGATTGCAGTTGAGGTAGTGGAAATATGCAGAATGTAAATCATTTGGTACCAGCTATGTAGTTAATAAGATTGATAGCCTATGTTTATTACTTACCATTTTCTTTGTGGGCATTTAAAGCATCATTTTTATAGCTAGTTAAATGGTGTGTCACAAACATCTGTCAGAATATAATCCTCATAAGTGTTTACAATGCCCTACATACTCTGGTCTTGGACTACTTCTACTACTACTTTTCCCATTTTTGACTCTGTTGCAGCTTGCTGCCTTTATATCTGCAGCCCCCCACCTAATACTTTCTTCTGGAATCCCCATAGATAGATGCTAAGAACTGCATTCAGATCTCTCCTCTGAAGTCACCACATCAGAGATGCCCACATTGCCAGCTTCTATCCCAACCCTTCTCACCCCTCTCTATTCGATTACCCTACATCATTTTTCTTTAAGCACTTTTTATAGTAGGATATTATATATTTAGTAGTTTATTTGTTTTGTTTAAAAATTTCTGTCTCTTTCAACAAAAATAGTAAGAACAGGGTCATTGTTTTGTTGAATATATCACCAGAGCTTAGAATAGGTCCTGGTCCATGACAGATACTCGATAATTGTTGAATGAATGAAATGAGTGAATGGGGAGACGGCTGGTATTAAAGGATGCCTTGACATGAACACTGCAATTCTATCATTCAGCATTCAGATTGTCTCACTCTATTCCTTTTCTTTTTTCCTTTCACTTTATTTTTTCAAACTTTTCTTTGGATATCTGAATATAATAGTTGAAACAAAACAAATCAAAAAACAAATCCTCTGAATATTTTATGAGGCTTATGATAAGTCCAGGCTTATACATATTGCCAACAATGACATTCAATTTAACTGGTGTGATTCACGTCAAAACTGCAGAGCAACATCATAATTTATCCCTCATATTTGAACAGCATTTTAGTTAAAAACAAGCATCATATATATATATATATATATATATTTTTTTTTTTTTTTCGTTTGTTTGTCTGTTTGTTTGTTTGTTTTTTTAAGGGTACACTTTTTTCCAAGGTTAATTATTTGTTTTATGTGTGTGTGAGTTTGGGTATCTTGAAATGTTTAATCCGGAATCTTCAGTTTGTGAACCTCCTTTTAAAAACACCTATTGCTTGTTTTGTTTGGTTTTGTTTTGGTGAAAATCACTCTACGAGGAGTTTTTCTAATTTAACACAACTTTTGGTGACCAAAGTAATTTTTAGAAAATCAGTTTGGAAAAATTAAAGGTAATACCTATCTCAGTTTATTCCAAATATGTGAGTTTATTTATAATTTACCCAAATTCTTCCATTATTATCAATATTCAGTTGTAAGGCTTGTCCCTCTGTGCTTTTGAGAGGTGAAGCCGCCTGGGCTTGTGGGTCAGGTGGGGACTAGAACTTTTCTGTCTAGCTAAAGGTTTGTAACCACACCAATCAGCACTCTGTAAAAATGGACCAATCAGCCCTCTGTGTCTAGCTAAAGGTTTGTAAACACACGAATCAGCACTCTGTAGAAATGGACCAATCAGCTCTCTGTAAAATGGACCAATCAGCAGGGTGTGGGCGTGGCCAAATAAGGAAATAAAAGCTTGCCACCCGCGGCTGCAGGGCAATCAGCTGGGGTCATCTTATGTAGTGTGGAAGGTTTATTCATTTGCTCTTCATGATGAATCTTGCTGCTGCTCAGGCTTTGGGCCCACAATACCTTTATGAGCTGTAACACTCACTGAGAAGGTCTGCAGAAGGTTTGTGGCTTCACTCCTGAAGTCAGTGAGACCATGAACCCACCAGGAGGAGCAAACAACTCTGGAGGCACCACCTTCAAGAGCTGTAACACTCATGGCGAAGATCTGCAGCTTCACTCCTGAAATCAGCGAGACCATGAACCCACCAGGAAGAAGAAACTCCAGACACATCTGAACATCTGAAGGAACAAACTTCACACACACCACCTTTAAGAACTGTAACACTCACCACAAGGGTCTGCCGCTTTATTCTTTAAGTGAAGGAGACCAAGAACCCACCAGAAGGAGCAAATTCTGGACACACTTTGGGCTCTGAAAATATAACAATGTAACAAGTTTAATGGTAAAAGTGTGCTGTGTCTTCAAATATACCTAGATTGAATATATTAATATTACAGTAAGCAACTAACTCAAATTTGTCAATTGTTTCCTTTTTTATTTTTATTTTTTAAGACAGTCTTGTTCTGTCACTGAAGCTAGAGCGCAGTGGCAGGATCTCGGCTCACTGCAACTTCTGCCTCCCGGGTCCAAGTAATTCTCCTGTATCAGCCTCCCGAGTTGCTGGGACTACAGGCCAGTGCCACCACGCCCAGCTAATTTTTGTATTTTTAGTAAGAGACAAGATTTCACCATTTTGTACAGGCTGGTCTCAAACTCCTGGCCTCAGGTGATTCATCTGCTTCAGCCTCCCAAAGTGCTGGGATTACAGGTGTGAGCCACCCCGCCCGTCCCCTCAACTGTTTCCTGATTGCAGTGAAAATGATATATTTTTAAACATTAAAATAATGTTTTCTTTTATTATAATTGCTCTGTGTTTAGATTTTTCCGAAATGTTAAATAACATTAAAGAAGAGCAAGAGTGTTTTTGTTATATTAAGATGTTTTGCCAACAATTTGAAAGAAAATAATTTATCCAGCCTGGGCAACATGGTGAGACCTCATCTCTATAAAAATTACAA
This sequence comes from Piliocolobus tephrosceles, assembly GCF_002776525.5. Classification (NCBI taxonomy): domain Eukaryota; kingdom Metazoa; phylum Chordata; class Mammalia; order Primates; family Cercopithecidae; genus Piliocolobus; species Piliocolobus tephrosceles. Next base: position 34,341,128 of record NC_045436.1, on the reverse strand, counting down.
AATTTAGCCAGGTGTAGTGGTGCATCCTTGTAGTGCTAGCTACTTGAAAGGCTGAGGTGGGAGGATCAATTGAGCCAGGAAGGTCCAGTCTGCAGTATGCCGTGATCATGCCACTCTACTTCAGCCTGGGTGACAGAGTAAAAACCTGCCTCAAAAAGAGAAAGAAGGAAAGAAAGAGAAAGAGCAAGAAAAAGAAAAAAGAAAGGAGAAAGAAAAGAAAAAGGGGGAAGGAAGGAAAGGAAGGAGAAAGGAGGAAGAAAAATAACTTTTATAAAAGCATTATTTGTAAATTTAAATTTCTCTTGTGTCACTTGCTTTTGAGAGTAAACAGATTCTATTTACAGTAGAACCCCATATCTAGAGAGTCTGAGCCAGTATGTGGTATGCAGAAAAATTAGTCCTTCTCTTTCTGGGATCCTGTCCTGAGCTCGGTGCTAATTTTTTCTGTTGTCCCTTGGAAATGGGCTACCTAACACATAATCTATACATGTGAGACACTGTCTGCAGCTTTGCCCTTCCTCTGCTGCGGCAGCCATGGCTTTTGCCATCGTTCTGGGCTGACACCTCGAGAGGGCTGATCCTCACCACCTATTTGCTCCCCACCCTTTGGCTGCCTTCTCTAGATTTAGTCTCTCCAAGAATTTTCTCTCTTACAGAATAACTTTTTCTGCCTTTCCTCCACCGGCTCTCATATTCTTTTCCCACCTTGGAGCTGTTGGACACAGTTCTTTCATCATTTATCTGCCTCCCAGACCATCCAGATCTGGGAAACCGGGGTAAAAGATGCTGAGGTGGGACATGTATCAATACAAATGAGGGAGCAGGCTGGATAGGGTGTTGGTTAGGATGGGTAGGTGTCGTCCAACTTTAAACCTGAAACAATGCCCACAGGCTGGCCCTTTGTACTGTGATTTTCTCTCCCTCCCTCGCTCCCTCTCTCCCTTCCTCCTTTTAATATATTCTAGGCATTTATGTGCCAGGCACTATGAAAAACCTTTTAGACACCTTATTACAACAAGTGACCCCTAATCAAAACATATCTACATTCCAATTTTAACAGTGTTCCTGTTCTATTCCTTAAGATTTCTGTGTCAGCCAGAGCTCTATGCTTTGAATTCTAGGGAGAGGAAGGCTCTCATTCCCTCAGTTAATACCAGGAATTCATACGCTTTCTCCTTCTATCACTCAAAAAAAAAAAAAAAAAAAAAAAACCATGAAAACAAGAAAACAAATTTTCCAAATCAAAGGATGTGTTTCAGGAAAAGTTTCCGCGTGTCTGAAACACATTGTGCCTTTTATTTCAGTGAGAGTCTACACAATACCCACAAACGACCTCCAGGGGGCAGTGTGGCCCAATGCTGCCGAGGATGTTAAACATTCAAAACCTTAGGATGGTTTTTGTGGACTGGTTTCTCTATTTGGTTAATGAACCATTTCTAGGGAAAAGGTCTCTAAAGGAAAACACAGTTTGTCATTTTATTATTCCCTCTTTGTGCTCCTTTTCTGGCATATGGTAAATAGAAAGACCGCCCTCAGGACACAGCGTTTAGGACTGAAAGCAGCGAGTACTGGATTCCGAGGAAATGCCTTCATTGGGAAATTTGTGTCCTTGTTGTCAGGTCTCACTGGGGAGGCAAGAAGAAAGATATGGATTCCGGATATTTGTTGAGAGAATGATTGGCTTTCTTCTCTTAGATTTCAGAGTGAGTTTAGAGCTTTTCAAAGCTCTTAAAGGTTCTTAAATGTATGAGTATTTGCTGTGAGGGCATCTGCAGACCCTGAGGAAAAGGAGCCCAGTCAGAGGAGACCAGGATCCTGAGCTGCGGTAGACGAGGTTCGACCAGCACAGAAAGATCTAACTCCTTGTGATATACCCCGTGGATATTCAAACAATATGGGGCATTATTGGACTATTATCATAACATGGGTATTTTAGAGCACGTAATTTGGGTTGATGCTGTGTTATTTTAGACTCCTAAAATTGCTTTTAGAAATGTATAGATTTAGCACATGAAAAGTTTAAGGAGAAAATGACTCCTTATAATACAAGGATTTTCGTACCATCAGTTAATCTCACTACAGGTTCGGTTGGCATTTACCAATATTTTTTAAAAATATGTGAGACTAGGAAATGTGAAAGGGCTTGCAGGCAATGGACATATTTACCCTATATGCATATTTTAAAATGCTTTCTATGGTGTTGTAGGAACCAAAGGAAAACTTTACCTTCAACTTGTGAAGATGTGCTGAAAAATCACTGACAAGAGTCAAATAAATAAGAGAAAAGGCATACAAATTTAATTGATCATAGTGTTACATAACACAGGAACCTTCAAAATGAAGATGCAAAGATAGAGAGGAATTGTACATTTTAATACTTAGGTTCAGCAAAATATGGACAGCCATGTGCAAATACGATTGGACAAAAAGAGAATTATCTACTTCCAATAGAGTTGGGAAACCCAGCAAGGCCTGTCTGTTTAGACTCCTCTTGGCCTCACTGTCCAGCATTCCTTCCTCCTTGGTGTATGGCAGGACCCTCTCTGGAATGAGGGTGTTATGACCTACAACTAAAAAAGGTAGGTCAGTTCATTTCTTTATGGCCCATTTTTATACAGAATGGTGGGTGGTGGTTAGAATAATATTTTCAGGTTTTAATGACTGGCTCCAGGGGAAAAGGAGCTCTGGTTTCTATGACCCACCTTGGAAAGAAGGATTCTAGTTTTCATGGTGGGCCTGGGGGAGAATGAGAGGCCAGAGCCATGAGGGTAGCAGAAGGTCAGAGAGAGTTGCTTCTAAGGCCATCATTTTGGGGTATCATTTTCAGAGACCACACAATGTGTTCTAGTACAAGTATGAAAACAGGTCAACTTAATTTTCTCCATTTTGAGGAAAAGGTTTAAAATCTGATTGTCTTGAAGTTAAAAGTATTGAAAGGGCAAGTCCTATAGATTACGGAGTAGAAGCGTTGCCCTGTGAGTCAGCCACATACATGAGCAACATCAACTACTAAAAACTTGAGAAAGATTTGCAAAATTCCTTTGTCAATGGAAGGTAAAGCTTAAATAAATACAACTATTTTCTCCTTTACCTCAAGAGGGTATTGCTAGTTGTGCAACCACTAAGCCTTGTGCTCTCTGCGCATTGCTCATACCATTCTCATTCTGTCTTCCTATGAGACCTGACTTGTATTTTCATATTAGGATAAACTGATGCAACCAAAGACAGATTCACTGTGAAGCTATTGAAGCTTAAGCTCCAGGGTCCTTTCCTTGTCAAGGCCGCTGTGAGAGCTGGGAGATGCTGCTAGTTTTAAGGAGTTTTAGATGGGAAGAGTAAGTCAAGCAAGCAAGAAACATTTTTGCCTAAGAAATCATGCTAATTGCCAAAAGAGATATCAGAAGAAAATAACTTAAATTCCTACGGTTTCTATAATTTATTGAGATTTTAGAAATCTCATTCTAAAGGAAATTCACTTTTGTGAATTTTTTCTTTGTAATTGATATTATTTTTCATAAAGAGGATCTCCCAAATTGTGTAAGCTTAAGATGGACAAAATCTCGGTTCTTCTCTGACTGTAACAAGTAAATTCAAAAATGTGGGAGGGTGTAAACACAAGGAAAATGTTTTCTTGCTCATGTAATACAGTAGTATCAGTGAATGGGTCGGTGGGGCAGCCTTTCTTCACGCAGTCATTCAGAACTCAGGATAATGAACATTCTGTCATTCTTAATAAGGCTTCCAAGGTAAGTGTGGGTCATCAGCATTCTGGGCAATCAGAAGAAGAAACACATGCAGGGGAGGATTTTATGGGCCAGCTGAGGACGGATGCACTTGACTTTTGTTCACATTCCACTGAGTCAGTCATATGGCTGTAACCAAATGCAAGTGAAGAAGGGAAATGTTATCCAGCAGGGTGCTCAGGAAGGAGAGGCAAAGATAGACTTGGGGGAGACTCTGCATAGGCTCTGCAACAACTAAATTCATTTGAAGATTTTTGTGGTCAAGGCATACAGTTTGTACAGATGTACCTGTTTTGGGAATATAAATATTTTGCCAAAGCATGAAAAAAAACTTCTGAAAAATATATATAGAATAAGATTTAAAATCTTAATCTACCACTATATTTATCTAGCATAAATGAATTCAATGAACTTGCATAAACAATGTGGACTAATAACTGACTAAACATAGGTTATACATTCTAGACTTTAGAATCTAAAGAGATTGTTCACAGTGTAACACCACAAAGCAGGAAGACTGAGGGCCTCTTACCCTCTTTCAGTAATTGAGGTCAGGTGAATACCTGGAACAATAGCAGCACTGTGGGTGCTTAATCATCCGCGTACTATTGAACCAAGAAAAAACACTCTGTGAAATGGAAATTAATTGTGTAATATCTTTTTAATATGTTTGATTAAAATGAATGTGCAAATATCATAAGGCTTGATGGAGCATATGATGATGAAGTCATCTCAAATTACATGGGGAATTAGAATGCACAGAAAATTTACTGAGTAGCAAAGAAAGTGATTTTCAAAGTGAATGCTAAAATTCTTAAAATGAAAACTGTAAAGCTTAATTTGCAGACTCTTTGAAAATCAATTTAATTTAAATAATGTACATACATGAACTTTGTTAATTGTAAAGTACTATAGAAATAGAAACAATCCTTATTGCCATTTTAAGTATATTCTAAATTTTTCTTTTTGATCTCCTGCAAACCTAAACAGTGTATTATAGATGTCCAAAAATGTATTTATTTGCAAACACTTTTTATAACTTGGGAGCTTTTTTCTGAGATAAACCTCTGAAAATTTTAATTTTCAATAGTAAATATGATTTGATGTGTGTTTGCTTTATACCTCACTTTCCAGGAAAGTAGCCAATGTTTAAGAATAGCATAAACTAAGCTTGAGAGCCATATTCACAGTTGAGGTTAAAAAAAAACAACACACATACATTTTGTACCTCAAGTTGATTCTTCTTTACTCTTTAAAAACTCTCATTAAAGTAAGAGATTCTGCTTTGTACATTAATGTGGTTTCCATTTTAACTTGTATGCTTTTCTACTAGATAAAAGTAAATAATCTTGAAGTGTTTTTATTACCACGACTTGGAAGAATGCTCAAAATTATAAAAGATGGGCAAGAATATGACATTTTAAATAATAAATCTTCAGATACAAAAAGCAATAGATGTGTTCTAAGAAGCATCTTATTAATTTCAAAATTGTTACTAAGAATTGTATTTATGCAGAAGCTAACACTATGCTATAAAAAAAATTTTTGATCATATGTTTCAAAAACTAGTTATTGATCTGGTTAAGGTGATATTACATGGTCAGTATAGCTTCCAGCTGACTGTCAATGCCTGACCCTTTTCCTTTCAAACTGACTTTATCTAAAGCTTCAAATTCTCATTGATAAAATGCAAATATTAACTAGTAGTAATTTTTTAAGCATTCAGATGCTAGGACATTTTGTGAACTAGACTAACACTATCCTGATAATTCCAGATTATTTTTTAACAAGCTTCTATATATTTAAAAGTCTATTTGGAATGTAGTTCAGAAATTACTGCAATTTTTTATATGAATGTGAACAGGAATTGAAGAAAATATTTTTGGTACAAAAATGAGTGACACAGAATATTATGAAATAAAATTCTTTGTTTTGTATAAAGATCATCTTTGAGGTCAAGGAAGTAATGGGAAAATCATTAAATAACAAATGTCACCAAATAGCACAATGTCTGTAGATAACAGTGTATGTAATAAAGGATAAAATGAGTAGTTCAGAGAGCAAGTGCTATGAGAATAATGAGAAATCGATGTGGACTTCTTTAACTAGGGGTGCTGCTTGGAGCAAGTGTTTGTATTGGCTTTGACGCACCAATATAGTTGGGTTCAGAGAAGAGGAGCAGTAAAACCATTTCATATGCAATGCTCAAAAAAGAAAAAAAAAGGTCTAAATGTCGGAATTACTAGTTATTTTTTAAGGTAAGTAAAAGACTCCTCTTCTGTAAAGCTATAATATGTAAATTGGGATGCACTTGAATGCCAGACAGAGCAAGGTAAGCTTTATTCCTTAAAGAAATGTGGAGTTGGACCTCTGCTTCCAGAAAAATGGAGTAGACATACTTTTACTGATTCCTCCCGTTAAGTAAAACTAAAAACCTGGAACATTTATATATAAGTCAAACATAAGACCCTAAAAGGTAGAGAGAAGGAGGCAGACAAGCTAGGAACCTGAAGACCCAAGGAAGACCATGGTAATGAGTTCCACTGTTTTTTGTTTTTTGTTTTCCTCATATATCCCCCAGACTTGGAGCTAAAGAAGCTGTCAACCTAGAAGTACCCATGGACACTGAGAAAGCAATAAACAAATCTCCAACAGAAACCTGTTCTCTAGCCAAAAACTCAGGACAGTCTTGAGAAGACTAGCAAGACAGAAAACTTTTAGACAATAACAGCTTTACTCCAGCCAGCCACAACTATCACAAAACAACTGCGGCTCTACCCCACCCATGGCAAAGGCCAAGTGGGGAAGCCAAGCTTGCCACTCATACCTGACTGTGACAAGGCACTCACCCTCCCTTCCAGGATAATGTCTGGGAAAGCTGAGTAAGGAGTTGGTAGTTTTATTCCCACTGGGTGGTATCAGAGTCCACATGACTTTAGTAGTGTTGGTAGTTGTGGTGTTATTATTAGTAGAGGCCATCTAGGGAACCATGACAGGGCACTCATATCCATCCCAGTCAGTGAGTTACCAGCAGACACCTAGTGTGGAGTTGGAACTCCCAACCCTGCCTAGCAGTTGAAGACGGGCTCCCTGCTACAACTTGAGAGTCAACAGAGGCCAAATAAGGAGCCTGGAGACCTGGGCATTTATCCCACAGAAACGAAACTTACATCCACCCAAAAGGTTACACAAAAATATGTGTAGTAGTTTTAATTATAATAGCCAGTAACTGGAAACAACCCAGATGTCCTTCAAAAAGTGAATGGTTAAGCAAACTGTGGTACCTCCATTTCTTGGGAAATTACTCAGTAATAAAAAAAAAAATTGTTAATGCAACAACCTAGATGACTCTTCAGAGATTTGTGCTGAGTGAAAAAAGCAATCCCAAAGGTTGTATCTTGTAATTCCATTTATATATTATTCCTGAAATGACAAAGCTGCAGAAATGTAGAATAAATTAGTGGCTGCCAGGTGTTAAGGAGAAGGGGAAAGTAAGAGAAAAATGTGTGCAGCTATAAAAGTGCAACATGAGGGATCCTTGTGGTAGTGAAAATATTCAGTATCTTGATGATATCAGTATCAACATGTTACTTGTGATTTTGTGTTGTTTGAATTCTTTTGGCATTGTTATAGTTTTTCCATTGATGGATATTGGGTGAATGGCCCATGAGATATATCTGTATTATTTCTTCCAATTGCATGTGAATCTACAATTATCTAAAAATTAAAATTTTAATTAAAAATGGAGCTCTTTGAGTGTTTTTTCTATTTTTCAAAAAGTATCAATATAGGAATTGATTAGAAGTTAGAACCTGGAGGAGGACCAAATAGGAGACCAACATTAAGTTATCAGTCATTCGTCCCTCCCTCTTAGGAAAATCAGCTCATTATGAGTATTTAAATACTTATTTCATTAATCATAGTATTTCATAAGAACAGTTGACTGGTGTTTGCAATTTAGATTTGTAGAGCTACCACATTCCAAGATATGACTGTCCTTTACCAGAAAGAGCTCAATCCTCCCCCATGATGAGATTTCCTGCTATGTAGAGCTCAAAGACCAGTGAAATAGGAATAGTGATTACAACACACACATCATATTTAGCTCTAGTCCCTAGCATTTCTAGTGGCAGGAGCAGAAACAGAAAATGGATTATTAGGATGATTTTACCATAAACATATTTTTGACCAACAAGAAGTACTTATATTCATGTCATAAACTGAAAAACAGATTTTCTTTTAACATGATAGTCTTGATCTAATGTTAGAATATGTATTCCAAGATTGTTAATGTTGGCCTAATAATATGTGAATTAAAGGAAGTGAGGAGGAAATATGTCAGAGACATTTCTGATATTTCAGATGCACAGTGTATTTCAAATATAATTTATATTTATATAATTTACATAGATACAATTTATACTTGATAAACAGCTAGTTGGTTTTCTCCTTTCTCCTATGTATTATCATTACGTAATACATGTAGTGGACACAAAAGTGTGTAAAATGTCATAGGATACTTTGATAAAAACAGGCTAAACATCTGTTTAATTCACCATAACTACACATAAGAACAATGACTCATGTGTACATAGAGTTCATACAGTTTTCAATTTTTCTTGATAGCATGAAGTGGAACATTTATCATCAAATGTAGGACATGCACCTTTTCAGCTTTGCTATTCAAAGGGGTCCTCAAGAAGATCAAATCGAGAATATAGAAAAAAAATAAAATAAAATGAAATGAAAGAAATTATCCACAGCCCTAATAACTTAAGAAAAACAGCACTGAACTTTGGCATGCTTCCTTCTCCAGTCACTTTCCAAATGCAAATATTTTTGCTTTGTTTTTTAAATATACTTATGGCCATTCATATATACATGAATGACACAACATTGTATGAATATACATAACATATTGTGGTACATCCAGTTCCATCATCCCTTGCCCACCTTCACCTTACTTTTGTGCAGTAAGGAGTGACCTTGTTCCCCAATTCTGATTACTCAGATGTGAGGAGAAGGCTGCTGAAGGTTATGAGAAATCCATAGCTAATTTTTCTGATTAATGATGTTATTAGTGACTGTGATTTTCTCAATATTGTGTATTGAATTTGGAAGATCTTTATAATTTAGAAAACCAATATTTTTCAAATAATCAGTGTATGGTATTACAAAACAAAGCATGGGAAAAGATTCCTTGAAAGTTCAAGACATGACACTGAATTTTCATGTATCAGAATTCAAAAAGTTATTAATAAGGTTTCAGGTTCTATATAGTAGCTAACTTTTAATAAAATATAATTTATTGATTTTTGGTGTAGTATCAAAAATAATATCCACAGTTGTCTGAAAAGACCATTAAAATACTCCTCCCCTTTTCAACTATATTCATGAGAGGCCAAATTTTCTTTATGTACTTCAACAAAAATAATACATCAAAACAGATTGAATGCAGAAGTAGATATGAGAATCCAGCCATTATCTATTAAGCAAGACAGTTATGAAATATAAAACAGTGCTGCTCTTCTCAGATATTTTTTGTTTGGAAACATGTAGTTACTTTTCCTAAAATATGGTATTTATATTAATCAAATACATTTGTTATTATTGTTTTAAAACAAATTAATAAATATTCAAAAATTCTCAGTTTTAATTTCTAACACTCTGTATGTCATGAATAAAAAATGAAAATGGAGGTCACAGTGTAGATAGCCCAAAGTCAACCACCTGTTACCACAAAGCCAAAATTTGGGTCATTTTGATTTCCCACCAACACTAGCCGTAAGCATCAACAAAACACAAAATCATAAACATAAGCTTTATATCCTTGTCAACATGCATCAACGAAGTTAGACAATCAGCTATAGACAATTAGCTTAAACAGCTCCGGCTGCTTTAACAAAATGATGATGTATAACAGCCAGTCACAGAAAAGGTCACATACTTCCTCCTTTATTTTTTAAAAACTCTGTTGTAACTGCTCTGAGTGGGGATTCTTAACACCTTGGGCTGAGTTCTCCTGGTTTGTGAATTATTCTTTTGTATGCAAAATAAACTTTTACCATTTTTCTAACTTCACGCAGTTTTAGATTTGACACTATGGATATATCCTAAATAAACAAAAGTCTTTGATGTCCACAATAATGTTTTAAAATATACTTTATTTTTTAGTGCAATTTTAGGTATGCAGCAAAATTGAGTGGAAGATAACAGAAATATTCCATATATTCCCCGTCCTCAGACATGCAGAGCCTCCCCATTATCAACATCTGCCATCAGAGTGATGCATTTATTCAACTGATGAACCTACATGGACACATCATCACCCAAAGTCAGTTTACAATGGGGTTTGCTCTTGGTGTTGTACCTTCTGTGGGTTTATAATTACATATATTCACCATTACAGTATCATCCAGAACAGTTTCATTGCCCTAAAAATCCTTTGTGCTCTGCCTCATCATCCCTCTCTCCTCCCTAACCCCTGGCAACCTCTGATCTTTTTACTGTTGCCACAATTTTGTCTTTTCCAGAATGTCATATAGTTGAAATCATACAGTAGGTAGCATTTTCAGATTGGTTTCTTTCACTTAGTAGTATGCATTTAAGATTCCTCCATGTGTTTTCATAGCCTTTTGTAGCTTATTTCTTTTAGCTCTGAATAATATTCTATTGTCTGGATAAACACTTTGTTTGCATAGGCAAACAAAAAGTACCATTCTGGCTTAATGTGGGATGGGGTGTTGATGGGGTTGGCTAGTACATAGTTATCTGGGTCGCCCAGGAGGTCAGGCAAAAATAGTACTAGAATTATTAGGAGGAAGAGGAGAAAAATTAAACCTAAAATATCTTTGGTTGTATGGCAGAGGTGGAAAGTAATGCTGTCGGGGACTGATGAAACCCCTGAAGGGTTATTAGATCCTGTTTCATGTAGGAATAAAAGGTGAACAGCTGCTAGGGCTGTGAAGATGAAGGTAAGATGAAATGGAAAGCAAAGAATCGTGTAAGGGTGGCTTTGTCAACTGAGAACCCACCTCAGATTTATTGCATTAGGTCAGTTCCAATATATGAGATGGCTGATAGTAGATTTGTAATTACTGTAGCGCCTCAGAATGATGTCTGGCCTCATGGGAGCACGTAGCCTGTGAGTGTTGTCGCCATTGTTTTGAGTAGGAGGATGATGCCAATATTTCAGGTTTCTAGAAATGTAAATGATCCATAGCATAAACCTCAGCCAACATGTAAGAAGAGGCAGATAAAAAATATTGAAGCGCCATTAGCATGGAAATAGCAAACCATTCAGTCGAAGTTTACATGCCAGCTGATATGAGCGACTGAAGAGAAGGCAGTTGAGGTGTCTGATGTGTAGTTCATGGCCAAAAACAGTCCTGTAGTGATTTGGAGGGCTAGGCAGGCACCTAAAAGTGAGCCGAAGTTTCATTATATAGAAATGTTAGACCATGTGGGAAGATCAATGAATAATTAATAATTTTTATTAGCGGGTGTGTTTTATGGCTATTGGCCATTAGCCTTCTTATAGTTGAAATACAATGATGATTTTTCATGTCATTAGTCATGGTTATAGTCCATGTAGGAATAATGGCTACACTATATTTTTCTTAAGTGTCTTTTTGGTTATAGGGTTTGTAGGTTTCTCTTCAAAACCTTCTCCTATTTACGGAGGTCTATGGCTAATTATTAGTGGTGCTGTGGGTTGTGGTATTTTGTTGAATTTTGGTGGTGCTTTCATGGGGTTGATGTGTTTTTTTTCATTTATTTGTGTCCTATGATGGTTGTTTATGGCTGTACCACGGTGATGGCTACTGAGGAGTATCCTGAAACATGAGGGTTGAGTATTGACATCTGAGGAGACTTATGAGAACTAATAATGGAGTTGATGCTGGTTCTGGGAATAGTTGAGCAAGATAGAGTGAGGATCATGATTGATTTTAATAGCACAAAGGGTTGGATGATTTTTGAGGGTGAGGGGGCAGGGTTGTTGCATGAAGATTCGTATATGTGGCTGCCTTGTGCAGTTATGGGTACTGATTAATGGTAGTTGCTGGTTGATCATTATTTGCTAGTATTTATGTTGTGATTCAAATTACTCGGGATGACAGATTAGATAATTAGGAGTAGGGTTAGAAGGGATGGGATAAAAAAAGAAAATAGAGTTTAGGCCGTTCTGAGTAGATATAGTAATGGAGGCTGAAATTTGGGTTGTGTAATGGTCTTCGGTACAGACTTTTCTAGTCAAATTAGGTCTAGTAGAAGTGAAGCCAGATTTTGTCTTGTGAATACGCCTGAGTGGGGAGTTGTATGGTGAATTGTGGCTGAATAAAATCCTAGTATGTTGGAGAAGTTGAATGTCTGTAATGGGTATTTTGGTTTAAGGCTATTAGTTATGAGATTAAGCTCCATTGCTAGTGAGAAGCCTAAGAGGGTCACACCTGGAGCTGTGAGCTTCAGGTGGAGTGGTATGGTTGTTTGGCAGATGAAGCAGGAATAATACTGTTGGTGATGAGGGATCCGGTGAATATGCTGCCCATTGTTAGGTGCTTAATTGAGTTAATTAGGAAAGGGTTATTTTCATTAATAGCAGCCACAGTTGTGAAGCAAGGTTGTCCTATAAGAGCGAAAATAATATGGGTATTATGAACAGCTGTCAAGGAACTGGCAATAAGAGTAATATAAAGGGCTCAGGCATTGGTGTATGAATGTGTTTGAGGTTTCAATGATGAGGCCTTAGAGTAAAAGCCTGTGAGGAAAGGCGTGCCTATAAGTGCAAGGCTGCCAATAATAAAGGAGGAGGAAGTAAGGGGTAAAGTCTTGAATAGCCCTCCTATTTTTCAGATGTCTTGCTCATCATTGAGGCTATGGATGATGAACCCTGAACATATAAATAATATACCTTTAGGTCGCGGTGGAGTGGGCTCTCACGTGGAGGCGGGGAAATTTCGCCCACCGGAATGATCACTAAGACACACAAAGAAGATCCTGGGCTCCCAGAGAAGAAAAAGAAGAAGAAAGTGGTCAAAGAACCAGAGACTCGATACTCTGTTGTAAACAATGATGATCACTTTGCCGATGTTTCTTCTATAAGAGCCACGTCCCCCTCTAAGAGTGTGGTCCATGGGCAGGCACCTGAGATGCCTCTAGTGAAGAAAAAGAAGAAGAAGACGGGTCTCAGCACCCTTTGCGAGGGGCATGTAGAACCTGAGACAATGCTGCATGCCAGACGGACAGAGAAGTCACCCAACCCCAGGAAGCAGGTGCTTGGCCACTTGGAGTTCCTTAGTGGGGAGAAGAAAAAGAAGAAGTCACCTCTGGCCATGTCCCATGCCTCTGGGGTGAAAACCGCCCCAGACCCTAGACAGAGTGAGGAGGAAACCAGAGTTGGCAAGAAGCTCAAAAAACACAAGAAGGAGAAAAAGGGGGCCCGGGATCCCACAGCCTTCTCAGTCCAGGACCCTTGGTTCTGCGAGGCCAGGGATGTTGTGGACACTTGCTCAGTGGGAAAGAAGGATGAGGGACAGGCAGCCTTGGGGCAGAAACGGAAGCGGAAGAGCCCCAGAGAACACAATGGGAAGGTGAAGAAGAAAAAAAAAAAAATCCACCAGGAGGAAGACACCCTCCCAGGCCACTCCAAGCCCTCCCGGTCCATGGAGAGCCGCCCTAGGAAAGGAAGAAAAAAGAAGCCAGTCAAAGTTGAGGCTCCGGAATACATCCCCATAAGTGATGACCCTAAGGCCTCCACAAAGAAAAAGATGAAGTCCAAGAAGAAGGTAGAGCAGCCAGTCATCGAGGAGCCAGCTCTCAAAAGGAAGAAGAAGAAGAGGAAAAAAGAGAGTGGGGTAGCAGGAGACCCTTGGAAGCAGGAAACAGACACGGACTTAGAGGTGGTGTTGGGAAAGAAAGGCAACATGGACGAGGCGCACATAGACCAGGTGAGGCGAAAGGCCTTGCAAGAAGAGATTGATCGTGAGTCAGGCAAAACGGAAGCTTCTGAAACCAGGAAGTGGACGGGAACCCAGTTTGGCCAGTGGGATACTGCTGATTTTGAGAACGAAGACCAGAAACTGAAATTTCTCAGACTTATGGGTGGCTTCAAAAACCTGTCCCCTCCATTCAACGGCGCCCCCAGCACGACTGCAAGGCCCAACATGGCCCTCAGCAAGAAGGCGGCTGACAGCCTGCAGTAGAATCTGCAGCGGGACTACGACCGGGCCATAAGCTGGAAGTGCAGCCGCGGAGCCGGCCTTGGCTTCTCCACTGCCCCCAACAAGATCTTTTACATTGACAGGAACGCTTCCAAGTCAGTCAAGCTGGAAGATTAAACTCGAGAGTTTTGTCCCCCCAAAACTGCCACAATTGCTTTATTACATTTATGCTGGAGATTATAAATTTCTTTTTGTGAAAAATCAGATCTTGGTGATCTCACCAGTTGGCTCACATTGAACACCTGTGGAGATTAAGGACAAGGACAACTATCTTGATGGGCTTGGATGAACTGGGGTAGGGCAGCTCATATTTCGGGAGCCAGGAGAATGAGTGAGTGGCTAAAACCTCCTGTTTTCTGTGTTAAACATTCTGTCCCTGTTTGAGACATCGGTATGTACAGTTAACCTTTGTTGAGTGTTTAGCAGGAGCTAGGCAAATACTAGTGTTTTCCATAATGTATTTAATCTTCATAATTATGAAATGGGTGCCATTATTAGCCCCATGTTATAGATGAGGCAAGTGAGGTTCAGGGATAAAGTAATAAAATTGCCTGGGGTCACCCAGCCACTAAAAAAAATAATAATAATGATAATATACCTTTAACAAAGGCATGGGCGCAGATGTGAAGGAATGCTAGGTGTGGCTGATTAATGCCAATTGTGACTATTATAAGGCCTAGATGGCTTGAGATGGAGAATGTTATGATTTTTTGGATATCATTTTGCGTTAGAGCACAGATTACTGTGACTAAGGTAGTAATAGCTACCAGACGTAATGTAAAGGTTTGGATTTATAGGTTATTTTCTATTAAAGGGTAGAAGCGGGGGAGCAGGAAAACTCCTGCTGCAACTATAGTGCTGGAGTGAAGTAGGGCTGAGATTGGGGCTGGGCCTTCTATGGCAGATGGAAGTCAGGGATGGAGGCCGAATTGAGCTGACTTTTCTGCTGCTGCTAAGAGAAGGCTAATTAATGTAAGGAGTTGGGGGTGAGGTCTAGAATAAATGTTTGTTAAAATTCTCATGTGTCGGAGGACATGAACAATGCTGTAGCTAAAATAAAGCCAGTATCACCGATGAGGTTGTACAGGACTGCTCGGAGGGCTGCTGTATTAGCATCTGCTCTGCCATACCATCAGAATTAGTCATTCTTACTAATTAGTAAGAAAGACATGATTCTTACACCTTCCCATCCAATAAAGAGCTAAAAGAGGTTGTTGGCAGTAACCAGAATTAATATAGCGATGAAGAAACTAAGTACTTGAAAAATTGATGAATGTTAGGGTCTGAATTTATATATCATATTGAGAATTCTACAATAGATCAGGTAATGAGTAGTGCTACTGGGATAAATTTTGTGGAGAAGTAGGCTAGTTTGAAGCTTAGTGAGAATTTGAGAGTCTGGATCGTCATTCAATATCAGTTTGAGATAATGGCTTCTTGGTCTGTGCATATAAACATTGTTGTTGGGATGAGGCTAATGATGAAGGCACATGCGATAGATGTTTTTACATAATTTGGGTATGAGCCTATTTTGCAGGAGTTGGCTAAGGTAACAGTAATCGGTAGGATTAAGGGTATTAGGGCTGTTATAGCCATGGAAGATACATGTTTGTTACTTTTATTTGGAGTTACATCACTGTTTTTGGTTCCTAAGACCAACGGACAACTCTAATCCTTTAAAAGTTGAGAAAGCCACGTTGTTAAACATCGCGGCATGAGTTAGCAGTTCTTGCATACTTTCTTGGTAGGTAAGAAGTTGCAGGCTTCTATTGTTAGATCCACAATCTAATGTTTTGGGTAAACTAGCTACAGCATGCAAACCACATAATAATTTTAGGGTTTAAGGATAATAGGAAGATAGGCACAATATGTATAAGTATTAATGTGTTTTCTCATGTAAAGGAAGGTTTCATACTGTTAATATAATATGAAAGTGTGCCTCGTTGTGTTGCGATTAGCATATACAGGGAGTAAAGGGCTACAATTAGTATATTAAGTCCTATAAGCATGATAGTGATATTTGATCAGGAGAGTAAGACCATAGTCACAAAGAGTTCTTCTACTAGATTAACGGTAGGGGGTAAGGCAAGGCTGGTAAGATTTGCCAGAAGTCATCAAGAAGCTATTAGTGGGAGCAGTGTTTGAAGGCCTCGGGTAAGCAATATGGTTCGGCTATGGACTCGCTTGCAGTTTGAATTTACTAGGCAGAAGAGTAAGGATGAAGTGAGTCCATGAGCAATTATAAGGGTGATTGCATCTATAAAGCTTCAAGGGGTCTTAATGAGGATAGCCATAATAACAAGTGTTATGTGGCTTATGGAGGAATAGGCAATAAGTGATTTCAGATTGGTTTTTGTCATAGACAAATAGAGATTGTCATAACTATTCCTCATAGGAACAACATGAGGAAAGGGTAGGCTCTATGTTCTGTTACGGAGTTGAGGATAAGAGTAAGCCATATTACACCGCACCTGCCTAGCTTCAGGAGTACTGCTGCAAGTATTATTGAGTTGGCAACAGGGGTTTCTACATGGGCTTTGGGGAGTCATAGGTGACGTTCATATAGAGGTTTTTTTTTAACTATGAAGGCCATGATACATGCTAGTCATATAAGATTATTGGATCAGGAGGTTAATAGCTCTTGGATAGTAGTATTATTACTAGCATATTTAGCGAACCTGAGGTATTTTGAGTATAAACAAGTGTTACAAGTAAAGGAAGGGATCCTACTAGTGTGTAAAATAAGAAGTATGAGCTTGCACTGAGGCGTTCTGGTTGGTTGCCTCAGTGAGTGATGATAATTAGGGTAGGAACTAGTGTGGCTTCAAAGAGGATATAAAATATAATTAGTTCTGTGGCGGTGAATGCCATGATTAAAAATGTCTGTAGGGAGATCAATATAGAAATATGTAACTTTTTTCATGGGGGTGATTCATTGGACAGGTGATAATGACTTGCTAGAATTGTAAGAGGCAGTAGTTAGGCTGTTAAGATTAGAAGGGGTAATGTCAGCAGGTCAGAAAAGATTAATGAGAAGTTGGATCAGTATTGCCGAATTGGTTAAAAAAGAGTAGGCTGATGAGGCTAATGAGTAGGCTGTGGATAACCATGTTGATTCAGATTATAGAATTTTTAGAGAATCATATCATCGGTAACAGTGTAATTGTTGGAATAATAATTTTTAGCACTGAAGTAAACTTAGATTTTGTATGCAATCTAGGCCATATGCACTGGAGATTGAAACTTGTAAGGCAAGGCCCACTGCGGCTTCGCAGGCAGCAAATACTAGGAGGATAATGGGTATTATGGATGCTAGGGTGAAATCTATATTTAAAGTTATAAGAGTATTTATGATATATTTTGATAGTATTATGCCTTCTAGGCATAATAGGGATGATATTAGGTGGGATTGATAGACTAACACTCCTAGCAGTGACATGGTGTATGCTAATATAATAATGATGTTAATAGAGGTCATTTGGTAAATATGGCCTATCATAATCTAATGAGACAAAATCATTTATTTTCACTTAAACTATTTACCAATTCAACTCAGTCTAACCCTTTTGGGGCTCATTCATAAGTCAAGCCTAGGATTGAAATGGTAGTGGAAGGGCTGTGCTGATTATTAGTGTCAGGTTGGTTGTTTGAAGGGCTCATGGCAGGGGTAGTAGTACAGCAATCTCTAAGTCTAAGAGGAGGAATGTGATGGCTCCTAGGAAGAATATTATGGAAAAGGAGAGGCGGGTGGAGGTTATTGGGTCAAATCCACACATGGGGTTGGATTTTTCTGTATAAATATTAAGTTGTGGAAGCCAAAATGCTATTATTAGTAGTAATAGGGTGAGTAAGGTGCTGGTTACTAGGGCTAGTGTCAGGTTGATTACTCTCTTTCCCATAATATCGAAAGTAATTGATTAGAAGTCAATGGTACTGCTTATACTAAAAGAGTAGGATCCTCATTAGTAGATAGAGATGTATAAGAATAGTCATACTACATCTACAAAGTGTCAATATCAGGCGGCAGCTTCAAAGCCAAAGGGGTGGTTGGATGTAAAGTGGAATTTTAACTGGCAGAAGAGGCAGATAGTGAGAAATGTTGATCCAATAATAATGTGAAGTCCATGAAAGCCTGTGCCTATGAAGAATGTTGAGCCATAGATTCCATCAGAAATAGTAAACGGGGCCTCAAAATAATCTGAGACTTGTAGAAGGGTCAAGTAAATTCCTAAGGTAATTGTGATGGATAGTACTTGAAGTATCTGCTTTTGACTACTTTCTTTTATTATTATTATTATTATTATACTTTAAGTTCTAGGGTACATGTGCATAACGTGCAGGTTTGTTACATATGTATACTTGTGCCATGTTAGTGTGCTGACCCATCAACTCGTCAGCACCCATCAATTCGTCATTTATATCAGGTATAACTCCCAATGCAATCCCTTCCCCCTCCCCACTCCCCATGAGAGGCCCCAGTGTGTGATGTTCCCCTTCCCAAGTCCAAGTGATCTCATTGTTCAGTTCCCACCTATGAGTGAGAACATGCAGTGTTTGGTTTTCTGTTCTTGTGATAGTTTGCTAAGAATGATGGTTTCCAGCTGCATCCATGTCCCTACAAAGGATGCAAACTCATCCTTTTTTATGGCTGCATAGTGTTCCATGGTGTATATGTGCCATATTTTCTTAATCCAGTCTGTCACAGATGGACATTTGGGTTGATTCCAAGTCTTTGCTATTGTGAATAGTGCCGCAATAGACATACGTGTGCATGTGTCTTTATAGCAGCATGATTTATAATCCTTTGGGTATATACCCAGTAGTGGGATGGCTGGGTCATATGGTACCTCTAGTTCTAGATCCTTCAGGAATTGCCATACTGTTTTCCATAATGGTTGAACTAGTTTACAATCCCACCAACAGTGTAAAAGTGTTCCTATTTCTCCACATCCTCTCCAGCACCTGTCGTTTCCTGACTTTTTAATGATTGCCATTCTAACTGGTGTGAGATGGTATCTCATTGTGGTTTTGATTTGCATTTCTCTGATGGCGAGTGATGATGAGCATTTTTTCATGTGTCTGTTGGCTGTATGAATGTCTTCTTTTGAGAAATGTCTGTTCATCTCCTTTGCCCACTTTTTGATGGGGTTGTTTGTTTTTTTCTTGTAAATTTGTTTGAGTTCTTTGTAGGTTCTGGATATCAGCCCTTTGTCAGATGGGTAGATTGCAAAAATTTTCTCCCATTCTGTAGGTTGCCTGTTCACTCTGATGGTAGTTTCTTTTGCTGTGCAGAAGCACTTTAGTTTAATTAGATCCCATTTGTCAATTTTGGCTTTTGCTGCCATTGCTTTTGGTGTTTTAGACATGAAGTCCTTGCCCATGCCTATGTCCTGAATGGTACCACTTAGGTTTTCTTCTAGGGTTTTTATGGTATGAGGTCTAACATTTAAGTCTCTAATCCATCTTGAATTAATTTTTGTATAAGGAGTAAGGAAAGGATCCAGTTTCAGCTTTCAACTTATGGCTAGCCAATTTTCCCAGCACCGTTTATTAAATAGGAAATCCTTTCCCCATTTCTTGTTTCTCTCAGGTTTGTCAAAGATCAGATGGCTGTAGATGTGTGGTATTATTTCTGAGGACTCTGTTCTGTTCCATTGGTCTATATCTCTGTTTTGGTACCAGTACCATGCTGTTTTGGTTACTGTAGCCTTGTAGTATAGTTTGAAGTCACGTAGCGTGATGCCTCCAGCTGTGTTCTTTTGACTTAGGATTGTCTTGGCAATGCGGGCTCTTTTTTGGTTCCATATGAACTTTAAAGCAGTTTTTTCTAATTCTGTGAAGAAGCTCATTGGTAGCTTGATGGGGATGGCATTGAATCTATAAATAACCTTGGGCAGTATGACCATTTTCATGATATTGATTCTTCCTATCCATGAGCATGGTATGTTCTTCCATTTGTTTGTGTCCTCTTTGATTTCACTGAGCAGTGGTTTGTAGTTCTCCTTGAAGAGGTCCTTTACATCCCTTGTAAGTAGGATTCCTAGGTATTTTATTCTCTTTGAAGCAATTGTGAATGGAAGTTCATTCCTGATTTGGCTCTCTGTCTGTTACTGGTGTATAAAAATGCTTGTGATTTTTGCACATTAATTTTGTATCCTGAGACTTTGCTGAAGTTGCTTATCAGCTTAAGGAGATTTTGGGCTGAGACAATGGGGTTTTCTAAATATACAATCATGTCATCTGCAAACAGGGACAATTTGACTTCTTCTTTTCCTAACTGAATACCCTTTATTTCTTTGTCTTGCCTGATTGCCCTAGCCAGAACTTCCAACACTATGTTGAATAGGAGTGGTGAGGGAGGGCATCCCTGTCTTGTGCCAGTTTTCAAAGGGAATTTTTCCAGTTTTTGCCCATTCAGTATGATATTGGCTGTGGGTTTGTCATAAATAGCTCTTATTATTTTGAGGTACATTCCATCAATACCAAATTGATTGAGCGTTTTTAGCATAAAGGGCTGTTGAATTTTGTCAAAAGCCTTTTCTGCATCTATTGAGATAATCATGTGGTTCTTGTCTTTGGTTCTGTTTATATGCTGGATCACGTTTATTGATTTGCAAATGTTGAACCAGCCTTGCATCCCAGGGATGAAGCCCACTTGATCATGGTGGATAAGCTTTTTGATGTGCTGCTGAATCCGGTTTGCCAGTATTTTATTGAGGATTTTTGCATCGATGTTCATCAGGGATATTGGTCTAAAATTCTCTTTTTTTGTTGTGTCTCTGCCAGGCTTTGGTATCAGGATGATTTTGGCCTCATAAAATGAGTTAGGGAGGATTCCCTTTTTTTCTATTGATTGGAATAGTTTCAGAAGGAATGGTACCAGCTCCTCCTTGTACCTCTGGTAGAATTCAGCTGTGAATCCATCTGGTCCTGGACTTTTTTTGGTTGGTAGGCTATTAATTATTGCCTCAATTTCAGAGCCTACTATTGGTCTATTCAGGGATTCAGCTTCTTCCTGGTTTAGTCTTGGGAGAGTGTAAGTATCCAGGAAATTATCCATTTCTTCTAGATTTTCTAGTTTATTTGCATAGAGGTGTTTATAGTATTCTCTGATGGTAGTTTGTATTTCTGTGGGGTCGGTGGTGATAGCCCCTTTATCATTTTTTATTGTGTCTATTGATTCTTCTCTCTTTTCTTCTTTATTAGTCTTGCTAGCGGTCTGTCAATTTTGTTGATCTTTTCAAAAAACCAACTCCTGGATTCATTGATTTTTTAGAGGGTTTTTTGTGTCTCTATCTCCTTCAGTTCTGCTCTGATCTTAGTTATTTCTTGCCTTCTGCTAGCTTTTGAATGTGTTTGCTCTTGCCTCTCTAGTTCTTTTAATTGTGATGTTAGAGTGTCAATTTTAGATCTTTCCAGCTTTCTCTTGTGGGCATTTAGTGCTATAAATTTCCCTCTACACACTACTTTAAATGTGTCCCAGAGATTCTGGTATGTTGTATCTTTGTTCTCATTGGTTTCAAAGAACATCTTTATTTTTGCCTTCATTTCGTTATGTACCCAGTAGTCATTCAGGAGCAGGTTGTTCAGTTTCCATGTAGTTGAGCGGTTTTGATTGAGTTTCTTAGTCCTGAGTTCTAGTTTGATTGCACTGTGGTCTGAGAGACAATTTGTTATAATTTCTGTTCTTTTACATTTGCTGAGGAGTGCTTTACTTCCAATTAGGTGGTCAATTTTGGAATAAGTGCAATGTGGTGCTGAGAAGAATGTATATTCTGTTGATTTGGGGTGGAGAGTTCTATAGATGTCTCTTAGGTCTGCTTGCTGCAGAGACGAGTTCAATTCCTGGATATCCTTGTTAACTTTCTGTCTCGTTGATCTGTCTAATGTTGACAGTGGGGTGTTAAATCTCCCATGGTTATTGTATGGGAGTCTAAGTCTCTTTGTAAGTCTCTAAGGACTTGCTTTATGTATCTGGGTGCTCCTGTATTGGGTGCATATATATTTAGGATAGTTAGCTCTTCCTGTTGAATTGATCCCTTTACCATTATGTAATGGCCTTCTTTGTCTCTTTTGATCTTTGATGGTTTAAAGTCTATTTTACCAGAGACTAGGTTTGCAACCGCTGCTTTTTTTTGTTCTCCATTTGCTTGGTAGATCTTCCTCCATCCCTTTATTTTGAGCCTATGTATGTCTCTGCATGTGAGATGGGTCTCCTGAATACAGCAGACTGATGGGTCTTGACTCTTTATCCAATTTGCCAGTCTGTGTCTTTTAATTGGAGCATTTTGTCCATTTACATTTAAGGTTAATATTGTTATGTGTGAACTTGATCCTGCCATTATGATATTAACTGGTTATTTTGCTCGTTAGCTGATGCAGTTTCTTCCTAGCCTTGATGGTCTTTACATTTTGGCATGTTTTTGCAATGGCTGGTACCAGTTGTTCCTTTCCATGTTTAAGGCTTCCTTCAGGGTCTCTTGTAAGGCAGGCCTGGTGGTGACAAAATCTCTAAGCATTTGCTTATCTGTAAAGGATTTTATTTCTCCTTCACTTATGAAACTTAGTTTGGCTGGATATGAAATTCTGGGTTGAAAATTCTTTTCTTTAAGAATGTTGAATATTGGCCCCTACTCTCTTCTGGCTTGTAGAGTTTCTGCCAAGAGATCTGCTGTTAGTCTGATGGGCTTCCCTTTGTGGGTAACCCGACCTTTCTCTCTGGCTGCCCTTAAGATTTTTTCCTTCATTTCAACTTTGGTGAATCTGGCAATTATGTGTCTTGGAGTTGCTCTTCTCGAGGAGTATCTTTGTGACGTTCTCTGTATTTCCTGAATTTGAATGTTGGCCTGCCCTACTAGGTTGGGGAAGTTCTCCTGGATGATATCCTGAAGAGTGTTTTCCAACTTGGTTCCATTTTCCCCCTCACTTTCAGGCACCCCAATCAGATGTAGATTTGGTCTTTTTACATAATCCCATACTTCTTGCAGGCTCTGTTCATTTCTTTTTCTTCTTTTTTCTTTTGGTTTCTCTTCTCGCTTTGTTTTATTCATTTGATCCTCAATCGCTGATACTCTTTCTTCCAGTTGATCGAGTCAGTTACTGAAGCTTGTGCATTTGTCACATATTTCTCGTGTCATGGTTTTCATCTCTGTCATTTTGTTTATGACCTTCTCTACATTAATTATTCTAGCTGT
The DNA here is from genome assembly GCF_002776525.5 of Piliocolobus tephrosceles. Classification (NCBI taxonomy): domain Eukaryota; kingdom Metazoa; phylum Chordata; class Mammalia; order Primates; family Cercopithecidae; genus Piliocolobus; species Piliocolobus tephrosceles. The sequence goes on along the minus strand of NC_045436.1, from coordinate 34,317,971 downwards.
CAATTCTTCCACTCTTTTTTCAAGATTTTTAGTTTCTTTGCTCTGGGTACGTAATTCCTCCTTTAGCTCTGAGAAGTTTGATGGACTGAAGCCTTCTTCTCTCATCTCGTCAAAGTCATTCTCTGACCAGCTTCGATCGGTTGCTGGCGATGAGCTGCATTCCTTTGCAGGGGGAGATGTGCTATTATTTTTGAATCTCCAGCTTTTCTGCCCTGCTTTTTCCCCATGTTTGTGATTTTATCTGCCTCTGGTCTTTGATGATGGTGACGTACTGATGGGGTTTTGGTATAGTTGTCGTTCCTGTTTGATAGTTTTCCTTCTAACAGTCAGGACGCTCAGCTGCAGGTCTGTTGGAGATTGCTTGAGGTCCACTCCAGACCCTGTTTGCCTGGGTATCAGCAGCAGAGGTTGCAGAAAATAGAATATTGCTGAACAGCGAGTGTACCTGTCTGATTCTTATTTTGGAAGCTTCCTCTCAGGGGTGAACTCCACCCTGTGATGTGTGGGGTGTCAGACTGCCGCTAGTGGGGGATGTCTCCCAGTTAGGCTACTCAGGGGTCAGGGACTCACTTGAGCAGGCAGTCTGTCCGTTCTCAGATCTCAACCTCCGTGTTGGGAAATCCACTGCTCTCTTCAAAGCTGTCAGACAGAGTTGTTTGCGTCTGCAGGGGTTTCTGCTGCTTTTTTGGTGTTGTTGTTTAGCTGTGCCCTGTCCCCAGAGGTGGAGTCTACAGAGACAGGCAGGTTTCCTTGAGCTGCTGTGAGCTCCACCCAGTTCGAGCTTCCCAGCGGCTTTGTTTACCTATTTAAGCCTCAGCAATGGCGGGCGCCCCTCCCCCAGCCTCGCTGCTGCCCTGCGGTTAGATCACAGACTGCTATGCTAGCAATGAGGGAGGTTCTGTGGCCGTGGGACCTTCCCGGCCAGGTGTGGGATACAATCTCCTGGTGTGCCCGCCTGCTAAAACGCAGTATTGGGGTGGGAGTTACCCGATTTTCCAGGTGTTGTGTGTCTCAGTTCCCCTGGCTAGGAAAAGGGATTCCCTTCCCCCTTGTGCTTCCCAGGTGAGGCGATGCCTCGCCCTGCTTCAGCTCTCGCTGGTCGGGCTGCAGCAGCTGACCAGCACCAATTGTCCAGCACTCTCTAGTGAGATGACCCCAGTACCTCCGTTGAAAATGTAGAAATCACCAGTCTTCTGTGTCGCTCGCGCTGGGAGTTGGAGACTGGAGCCGTTCCTATTTGGCCATCTTGCTCCACCCCCCTCGACTACTTTCTGTCAGGCTGTGGTGAACCCAAGTAATTGAAACTTGTGATGTAAGTAACACAAATGTATTCAGGAGAGGGACTTCTAAGGAGTTGAGGGGGAAAATGCCTGTTGGGGGTCAATGTCCCTCTAATTCTGGAGTTGGAGATAGACTAGAATGGTAGAATACCCAGAATAAACCAGCAAAAAAGAATACTTCTGAGATAATGAATAGAATTGTTCAATATCGGAGGCGTTTTTGGATGATTGACGTGTGGGGGCCTTGAAATATACTTTCCCGGAGAATGTCATGTCATCACTGGTATATAGTTAGTGTGTTGGTTAGTAGACCTAGGGTTAAACGGGTGATATAGTTAAAGTGAAATCACATGGCCAGGCCAGATGTTATTAGGAGAGATGAGAGAGCTCCTGTGAGTGGTCAGGGGCTAGGTTTGACTATATGGTAGGCATGTGTTTGGTGGGTCATTATGTGTTGTCATATAGGTAAAGGCTTAAGAGTAGTGTAAAGACATAGGCCTGAATAAGAGCTACGGCGAATTTGAGGATGTTCAGTAGGATTAGAATAATGAAGGGGATTGAAGCTGTGGGAAGACTGATAGTTGATAGTACTAGTGTAGCTCCTCCTATATAAATGCATTAGTAGGTGTCCGGCTGTAATGTTGACTGTTAACTGCATAGCTAATGCCATCGGTTGAATGAATAGGCTGGTAGTTTCAATGATCATTAGCATAGAGATAAGTGGTATAGGTGTGCCTTCTGGTAAAAAGTGAGCTAAGGAGATTTTCGTCTTAAAGCGGAAGTATATATACTGCACCTGCTCATAAGTGGATTGCTATACCTAGATTTATTGATAATTGGGTAATGGGTGTAAATGAATGGGGTAGAAGCCAGAGGAGATTGGATGAGGCAATGAAGAGAATTAGGGAGATCAGTATAAGGGATCAAGTTTGTCGTTTAATGTTATGGGTAATTATTATTTGTTTTAGTACAAGTTGAATTAGTCACTGTTGAATGAAAATCAATTGGTTACTAATTAGATGACTGGAGGTTGGAAATAGTAGGGTGGGAAATAAAATGATGAACACTACTGTGGGTAGGCCTAGAATTTTGGGATAGTAAAAGGGGTGAATAGATTTTCGTTCATTTTAATTCTCAGGGGGCTTTATGTTTTTGCATTTTGATTCTTTTTGGTACAGGAGATGCATAATGAAATTTAGTAATTTTAAGTGAATAATGGAGAATAAAGTTATGGTTGTTGACAGGATGACAATGGATCATGTGGAAGTATCTAGTTGAGGCATTCACTACAGAGAGGTGTAGATCCCCTCAGTCTTTAACTTAAAAGGTTAATGCTAGATAGCTTTACAGTGATGTTATAGTGTGGATGTGGATCAGGTTTCGAAGCATTTTAAGGGAGTTAATTCTAGGACAATAGGTATAACACTGTGGTTGGACCCACAAATTTCTGAGCACTGTCCATAGTAAAGGCCTGGTTGTATAGCAGTTAGGGTGGTTTGATTTAGGCATCCGGGGATTGCATCTATTTTCAGGCCCAATGAGGGGATAGTTCATGAGTGCAGGACGTCTTCGGATGAGATTAATATATGGATGGGGATATCTGTTGGGAGAATTGTTTGGTTATCAACTTCGAGGAGTTGAAGTTCTCCTGGCTTTAAGTCTGCTGTTGGAATTATATAAGAATCGAAGCTTAATTCTTCACAGTCTGTACATTCATAGCTTCAATATTATTGGTGGCCAATTGATTTGATGGTAAGAGAAGGATTGTTAGTTATTTACAGAATACATAGGGATGGGAGGGCAATTAAAATTAAGATAATGGCAGGTAAAATAGTTCACACAGTCTCGATTTCTTGGGCATCTATGGTGCTAGTATGAGTTAATTTTGTTGTGAGTATCAGGGAAATAATGTATAGGACTAGGGAACTAATTAGGAAAATAATTATAAGAGCATACTCATGGAAAGTGAGTAGTTCTTCTATAATAGGGGATGTAGAGTCTTGAAGGCCTAATTGAACTGCATGAGCCATCAAGACATGTAGGATTTAACCTATAAAGTAACTTTAACGAAGTTATGTAATAATGTTACTAATATCTTATCGAGAGAGTCATAAGGGTTAGGGGATTGGCTTGAAACCTGTTTCTGGAGTTTTGATTCCTTCCTTTCTCATTTAGGTTTTCACATAGGTTGGCTCTTCGAATATGTGGTAAGGTGGTGGACAGTCGTAAAGTCACTTTAAATTAGTAGATGATTGTGTAATTGCTAGTACTTTTCATTTTGAAGCAAAGGCTTCTCGGATCATAACGATTATTAGTATAACTGCTGTTAGTGAGATAAATGAGCCTATGGATGAGATAATATTTCACATGGCATATGCATTAGGGTAATTGGAGTAATGTCGAGGCATACCCGATAGGCTGAGGAAGTGCTGTGGAAAAAAGGTTAAATTGGCCGGGTGAGGTGGCTGACGCCTGTAATCCCAGAACTTTGGGAGGCCGAGGAGGGCGGCTCACGAGGTCAGGAGATGGAGACCATCCTGGCTAACACGGTGAAACCCCATCTCTACTAAACATACAAAAGATTAGCCAGGTTTGGTGGCGGAGGCCTATAGTCCCAGCTACCGGAGAGACTGAGGCAGGAGAATGGTGTAAACCCGGGAGGAGGAGCTTGCAGTGAGCCGAGATCCCCCCATAGCACTCCAGCCTGTGTGACAGAGCGAGACTTCATCTCAAATAATAATAATAATAATAATTAGCACGTATGAATATAATGATGAAGTGGATTTTAGCGTAGGTCTGCTTAAGTGTAAAACCTGAAAATAAGAGGAATCAGTGGACAAAGACCCCTGTAATGGCAAATACTGCTCCTATTGATAGAATGTAGTGGAAATGGGATACAGCATAGTAAGTGTCGTGTAAGACAATATCTAGTGCTGAATTAGCTAGTACGATGCTGGTAAAACCTCCTACTCTAGAAAGGAAAATGAATCCTAGGGCTCAGAATATTGTGGGAGATCATTTGATGTTACTGTGGTGCAGGGCACCTAATCAGCTAAAGACCTTGATACCAGTAGGGATGGCAATAATTATGGTAGGGAAGGTGAAGTATGCTCATGTGTCTATGTCTATTCCTACTGTAAATATATGGTAAGCCCATATGATAGATCCTAAGATGCCAATTGATATCATGGCTCCTACTATGCCCATGCACACAAATGGTTCCTTTTTTCCATAATAATATATTATGATGTGGGAGATTATCCCAAAGCCTTATAGGATAAGGATATAGACTTCAGGGTGACCAAAGAATCAGAATAAATGTTGGTACAAGATGGGGTCACCCCCACAAGCAGGGTCAAAAAAAGTAGTGTTGAGATTACGGTCAGTTAACAGTATAGTAATGCTGGCGGCTAGGACTAGGAGGGAAAGGAGCAGAAAGACTGCCATAATGAGGACTGATTTGTCGAAAAGGGGTATTTGATACTGGGATATAGTTGGGGGTTTTATGTTAATAATTGTGGTAATAAAATTAATAGCCCCTAAAATAGAAAAAACACCTGCTAAGTGGGGCGGGAAGATGGTCAGAGCCACAGAGGATCCTGCATGTGCTAGGTTTTCTGCTAAAGGGGGATGAACTGTCCAGCCGGTTCCAGCTCCAGCTTCTACTATTGAAGACGCAAGTAGGAGTAGAAAAGATAGGGGGAGAAGTCAGAAAATCATATTATTTATTCAGGGGGATGCCATGTCCAGTCAACCAATGGTCAGAGGGACTAGCCAGTTGCCAAAAACCCCAATCATGATTGGTGTTACCATAAATAAAATTATAACGAATGTGTGGGCGGTAACAATAACATTGTAGATCTGATCATCTCCTAGCAGAGTTCCTGGTTGGCCTAGTTCTGCTCGAATTAGAAGGCTTAAGGTGGTGCCTACTATCCCCACTCTTGCGTCATAGCAGGTATAGTGTTCCGGTATTTTCGTGGTTAGTTGAAAACAATCAATGATTGATGAACATAAGTGGGGAAAAGGTAAAATGGCTGAGTAAGCATTAGACTGTGAATCTAAAGACAGAGGTCAAGGCTTCTTTTTAGCAGCCCTGAGGTGATTTCTCATGTTGAATTGCAAATTCAAAGGAGCAGCTTCAATCCTGCTGGGTCTTCTCTGCCTTTCTCCCTCAACGGCGCTTGGGTAGATTGAAGCCAGTTGATTAGGGTGCTTAGCTGTTAACTAAATTTTATTCATGGGTTTGAATTCCATATATCTAGTAAGGGCTTAGCTTAATCAAAGCCATTGATTTGCATTCAATTGATGCAGAATAGCATCTTGCCATCTTTAGATCTGTTACAGAAATTAAGAGTAACTTACTTACTAAGGACTTTGAAGGTCCTCGGTCTTATTTAACCTAAATTTCTAAGTTATATTTAATATTAATGGAGAGATGAGTAAGAGGAGGGTAGAAGAGATGACAAGCTGGGGGAAGAGTAGTGTGGGTTTTGTGTTTTCAAATTGTCATTTTATTTTCATATTGTTAAATGAGGGGAATAGTGTTACTGAGAAGGAATAGACTAGGCGTATGTAAAAGTACAGGTTGAGTAGGGTTATGATAGCTATAATGATTGGGGTAATAAGGCTATTGTTTTCTGTAAATTCTTGAATGGTGATTCATTAAGGCAGGAACCCTGTTAATGGTGATAAACCTCCTAAGGATAGTAGAATTAGTGGAATTACGGGTGACAACCATGCTCGTTTGTTTCAGGTGTGAAATAATGATAGCTTTGTGGTGCTTATACTCAGGTTGAGTGCTGGAAATGCGGTTGTTGTTAAGATAAGGTAAATAATCAGGTTTAGGGTGGTAATGTTTGGGTTATAAATTAGTACTGCTGTTATTCAACCTATGTGAGTGACTGAGGAGTGGGCTAGGATTTTATGCAGTTGTTTGGTTAAGTTCCCCTCAACCACCCACTATAATGGATAGGATTGTGTTAGGAGGATGTTCGTGTTTGTTGATGAAAAACTTTGAAACATAATGGAGATAAGAGCTACTTTTTGTCATGTGAGGAGAAGTATACCAGATATTAAAGAGATTCCTTGGGTTATCACTGAGACTCAGAAGTGAAAGGGGAATATTCCTAGTTTTATTACTAGGGCCACTATTATTATTAAGGATAAGAATTGATTGATAGTGTTTATTATCGTTCATTGTCTGGAGAACAGGTTATTGGAAAGGATACCTGTCGTGAGAATTATAGATGTGGTTGCTTGTGTAGGGAAATATTTGGTGGCTGCTTCTGTAGAGCGGGTATTTATTTTTTTAATTAAGATTGGGGTAAGGGCTAGTATGTTTATTTCTAGACCTGTTCAGGTGAGAAATCAGTGTGACCATAGCATTGTGATATGAGTTCCTGTGAAAATGAGGTGAGGGAAATAATAAGTTGAGCTAAGGGGTACGGGAAGGGTATAACCAACATTTTCAGTGTATGGGCCCAATAGGTTATTTAGCTGACCTTAATCTAGGATGTGGTGTGATAGGTAGCACAGAGAATTTTGGATTCTCAGGGGTAGGCTAGATTCCTACAGTTCTAGAAATTAGAGGATTTTAACCTCTATTGTTTACTCTATCAAAGTAATTCTTTTGTCTGACATATTTCCTATGTTTAGGGTGGGATGGTGGAAATTAGGACAAGCACTGAGATATATGCAAAATGCTAGTGTAAGTGGTAGAAAGTTTTTTCATAAAAGATGTGAGTTGATCACAGTGGAATTGAGGGTATGCCATTCAAATTCATAAAAATAGAGTGGTTAAAAGAAGGGTCTTGGTAATGAAATTTGTGGTATAGAGTTCTGGTGAGTATATAGTGTGTAGTACTCCTAGGAAAATAGCAGTAGTTAGAGCATTTATTATGATAATGTTCATATATTCTGCTATAAAGAAGAGGGCAAATGAGCCTATGGCGTATTCGATGTTGAAGCCTGAGACTAACTCTGACTCTCCTTCTGATAGATCAAAAGGGGCTGGGTTAGTTTCTGCTAGTATGGAGATGAATCATATTATGGCTAGAGCCATGATGGTAGGAGCAGTCAGAGGAATTCTTGCATTGTGAAGAGTGTGTATAAGTTAAATGAGCCGCTTATCAGTAGAACTGATAGCAGGATAATGGCTAAGGTGACCTCATATGAAATTGTTTGGGCCACAGCTCGTAATGTGCTGATTAGTGCATAATTTGAATTAGATGCTCATCCTGATCATAGAATAGAGTAGACGGCTAGGCTCGATGTGGCTAGTATAAATAGGAGGCCTATGTTAAAATTAATTGGAGGGTCTGGGATAGGGAGGGGAGTTCATAAGAGGAGAGTGATGGAAAAGGCTAGTGTTGAAGCAATAATGTGAAGGGTAATAGCAGATTTTGAAGGCCGTAAGGGTTCTTTGGTGAAAGGTTTTATTGCATCAGCGAATGGTTGAAACAGCCCATTGAGACCGACAATTCTGGGTCCGCTGCATAGTTGTGTATAGCTTAAGATTTTTCGTTCGATGAGTGTAAGGAACACTATAGCGATAAGAATGGGGATAATGAGTAGGAGAAGGTTAATTTTAGGCATATTGTTAAGAAGAGGAGTTGAACCTCTTATTATAAAATTTTAAGTTTTATGTAATTACCAAGCTCCTCCATCTTAACAAACCCTGTTCCTGGGTAGGGTGTGTGATGGTTTGTTAGACTGAGATAGCATCATTTATGCGGTGAGGGCGCTTTATGAAGTGGGCCCTACTTCTCTTGTCCTTTCATACTAGGAGAAATGTTAAATAGATAGAAACCAACCGGGATTACTCTGGTCTGAACTCAGATCAGGTAGGACTTTAATCATTGAATAAATTAACCCTTAATAGCAGCTACACCATTAGGATGTCCTGATCCTACATCGAGGTGGTAAACCCTATTGCCAATAGGGAATCCTAGAATAGGATTTTGTTGTTATCCATAGGATAACTTATTCCGTTGATCAAATTAATTGAGCCAATGTGTGTTAACTCGCTTAGACTGGTGCGGTCTTAGTTTAGTTTGTTCAGAGTTTGAATTATGCTCTGGGGTCACCCAACCAACATATATATATATATATATATATATTTTGAGACAGAGTCTTGCTCTGTCGCCCAGGCTGGAGTGCAGTGGAGCCATCTCAGCTCTCTGCAGGCTCCGCCTCCCGGGTTCACGCCATTCTCCTGCCTCAGCCTGCTGAGTAGCTGGGACTACAGACGCCTGCCACCACGCCTGGCTAGTTTTTTGTATTTTTTAGTAGAGACGGGGTTTCACCGTATTGACCAGGATGGTCTGGATCTGCTGACCCCGTGATCCACCTGCCTCGGCCTCCAAAAGTTCTGGGATTACAGGCGTGAGCCAACGCGCTCAGCCCCAACCAACATTTTTAATGCAGAGACAGTAGGCCAGGGCCTATAGGCTTGTTTGAGTTTTTTTTTTTTTTTTTTTTTTTTTGTGACGGAGTCTCGCTCTGTAGCCCAGGCTAGAGCGCAGTGGCCGGATCTCAGCTCACTGCAAGCTCCGCCTCCCGGGTTCACGCCATTCTCCTGTCTCAGCCTCCCGAGTAGCTGGGACTACAGGCACCCGCCTCGTCACCCGGCTAGTTTTTTGTATTTTTTTAGTAGAGACGGGGTTTCACCGTATTAGCCAGGATGGTCTCGAACTCCTGACCTCATGATCTGCCCATCTCGGCCTCCCAAAGTGCTGGGATTACAGGCTTGAGCCACCGCGCCGGTGGTTTTTATTTGCATTAATGAATTAAAGCTCCATAGGGTCTTCTCATCTTATTTGTTTATATCCACCTCTTCACGGATAGGTCGATTTCAAAAGTAAGAGACCGATGAACCCTCGTGTAGCAATTCATACAAGTGCCTACTTAGGGAACAAGTGATTATGCTACCTATACATGGTCAGGATATGGCAGCTGTTGAACATACGTCACTGGGCAGGCAGTGCCTCTAATACTGGTAATGCTAGAGGTGATGTTTTTGGTAAACAGGCAGGGTAAGATTTGCTGAGTTCCTTTCACTTTTTGTAAACTTTCCTTAGAGCATGCCTTTGTTGGGTTAACAGTGTAAATAATAGGGTGCTTATTATATCGTTTATTAATATTAGGCTGTTAACTGTCAGTGGGTTATTCTGTTGTAGGCTTATGCAGTGTAAGCTTATGTAATAGAGAATGTCTTCATGTTACTTACATTAACATTATTGCTTCTATTAAGTAATAGATTAGTCCAATGTGATGTTAGGAGTTCAGTAGAGTGATTAGAATTGAAGATAGTTAGAAGTTGAGCTTAAATGCTTTCTTCACTGGTGGTTGCTTTTGGGCCAACTATGGTGGTAATATTTTTTACTCTCTGTAGGAAGGTTGTTTCCTAGGGTCTAAAGAGCTGTCCCTCTTTAGACTGACAGTTACACTTACTGTGAAATTAAGTAATTCTGTGGCTAAGTTTAAAGTTGAACTAAGATTCTATCTTGGATAACCAGCTATCACCAGGCTTGGTAGGCTTGTCACTGCTGCTGATGAATCTTCCCACTATTTTGCCACACAGGTGAGTGTGCTCTTTCAGCTATTCCTGGGTAGCTCGTCTGTTTTGGGGGGACTTGGCTATAGTTCTCTGTGTAAAGTATTTCTAGTTAATACATTATGCAGAAAGTATAAGGGCTTGTCTTTGCTTTTTAGTGCTTGATATAGTTCTTTCATCTTTCCCTTCCAGTACTATGTCTATTGCACCATGGTAAAAATTTCTATCACCTACACTTTTTTCTAAAGTAAATCACCTGATTAAGATAGTTTAACAATATATTTTAGCGAGGTTTGGTACTAGAGTTAGCTCAAAGTGATCAGGTCACAATGAAATCTTCCAGTTGTAAGCCAGATGCTTTGGTTTAAGCTACACTTTGGTTTGTCCAAGCACACTTTCCAGTAAGCTTAACATGTTTCAACTTATCTCTTCTATATGTGCATATAAAACTATTAGTAATAGTGATTTCTACAGTAATATTTGAGGAGGTTGACGGGCTGTGTGTGCGTGCTTCATGGCCTTATTCAACAAGCACTCTGCTCTTAGTTTACTGCTAAATCCTCCTTGAGCCCTTAGATTTCATAAAGGTTGTTGTGAGATTTTCTGGACATAGAAAATGTAGCCCATTTCGTGCCACTTCATAGGCTACACCTTGACCTAACGTTTTTTGTTTTTTGTTTTTTGAGACAGAGTCTCGGTCTGTCGCCCAGGCTGGACTGCAATGGCCTGATCTCGGCTCACTGCAAGCTCCGCCTCCCGGGTTCACGTCATTCTTCTGCTTCAGTCTCCCGAGTAACTGGGACTACTGGCGCATACCACCATGCCCGGCTAATTTTTTGTAATTTTAGTAGACACTGGGTTTCACCATATTAGCCAGGATGGTCTCAATCTCCTGACCTTGTGATCCGCCTGCCTCGGCCCCCCAAAGTTCTGGGATTACATGCGTAAGCCACCACACCTGGCCTGACCTAACGTTTTTATGTGTGTACTTGTGCTTACATTGTGATCTTTTTAGAGTTTGCTGAAGATGGCGGTATCTAGGCTGGTGGCAAGAGGTACTGAGGTGCATCAGGGTTTATCAATTATAGAACAGGCTCCTCTAGAGGGATATAAAGCACCACCAAGTCCTTTGAGTTTTAAGCTGTTTCTTGTAGTACTCTGGCCAGTGGTTTTGTTAATATAACTGTTAGAGTTTAGAGCTAAGCATAGTGGGGTATCTAATCCAAGTTTGGATCTTAGCTATTGTGTCTTCAGGATATTAAAGCCACTTTTGTAGTATATTTAATTTCAGCTGGAGTTTTTTTACAGCTTAGATGGAGCTTAGCTTTATTGAGGGTAGACCTTAAACACTCTTTACGCCAAGTTCTATTAGCTCGGGTTAATCTTATGGCCGCAGTGACTGGCACGAAATTAACCAACGCTAAATATTAGTGTGGCTTGGTCAAACTTTCATTTATTACTAAGGATTTATCACTGCTGTTTCCCATGGGGGTGTGGTTGAGCAAAGTGTTTTGAGCTGCACTCATGCATGCTTGATACCTGCTCCTTTTGATCCGGTGATCTAGAGGGCATTTTCACTGGGGTGGGGATGCTTGCATGTGTAATCCTACTAAGAGCTAAGGAAAACGCCAGTCTGTTTATCTGTTTACCAAAGACATCTTGGTTGCTTCGATGTTTTTGCAAAAATTATAAATAAAGCTACTAAAACCATCCATGTGCAGGTTTTTGTGTTGATACATAGTAATTTTTAAAAGTGTAAAACTGTCAAAAATTAATCAAGACTGGTAAGAGACATTGATCTAGTATGTCTATTGTCCCAGGTAACGCTTGTATTTTATGGCCTTCTTTCCTTTTTTTGAACCAAAGGAGAGAATTTGGTGGGTCTCTCAAGCATCATGACTAAGAACATGAGGGAAGTCGATTTTATTAATGAAGATGTTCATGCTTATCTGAAGCATTTTTTTTCTGCATTTTCTGCTGAAGCATAAAATGACTGTGGGAGGAAGCCCTTTTCCCTTGAACTAAACCTCAGGAAGGCCAAGATCTGTGGTAATACCCGATTTGCCTGTCCTTCTTGTAGCTTCCAGAATGAGAACAGAAAAGCTCAAACTGGAAAGAGACTCAACAGATACCCACCCCACCTCATCTGCTTTGTAAATATAGGAACTGCAATCCAGAAAGGCTATGTGCTTCCTGGAAAGTCACACGACGAAGTTGGCACATCTCAATGGGAACCCAGTTTCCCTGACCTGCTGCCTCTTCCTTTTGTACCATATATCTTGAAATAGCTTTTGTTTTAAAATTGCATTTTTGCTTTCTGACTTTATAATGGTGTTGCAATGAAATGACTTCTTCTTTCACATGATTCCTTGTAGGTAGAATTACACACAGTTACTGCAGTACAGCATAAATTCCAGAGCTACTGTTAACTTGAAATGATGAGTAAGTACAGGATGACCTTTGCTGATCAAATATGGAAACAGAAGAGGTACCCCAGATTGTGAAGAGGATAAAGTTGCTCAACATATTCTTGTGTATCTATGTATGTTCAGGCCTGCAAACTGTGCAAACTGTGGGGGTCACTGTGAGTTCACATGTTTGATTGAATTATACAACTTTTACCTTGACTCTTTTTTTTTTTTTTTTTTGAGATGGAGTCTCTCTCTGTGGTCCAGGCTGGAGTGCAGTGGTGTAATCTTGGCTCACTGAAACCTCTGCCTCCCGGGTTCAAGCGATTCTCCTGCCTCAGACTCCCAAGTATCTGGGAGTACAGGTGTGTGCCACCACGCCTGGCTAATTTTTTATATTTTTAGTAGAGATGGGGTTTCACCGTGTTAGCCAGGATGGTCTCAATCTCCTGGCCTCGTGATCTTCCCACTTTGGCCTCCCAAAGTGCTGGGATACCTTGACTCTTAACTTTTCCATTTCCTTTCATGACACAATAAAGACCAAAATATAAATCCTCTGCAGAAGCTATATCACATAAAGCATATGTATTATTCTTGAAAAATTATGCAGTTTTTATCATTGAGAATAGTATGTTGAAAATAAACTCATTTAGTTAAAATAGGTATAATCGCTCCAGCTGAAGATTTCTTTCTATATAAACCAATTTTATTGTATTGTGGTCAAAAATTGGACTACTAACCTGGAGCAAATTCTCACAGTCATGTAACTGATCATAAAGTAAATTTGAAAAGTGTGAAAAAATAGAATGCATCTAATGCTATAACTGGAAAAAATCTCAGAACTATATCTCCCAGCATTCATATGACCATAGTAAAAGCTCTGTACACATGTGACTGAGTGTAACCATTAGGCAGATGTTGAGGATGAAACACTAAATGATATGCACATTTGACAATCAAACTTTTGGTTTTATTGGTATTGACTATCAAATAATTTAACTCAGAAGATAAGTTTACTTTGAAAATTAAAAATCCCAATGTCTTGTGGGCATGTGTGTGCATGTGTGAGTGTGCAGTGTGTATACTGGAAAATTGCCAGTGTTCCACCATATGTTCTCAAAAACCAGTTATTTTGAATAGTTGAAAAAAAATCCCTGCACCTTCAGGTAGTCAAGTGATCTTCTTATTATACTGCATCTGATAAATCACTTGGTGCTATTGTGGGCACAAGTATATAAAAAAAAACTGGCACTCCTCCTACCTTCCTTTGCCAACACATAAATACCCATAGAAACTCAATATTATCTTAGGATGAAGACCAACACATTTTCTCTGGGATTATTTATACTACTTATATGGCCAAACTTTTTTTTTGATAAATATCCTTGGTTATTTTTAGTGATCAAGAGGCTCATTCTGTTCTCTACAGAAATTCTCTCTTCAGAGCTCTGATATCTCTGGTGGGTTTCTCATACATAGAAATGGGGCAGTAACACTTTTTCCCATTAGTGGAGTTCAGTATAAGGCTATTGCATCTGGACCCCATGGTAGAAGGATCAGTTATCAAAATGACAAATGTACCCTTTTATAAGGCAGTCTCCCTCAGAGTCTTCACTAAAGATAGAGTTATAGAGATCCTTTGAGTACCAGTTATTAATGTTTCTCTTTCTGTGTTTCTTCATCAACAATTATGTATATCTATATTTAATATTAATGAAGGGGTATAGTTTCACTTTTTTTTTTTTTGAGACAAAGTCTTACTTTGTCACCCAGTCTGGAGTGCAGTAGTAACTCAGCCCCGGCTTACTGCAACCTCCACCTCCCAGGCTCAAGGGATCCTCCCACCTCAGCCTCCCGAGTAACTGGGACTACAGGTACACGCCACCATGCCTATCTAATTTCTTGTATTTTTGGTAGAGATGGGGTTTCACCATGTTGCCCAGGCTGGGCTCGAACTCCTGAGCTCAAGCAATCCGCTTGCCTCGGCCTCCCAAAGTGCTGGGATTACAGGTGTGAGCCACCGTGCCCAGCCTGAAGGTGTATAATTTCTACAAGGACCAGAAAATGATGTACCCAGCCTATTGGGTGGTTGTATCCAAGACAATGCTCTTTCAATCAGTGAAATTATTGTTTAGGGTCTTCAGAACTCTTAAACACATCAATAAACTTGAAGATAGATACAACATTAAAATGAATTATAAAATTTTTATCCTTTTTCATTCATTTGAGTATTTACTGTCCACTTACTTTGGGATAATTACTGTTACAGGCACTAGAGATCAAATATAGATTTTTTTTTTTAAAGACATGGTCTCTGCCCTCAAGGAGCTGACAGTCTAATAAAATTCAGAGACCCCCATGGCTAGGAAACGAGCTTGTCAGACAGATTGGTTAGCTTTTTAGTTCGTGTTTTGGGGAATTATCTTAATACTTTGACTATATCAAGGCTTAGTTAGAAGAGGTAGCTTGGAACAGGAAGAGTAAAGAAGAGTGAATTCAGTGCATTTATTTTATAATTTACCAAGGTCTAGCCCTACCAATATTCTCACTACCATCTTTGCCCTAAAGTTAGTCAGAAGATATTAAAAGCCAGAGGATAGAAATAATACATATACATATATAGAGCTGTACTCTGCTCAGGACAAAACTGTAAGAGGATATAATTCCACCTGTAAAACTATTTTCTTCAGAAAAGCAAGATAACACATTCACTGAAGGTCTTTGACATAAAAAAGAAGTCCTCTGAGGAAAGTCTAATGGTCTGTAATATTTTTATTCACTGTTTGAAAGCTATTATAGCAGTCCCAAACAGGTCACAAAAGTAGGGGAACAATGACTTAAGTATAACCATTGCTGCAGCAGAGACACATATGAATACCATTCACAGTATTTAGCCTAAAGAACCATGGCATGTGTTTCTTCCCTCTCTAACCCCGCCCGTGTCCACCTCTTCCTTGTGGCTATCTATCTTCCTTAATGCAATCGTTTAGGTAAAAGGAGCTGCTTTGCAGCTCCACATGTTGGTGTTTACAGCTGTTCATGAGCCAATAGGATAAGTATCTATGGACATTGCAATATCTCTGCTTGGATGGACATTGATGATGTTGAAGAAAACGGTCAGTTACTGAGGGGAAATCAATCATGTGTACATATTTGTTGATGTCTTGGTGAAGTGAAATCATTAAGCAAGAAGTGAAAAAACACCAGGACTCCATTTATGCTTCTAGACTTTGTGTAAAATGAAGCAGGGTGATAATAGTGGCAGTAATAGTGGCCAGGAGGAAGGGAAGAAGGAAAGATCAGCCAATAGTTTTAACAAGACAAGCAACAGTTTCACAGAGGGCATATGTTTACTCAAGGGGGAATCATTGTTAGGTTTGGATTCCAGGCAAAAAAAATATCTTCCCTCCAAAAGGCTGTGGAATAATCATGAACACCTCCATCCTCTCCTCTCACACCATTTCAGTGCAGCGACTCTGTTCTCGGGAACCTGAAGAACCTGCAATCCAGGCTCTCCAAATATTAGACTCAAGGAACACAGGACCTCTTGAAATTATAGTCAAAATATGTGTGTGTGTGAATGCGCGTTTTCTACTGAAAAGGTTTATAACTTTCATTAACTTCTCACAAAACACTCTGAGCCTCAAAGTCCAAAACCACTGCTATTGATAAAACATTGCTTTCAGAGAACACAGATACAAAAAGGATTCAGTAGGGATCATGAGTAGTACAATATTACCTAACCTGATATTTTCAGAATATAATTTCTACAGAAATCACTGGATAAAGAGAAATTACTTAGAGACTACCCTTTGCACAAAACATAAACAACTCCTTAAACTCCATACTAAGAGTTCTCAAGCTGGAAGTAGTTACCTTAGAGCAGTGGTCATGAGACGAGCAATTTGGAGACCAGAAAATTAGATTTAAAGTTGCCAGATCACTTAGTCCCTTAGAGACTCTTCATTTTTGTGGGGTTTCTTTGTTTTTGTTTTTGTTTTTTATTTTGAGACGGAGTTTCGCTTAGTCACCCAGGCTGGAGTGCAATGGCTTGATCTTGGCTCACTGCAACCTCCTCCTCCTGGGGTCAAATGATTCTCCCGCCTCATCCTCCCAAGTAGCTGGGATTACAGGCATCCACCATCATGCCTGACTAATTTTTGTATTTTTAGTAGTGACAGGGTTTCACCATATTGGGCAGGCTGGTCTTGAACTCCTGACCTCAGGTGATCCACCTGCCTCAGCCTCCCAAAGCGCTGGGATTACAGACATGAACGACCATGCGTGGCCATTTTTGTGTTTTAAGCTATCATTTGTTGGGCAACTACCATGTGCCAGTAATTGAAGTAGACACTATATGTACATTAATTTACACATTTCATTTTCACGTGTAACACAATGTTTAATAAGCTTGTCCCTGATTCTTGGGTGTTTTTCCAGAGACCCTAAAAGCCAAGAATAAGTAAACAATCAATGGCAAGCACTTCCACAGCCCAAAGCAAAATGCTGGATCACTGATACAAGACAGACTACAAAATAGTAAAAGCAGATCTTCATTAGCCACTCACTCACCTCCAACCTTTATAAGAGAGCTAAAGAGACCAGTGATTTTGGTGGGGATCATTTCGGAGTGAGTTGCTGATATGCCTTTGACTTTCCCTGACTCACCACCACCCCTCCCCATAGAGGAAGATGGTGGAGAGCTTCACTGTCACTTGTACCAAGTGACAAAGAGAGGCTTCAGGAACATTCCTTAGAGGATTTAGCATGTGTTCCGTAAGGCTGGAGAGATCCAGGCTGAGGTTTTTCTTGCTAGGAGAAATCAAAGGTAAGAGGCTGTCTGTAGCAGAAAGATCAAGGGGATGTGGTATGGAGAGCAAGCCACACTTCTATTCATGGCATGGGTCTTTGCCATGGACCAATTGTGGGGTTTATGGAAGAGAGGTAGCCTGGGGTTGTTTGGACAGGGACTCTGCCTGAGAGGACTATCTGGAGATGTGATAAATATCACAGAGGAAAGAATCCCCAGAAGCTCAAGTGTTGAATGGAGAACCATAAATGCCCTTACAGAGGAGAGGCATGGCCTGCCACACTTGAAGTGCATTCTTATGTCCTCAGTGTGGAATCTGAGAGTCTGCTTTGGACAACATGTCTAATCGCCAATACCACTTGACAACTGTATCCATCAGTCGAGACATGTTTCTCTATCTTTCTTATCTCTCTTCTACATACCATGTTGGAATATACCAAAGCACTATCACATAAATAGGGAAGGAGGTAAGGCAAGGAAAAAAAAGCCCACTTTTTCCCCTTTTTGTGTGTAGGCTTTCACTCTTGCAGTAGGTTTGAGTTGGTGCTGGAGAGAAGAGTAATTAGACAAGAGCTGAAGGCTTGTTATTGTGGTGGATGAAACTAGATTGGACTTTTAGATCATCTAAAAATAATGTGACTATATACCCTGATTTGCATAGACCAACTTTGATTTCACCTGATGCCCTTGTATAGATAATAAATAGCCATCCTTTCACTTTCAACAGTGAGATGAGTTGAATGACAATTTATATGGTCACTCAATCCAAGAGCGATTCTGAAATTTATGGTACCTGATTGGAAATTTCATCCACTGATGGTAGAAACAAGTGAATATTCCAGAAACAAAGTGGAGATGGATTGTTTGCTTCTAACACATAAAGTAATGTAAGAGGATACTGAGTGAGAACAAAGGGGGAAATATGGTCATAGTGTATCATTAGAAAATATTTATAGTAAACTTTATAATTGTCTTTCTAGATTGTAAATGCAGTCCTCCTCAAGAGATAGTTTTTATGTCTTGATCTTATATCTAGGTAAATATTATTTTCTATGGTTACATAGAGATATCAAGATCTATTGGAAACTCTTGATCATTACAATCAAGATTCTGTTGACCAAAATGGACAAAATCATGTAAGCAGATTGTGCTACACAATTTTTATCTACAGGAGTTATTTCTATCCAGATGCATTTTTCATTACATAAGAAGACAAGAAAACTGAGAAAAAACTCTAAAAAATAAATTCTTACTCAGCTAAATTATGCTTAGAAAATATTCTGTCATTTCAACTAAAAATATCTTGGTTTTTATGTATGGCTTTTTCCCTGAAAATGACATTAAAAAATCGTGGGAAATATATAAATATTTTAGTTGTATATTGCATAGTAAAAGTACAATTTATCATAGAAACCACTCACTTCTATCAAAATAGTCTAAGGAAACAGGTGTAGAATAGATTATATTCCATTTAAAACATTGCTTGCTTTATTGTTTTTAAATAGGCTTCTGTGAAACTGCACCCGCTGGGAAAAAAATGAAATCAGAATGAATCATACATCCAAAGGTCATTGATCTAAAAATATAGGTCTTGTAAAATGAATAAACATATTCTATTTTGTGAAAGCATCAAGTGAGAGGATTTTAAGATCCTTCCAAATCATTTAAGTCTCCCAGGTTGTTAATTAATTTATTAGGAACAGAGAAGGCAGCCACTCTAGTGCCCTGTCCTCCTGGGGAAGCAGAGTAGATAAAAGGTGATCCTGCTGAGGAAGGATAGAGATCAAAGGCCTTAACCTCTCCCTAGGAGAGAGAGAGAAGCATATGTGCAAAACAAACAGGAAAGTTCAGCCCTAACTCTTGATTGTTTCCATTGAAAGCCGACTTAGTAGGTCCTCAGGAAATACTGCCTAGGATGATGAGAAGCATGCAACACTTCCGGCCCAGAACAGAAAATTGGCCAATGAAAACAGAACTAGTAGTTGTTGACATCCAAACATTAAACAAAATTCTGAAAGGAAATGAAAAACAGACGTTTCTCGTGTACAGCCTTCCACAGTTTTTATGGAGAGGGAGAATGATATTAAGAATACCAGGGGTCTACCTGTGTTGCTGGAGGGAGCTAACAAGAACGTACTATTTGCCAAGTGTATTTTTCTTTTTAGATTTTTTAAACTGAGCCCTTAATCAGCAGACACCTTTCTTTGATGAGTATTAGAAGGTACATAAGGCTGGGTGCTGTGGCTCACCCCTGTAATCCCAGCACTTTGGTCACACAACCAGGCGGATCACGAGGTCAGGAGATAGAGACCATCCTGGCTAACATGGTGAAATCCCGTCTCTACTAAAAATATAAACAATTAGCCAGGCGTGGTGGCACGCACCTGTAATCCCAGTTACTCAGGAGGCTGAGGCAGGAGAATCACTTGAATCCAGGAGGCGGAGGGTGTAGTGAACCAAGATCACACCGCTGCACTCCAGCCTGGGCGACAGAGCGGGACTCTAGCCTCAAAAAAAAAAAGGTATGTAAGATGTATATTGTCGAGTTTTGGATAGCTTGATGTAAATAGCTGCCTTGCATCACTGAGACTTTTTTTATAGTGGTGATTTGGTGTGAGAAAAGAAAGAAAAAAGTGTTCTAAGTGCGTTTTGATAATACTGCTTATTCGTGAATAAATATACATATTTAGAGTGGAGTAATCAGTGGTCGGGGCAGTGAGATCTCTACACCCTGGATGCAGGCTATTTCAGGATATGCTGTCATTAGAGAATTAAAAACAATAATAAAACAAATAAAAGCCAGGTGACTTTTATTACCACTACGTGCTGGTAATCGTAAACATTAACAGTAATAAAATATTCTTCCCGGCCAGACTGAACCCCTCCCTCCACTGACTTCCTCACACCAGGGGATGTGTGTACGTGTTTGTGTGTGTGGGTGTGTGCATATTTATATACGTGAAAAGCTGCAGGCACACTCACATAAAACGACCCACATGAATATCTCATTTTATTAAGAAGGAGCATATTCACATGTAAAATGGTAGAATGACCCTCTAAAGTTCAAGGATAACCTGGTCCAGTAGTCAACACTAGCTTGCCACAAAAGCTTATTATGTCATTGAAAAGATAACTTTTTAAAAATGTTTTTTTAAAAGAAAGTCTCTTTATAGCATTGATCTCTTAACCATGAGCTAAATTTCCATTTAGTATTTGAAATTGTGCAGGATCATGGATGCAAACTAATTTTCCCCATATCACACATTTTCTAAATGGTAAGGAAGGAAATTGCATTCAGGTCATCTCAATTTAATACATTACTATGCTTCTAATAAAATACTATTATTTCAGCAAAGTGTTTTGTTTTCCCAAACTCAGTAAATTATTTCTTTTTGTTTAAATCTTATTAACTCTTAAATTAATAAAGGTAGATATTTGAAATTCACTTATAGTTCTTTGACTTATATTGAATCAAGAAAAAAACTATTTTAAAATTAATTTTATTTAAATTATTTTAAAAAAAATTTCCTCTAAAAAAATGGGATACATGTGCAGAATGTGCAGGCTTGTTACATAGGTATATGTGTGCCGCGGTGGTTTGCTGCACCTATTGACCCATCCTTATGGATAGAAGAATCAATATTGTGAAAATGGTCATACTGCCTAAAGTAATTTATAGATTCAATGCTATTCCCATCGAACTACCATTGACATTCTTCACAGAACTAGAAAAAACTATTTGAAATTTCATATGGAATCAGAGAAGGCCCCATATAGTCAAGACAATCCTAAGCAGAAAGAACAAAGTTGTAGCATTACACTACCTGACTTCAAACTATACTACAAGGCTACAGTAACCAAAACAGCATGATACTGGTACCAAAACAAATGTATAGACTAATGGAGTAGAACAGAGACCTCCAAAATAACGCCACACATCTACAACCATCTTATCTTTGATAAACATGACAAAAACAAGCAATGGGGAAATGATCTCCTATTCAGTAAATGGTGCTGGGAAAACGAGCTAGTCATAAGCAGAAAACTGAAACTGGACCCCTTCCTTACACCTATACAAAAATTAACTCAAGATGGACTAAAGATTTAAATGTAAAACCCAAAACCATAAAAACCCCAGAAGAAAACCTAGGTAATACCATTCAGGACATAGGCATGGGTAAAGACTTCATGAAAAAATGCCAAAAGCAATTGCAACAAAAGCTAAAATTGGCACATAGGATCTAATTAAACTAAAGACCGTCTACATAACACATTTTATTTAAATTCTAATCCAAGCTTTCTTTGTACATACATGAAGACTATCAAATTGCAGTTCCCCAAAATAACTTGTGATTTGTCTCATTTGTTTATGAAGACATAAAAATAAAACACTCATGATCACAAGTGTCTACACACTTGCATGTATGTGTGTGTATATATTTGTGCTGCCTATGATACACTTAGTCAGTCAATATCACATGGGCTGTCAGTCATTAATTTCTATAAAACTGGTAAAAAGTAAAGTTCAAGAACCTGCATTTTCACAGAGACTATTGGAACATAATTTCCAAAATACCTAATTGACAAATACAAATATCTAAAATGTTTAGTAAGGGAAAATCTGTCTTTAATATTGATTTCCTTTTTTGCTACAAAAACAGCTCTAAGTTTTAGAATAAACATGTACTGATGGAAACATTATCTTACATAATCACTGTGATAAATACATTCCATCATATTCAATGGAATACAATTGACTGATATACAGTTCTTGGAGAAAATGGACCCATAAGTCTATGTCTATATATCATTTTGTTCAGTGCTTCTGCAGGGTGCTGTGGGAACACAAGTGAAGGCCACCTATATCCAACTGGGTGTTGTAGAGTGTGGCCTAAAGTAGATTATGAAAGTGAAGGATTTAGCTAAAGGAAGAAAGGGGGAGTAGGGCCAATGGTGACTCAAGCAGAGGGAAACATCCCTGGTGATGTCATGAAGGTACGATGGAGCGTGACAAGGCGAAGGAAAGCAATCTGGTTATATCTAAAACATAGGTTGCATGGATCAGTGTGGAGGAGTTAATGCTAGATGACAGAGAGTAGACAGATGTAGTGTGTTAACAAAAGAAATTTGAATTTATGTTGCATCTGTGGGGAAATAAGGCAGAGGCTGATAGTACATAACCCGAATCCTTTTTCTTCTTTTATCATAGCTTGCCTATATTTCAGCCCCACTCAGAACAGGATGTAGCCATATGACTGAATTCCAAGAATGAAAAGTGGCAGTGACAGGTGCCTCTCCTATGGGGTCTTCTTCTGTCTCATTTGGATGGCAATGTTCTGAATAAGCTTTGCTGTCACGTGTTGAAGATGGCAGAGCCTCTATCAGCCTGAGTGATACCAGCGTAACACTAGATGTAAAAGATGACATTACCAGTGCTTGGGTTATGACAGCTGGGTCTAATTGTTAAAGTAGTTTGGGCAATCCTAAATTGGGAATAAACTGAAGGATTGTAATCTGGGTTGTATTATAATCCGATTTGTATTTGGGAGCTATATCTTTGACAGGAAGGATAAGGATGGAAGGAGTCATTTAGGAGGCTACTGTAGATAATCCATATTTGAGATGGTGAGGACTTGGACCAAGGAAGATGATTAGAAAGTTATATCTAGCCCACCTTTCCTTCCATCCTCACTCCCTCCTTCCCGCCTTCCCTCCCTCCCTCCCTTCCTTCCTTCTTTCCTTCCTTCCTTCCTTCCTTCCTTCCTTCCTTCCTTCCTTCCTTCCTTC
>NC_045436.1:34215248-34295119 GCF_002776525.5 Piliocolobus tephrosceles | reverse complement strand
TTCCTTCCTTCCTTCCTTCCTTCCTTCCTTCCTTCCTTCCTTCCTTCTTCCTTTCCTTCCTTCTTTCCTAATATTTTTTCCTTTACTTCTTTTCAAATCTGAGGTAAGGTTGCGTATATATGCCAAGTAAAAAGGCAATGGCAATTGGGATAAGTGAGTAATTCACAAACCCAAGACCTTTAGTAGGTAAACCTGTAAGAGCTGGTGATTGATTGGGTGTGGGGGATGAATAAGAAGAAGAAATCTAGAGTGACTCACAAGCCTCTGGCTTCAGTAATTGGTTAGATACTGTGTAGGGAATTTAGAGAAAAAGCATTGTTAGGAGGAACAGTAAAAATGTTCTATATTAAGCATGTCGATTTTGATTTGGCTGTAAATCACTGAGGAACCAAGGAGGATATGTCTAAGAGATAATTCTATTTGGAGTTCAGGCTGGAGGTCTGGGATGTTGACAAATTTTGCACTGTCATTTCTGTATGAAGCAATAAAAACTAGATGATGAGATGCTACGGGTCCTCAGACTGATGACGAGAAATAAAAATTTATAGATAAACAGAATAAAAAGAGATAACATCGGAGAGTGAGAAGACGCGAGCAGGGAGGTTAGAAGGAGAACAAAATAGCGTGGTAGTAATCACCAAAGCTGAAGAGAGAAGTTCAAGATTCAAAATTCCACAGAGAAATTAAGATAAGGACTAAGAATAATGCATTAGACAATACCTCAAGGAGGTTATCGTTGACTTTATAAAGGGCAATTGGAAAGAAATGCTGATGACAAAGCCTGATTGCAATGTATTGAGCAATGAATGGATGGAAATGGAAACCAAAAGTACAGATACCCCTTTTAACAGCTAATGATTGGGCAGTAACTACAGAGGGACATTGCATCAAGAAAGAGATGGACTTTTTTTTTTTTTTTTTCTTTTTGGCTTTGGATTGAGAACCCATTATCATGATAATACTATAAAAATAAGAGAAACTTTTAAAGATATAGAGGGAGAGATGACACATGATGGAGTGAATCCCTAAACTCACGGGAGAAGAAAGGTGAATAGATTAAACTTGGGCAGGTAGTGCTGCCTCTTCCTCTGCTGAGAGAAAAGAAAGAAAGTAAGAACTGTAAGTTTATGCAGACTATGGAGCAAGCCACCCTTTGATGGTTTCTCTTTTCTGTGGTATAGAAAATGAAACCATTTGCTGTGAGAGGGAAGGTGATGTAGTAGTGGATTTTGACTTTAAGGACAAAGTTCGGAGAAATCCCCTGAGAGTAGTGGGAAAGCACACAGACTAGGACCTAAAGGGAATTGCTAGGTTGCACCAAGGACCCAGGTGGAGTTGGATACCAAGCCTTTGCAGGGGCACCTACCTCCTCTCTTGTGTGATTTTGTTTCTACCCTTGGCAGGATAGCTGGAATCCATTGGCAGAACAGTCATCTGATTGCTTCAATCCAGGGCTGAGGCTCACAGAACTTTGTAGATGAATGAATAAGGTAGCAAAATATGTAAGTAATGATGAGTGAGATCTCTGCTAAAACATCATGTGTGGATGTAGCTAATAATTTTGGCCTGTAAGTTACATTAGATTGTGTTATATGCAGTGTGGAAATAATGCTTTGGCACATAGTATGGAAATACAGTATCAAAGAGGCGAAAAAGAAAAGTCTGCTTTAATGGTGGACTTTCAGAGCATGAAACTTGATTTAAAATATAACGGTGTTACCCGTGTATTTTACTACTCTCTTTACAGTCTTTAAGAGCTGTCCTAGACTAATGTTTATCTGCTTAACAAATCTTCCAGAAGACAGTAGTGAATTCCATCCTGACGTGCTAGTTTGTCTTCTTATGAAAACAGCCTAAGTTCTTGAACTTGAAATGGTGATAACATATTTTCACTTTTCACACCTTATGGGTTTTATTTGGCTCCACTTTGCTCTTAGGAGGGGACAAAGCACCAGAGGGAATACATACATGTATTTGAAAATTTTCCTCTTGGCTCTCTTAGTTAACCTACTGCTTGTGATGCAAAATCATTGTATCTGATTTAAAATAGTTAGAGTGCAAAACCTCATAATCATAAGAAACGTGGTGCTGAATTTAAACTGGGAAAGTACTTTACTATCAGAGAAATATTCTATTTTTTTCTCTTAGTAATAATAGAAAGTGACATGTCTTTGCCACTAGCTGACTTTTGCGTGTTGCTTTTCTTGCCAATAGCCACAGGGTTGTATGTTGATCCTGATGGATGGTGACACATATTGGTAATTATGTTGACATGAATTCTCTTGACCCCCCCTTCATGGGTAGAGTGTGGGGTGGGATATTTTTTGTAGTTTTAGCTATGTGCCAAACTAAATATTACATACTTACTTAGTGATTTATGTGAGAGTCTTTTCACATTTGTGCTGTGGTGACTTAGTGTTTTTTATGTTGAAAAGTATATTTATGAACATATATCTGTATATATGTAGGTAGGTATGTATGCTTTGGGGCTAACATTGGAACATTAACAAATTACTACAATTGATAAAACTAACTGTGTGATTATTTAGTATTTCTGTGGCAGTTGCTATGCTAAGTAAATTACATATGATAGAATTTCATCCTCAAAATAAGCCCAATAGTTCAACTTTATTGATGCAGAAGCTAAGACTCAGAGGTATTGTAACTTGTCGAGGACATATACCATTAGGTAGATGAGTCAGAGATGACCCTAAAGTCCGGATTTCAAACACACACTCAACTACTCTTCTTAAATTTTTCTCAGAAAACCTTGTAAGAGTGAGTACAGTTAATTAAGCAAAGAAAATGTACTTCCAAATGGTATATATTTGAATTTCATAATTTATGGCATCAAATGGCAAAGCTTTGTTAACATTTGTCTGTACTAAATGATTCCATTAACTGTTCCTTAGGAAAAATAGTTGTAATTGTAAGCATTCTTAAAGCTATATCCTTTGTTTTCTCGTTGTTTTATAGATTATTTGATACTTAGTTTATATGTGTCATTTATGTTTACTCTTTATGTTCATGAACAGAGATGAAGAAATTGTAGATGGGAATCAAAGGTCAGTAAGAGGTAAATATTATCTGATCAACTTAACTGTTATGTTGAAGGTTATTGTATGGAATTCTAAGGTCTCCAAGAGACAGTTGCTTTCTAAAAGAAAAGCTAATAAGAAATAATACTTATTAAATGAGGCTAATCAATGGAATATTCCACAGTGAACTCTGATTTATAACTCTATGGATGATTTAGGTGTGGAAATACAAAAAATAAGGGAATAGTGTCTCTACCTTCTGAATGGAGTGAATCAGATACCACTGTCACAATGTTCTGCATAAAAAGAAAGAAAACCACTTTGTTATACTGACACTAGACTAAGCATTTCTGGTTTTGGTTTTGAATTTAATATTCTCAAAACTCTGTGAAGAAGGTATTATTGTACCCATTTTAGGTGAGGGAGTTGAAATTTGTAGAGATTATAGTCAAGATCATACGGTCGTAGAAGAATTTGACTCTAAAGTCTGCTCTTGACCCTATGTCATGCCATCTTCCAAGGATTATATAAAAGAAGCATTTCTTGGTAAGAATTGATTATTGTGTTGTCGGCCCTGTCTATGGGAAGTATTCTAGTTTGCTTAGCAGTCACCTCTGCCTGCAACACTAAAGACCCATGCATTGATTTTTATCAGCTTGATGCAATTGCCCTTTTGTATCCCCTGATTCTAGATCTGCAAAGCAACCTTTAAATGATAACTTCATTTTCACTATATATGTTTCTTATTAGGTGAACAATACATAAATCATCTATATGAGTAAAATTTGGGATTGTCTTTATGCAACAGTGTTTTATACATTTGGGTAATGTATGCCAGTTTTCCATTGACTTATCAACTCTATGATGCATGACAATGTTTTTATACCTGAAAAGGTAAGAGCCAGCTTCTGACCACCATGATCATCACGAAGTCAAAACACCTGTGAAGGTTGGCCTGCACCAAACTGCCACGTTTAACTTATCTTCTTACCTTAACACATCGCACAAATAATTTTGAAAAGAAGCCTGAGACAGTCGTTCATGGTTGTTAGTCAAAAAAAAAAATCACAAATGTGTGAGAAAGAAAGAATACGGAGAATTATACTTGGAGTCAGAAAAGCAAGAACCAAAACTTACAAGCCTTATTTAGATTCAATTATTTTAATCATCTGCTCTCCAAACTGGAATTTCCCACGACACTATGAGAAGTTCTTTGCGGATAACATACCTAAAAATGTTATTATAGGAACCGAGCCCCTTTAAAACTGATAATTTAATTTCTGAAGTTGGCAAATTCCATAGAAAATATTACACACTTGCTTGTCAAGTTTATTTGCTGGAAAAATAAACTCTCCAAAGAAAATAAAGTTCAAGATGACATCGAAGAGAATTTTTCTTAAATGAGGTTAATGATATTTGATGTGGATGTACTTTACATTCTCCAATTATAAATAAATTATAAATGATTTGCACCTACTACTCCCCCTCCCTCCACCTCCGATATTGGAAAGAAAACAGTAAAGAAAAATAATTTAGTTACCCATGCTGTGCTATTTTTATTTCAATCGATCTAATAGATAGTATATTAGATTGAAAGTACAATAAATAATTAGAATTATCATCTTTAAACAGACATAATTTTAACCCTAATCCTCATTTTCCCTCCACACAATTAAAACCAAATTAAGCTTCTTGGCAGGAGTAGGCAATGATAGATTGTGGTGAAGAGACAAAAAGCTCTCTTATGTAATAATTGCATCACCTTAACCGAGTTTCTTTTTTTTTTCCTTTGAGATGGAGTTTTGCTCTTGCTGTCCAGGCTGGAGTGCAATGGGGCAATCTCGGCTCACTGCAACCTCCGCCTCTAGGGTTCAAAGCGATTCTCCTGGCTCAACCTCCTGATTAACTGGGATTACAGGCATCCACCACCATGCCCTGCTAATTTTCTTGTATTTTTAGTAGAGATGGGGTTTCTCCTGGTCAGTCAGGCTGGTATTGAACTCCCAACCTCAGGTGATCCACCCGCCTCAGCCTCCCAAAGTGCTGGGATTACAGGCGTGAGCCACCACGCCCGGCCAAGTGAGTTTCTTTCAACATCTCTATGCCTCAGTTTTCTTAACTGTTAGTAGCTAAGACTTATGATTTTCTTATAAATTAGTACTTGTAATGTGTTTAGACTAGTGCTTGGCACTGTAGGGAACTGCTAAAATATTTTTTTTACCTTCTCTACCCTTCTAAATTCATGACTGAGGCTGCTATAACAAAATATTAACAAGAGAAATGCACACAAATATATTTAATGTATGTTTTACGTTGTAGGGAGGTTTCCTAAGAAAATAAAGACCTGAAGAAACAGTTAAAACAGAGTTTTTTTTTTTTTAACAGTAGGTTTGATGTAAAATGGAGAGTCATGGAACAATATGATAGCACGAAGTGGGTGTGAACTAAATGTAACAAACTGAGGGACAGTTAGCACAGCTGGTTTATTCAGATTCCTCTCTGCATCCCTTCATCTTTGGAGATAAGGATGTTTTTTCCCTCCCAGTATAAGAAGGGCACCTCTCGCATCCTCATGTGAGAGGGTCTTCTGACTTGCTTCAGGGAAAGGTCAGAAAATTCCTACTAAATTTCATGACCTGCTTCAGCGGAGAAGGGCAGGGAAAGGTCAGAGAGACCTTCTAGCTTCTGCCATTTTTTCAAATTCCTTTAGCTTAAAATATTCAGTATGCCAAGGTGTCATCTTTCGGGGTAGAGTGTCCTGAACCCTATCGGTACATAGAAAATGTTCCACTAAATGTGAGATGTATAGCTCATGGCTTTCTTTCATTGATAGCTGTACAGAATTTGTCTTTCCACTGATTTCCCATTTGGTTTCCACTTCTCTATCAGTACCACTTTGCAAGAATTCATTGTAACAATGTATATGCAATGGTACTGTGGCTTAGTTGTGTTCGTTGCTGACTCCGCTTCAGCACTCTCCTCTATTCCCAGTTTTCCCTGCTCATCACCACTTATGGTGACTGATATTATTGAAAATGTCAAGATTTCTCGTCTGTCAATGTATACAAAAGCTGTGCTTCTGCCATATTTAGGTGCTTTAGGGGTTACCAAAATAAGATAAGGTTCTTATATACAAAGAGCTCACAGTCTAGTTGGGGGAAAGGAGACACTGCAAAACCATAAACAATTATGAGAATGCTAAACACACAATGGGAAAACTCAAGAAAAGTACTCCCTTGGGGAAAAATAGTATTTCCAAGCACAATTGTGGCTAAAATTATTTCTATTGTTGAAGTTATATCTAGTGTATATATTTCTAATAAGTAACTACCAAAATCTTAATAGGCTTTGAAGATAATTAACCTGAAATGTGCATGATATATAATTAACTTTTAAATTTTAGTGCTCCTGAAGATCCTAAGATCCTAGCTCTTTGAGATATTATACAGAATAAAGGCCTCTGCACTTTTCTTGCTTAAAAATTTTTTAATATATTTTCTAATTCTTTTCTGAGATAATAGGCAAGCATTTTATGACTTGCTCTTTTGGCTTATTACTACCTATTCCCACTTAAAAAAAAATTATTATCCCTTAAAGGAGAGGTGGCCTGTCTTACAGTTTCTTCTTTACCTTCTGCAGCCATCCACTAGTGCAGATTCAAGTGTCATGAAATCACTTTCATCTCTTATATTATGATTTTCTGATAATAGCCCCTCTCATGTGGAGAAATGACGGCACTTCTCTTATGATAAACCATTTAGAATTCTGTATTCCTAGAGTCTGAAGGGCATTGAAGTTCAGCTCAGACAAGCCACTTTGGTTATGGGAACTAGAGTCTGGTTACTTTTGTATTTTCAAATATGATACTGTTTTCTCTCAGTAAGTTATTTCTAAGTGTATACATAAAAAGGATAGCTTTTTAATCTGTGGCTTTCAAACTTACTAGCATCATTACATCTTGACTTTTGCTAGATTTTACGATACTTCTCTTAAAGAGATCTCCTATTCTTATTATCTTTCAGTGACTTAAATGTCTCACATAAATCTAGATAATAACAAAAACAATGAACCTATTGTATTTTCAATATTTTTGAACATTCTTGAGGATACTTGAGATGGATAATAAAAATCTTTCATCATCCCATCCCTGAAAATAACTTGTATTTTTGAACACCTACTAACTGCCACATAATACACTGTGTCTTAGGTGCACTGCAGAAGGTAATTGTTAAAGGTGCACTACACCTAAATTGTTTTAGGTGCGCTACAGGTGGTTCTTATGTTAAAGATGAGAATACTAAGGCTCAGAGAAGTTAAGTGATCCATCTGAGGTCATTTAGATGGAAAGTAAAAATATAAATTAGGAACCATTTTCCCATTTATTATTTCATGTGGCATCTATTTATTGAGTATGTAATATATGATAGGCACATTTTTATACATTGGAGATACAAGGATGAGTAGAAAAAGATATTGTCCCTTCCTTCAGAGGTTACAACAGAATATGGAGGTGGGGGCATTATTCAGGTCATCATATGAGTAAATGTAAAATTTCCTCTGTAATATGTGTTAAGAAGAAAGGAGGGCCGGGCGCGGTGGCTCAAGCCTGTAATCCCAGCACTTTGGGAGGCCGAGACGGGCGGATCACGAGGTCGGGAGATCAAGACCATCCTGGCTAACACGGTGAAACCCCGTCTCTACTAAAAACTACAAAAAACTAGCCGGGCAAGGTGGCGGGCGCCTGTAGTCCCAGCTACCCGGGAGGCTGAGGCAGGAGAATGGCGTGAACCCAGGAGGCGGAGCTTGCAGTGAGCTGAGAACCGGCCACAGCACTCCAGCCTGGGTGACAGAGCGAGACTCCGTCTCAAAAAAAAAAAAAAAAAAAAAAAAAAAAAAAGAAGAAAGGAACATAATTGTGTTTTAGGAGGACTGGAGACATTCCTAGAGAGGAATCACAGAAGGCTGTACAGGAAGAGGCTATTTAAGGGTAGCAATGAGAAGGAATTTGGAGGGTGTTCAAGGTAAAGGCATTGCTGTGAATTGTGTCCCCCTAAAAATCATATTTTGAAGCCCTAAACCCCAATGTAATGGTATTTGGCGATTAGCCTTTGGGAGATACTTAAGTTTAGATGAGGTCAAGAGCAGCCATCATGATGGGATCAGTGCCCTAATAAGAAATAAGGAAAGATACCTTAGAATTATCTCTCTCTCTCCCCCCTTCCCCTGCTCCCGCCCCCTCCCCCCGCCCCCCGGCCCCGTGCACACACAAAGAAGAGATCATGTAAATGAGAACATACAGTGACATGGCAGTCACTTATAAGTCAGAGAGTCTTCACGAGAAACCAACCATGCTAGCACCCTGATCTTGGACTTTTAACCTCCAGAATTTTTAGGAAATTAGATTCTGCTGTGTAAGCCACCCAGTCTGTGGTATTTTGTTATGGCAATCTAAGCTGACTAATACACATGTATGCAAATATTCTGTATGGGAAGATACCTTGGCCTGTCTTGAGAGGGAGACAGCCAGTGTGAACAATGCAGAACACGAGAGGTAGCATGGTTTGAAATGAGCTGAGGAACCAGATACAGCCAGTGCATGGGACCACTTTAGGAATACGGCTCTTTATACTGAAAGCACTGGAAAATCACTCTGATACATTTGTGTTCTGAAAAGATCATTCTGGCTGCTGTACTGATGGGGAATAGGATATAGGAATGGTGAGGAGCTGGGCAAGATCCAAGACTGATTCCCAGGTTTCTGTCGTGCACAGTTTGAATTCACTGAAGAGGGAATACTGAACAGGGAACAGGATTGGAGAGAAGGATGGAAGACATGAGACAGTATATAAACTCAAACTTGCCTTATTTATATCCTCAATAATAATCTGTTATAGCCCAGAAACAGGAGCAGATTTAAGGGGGAACATCAAATGTTCATTTTGCAGGTGTTGATTCTGAGATAACCTTGGAACATGCAAGTAATGATTTCAAGACGGTAGTTGGTATA
The DNA here is from genome assembly GCF_002776525.5 of Piliocolobus tephrosceles. Classification (NCBI taxonomy): domain Eukaryota; kingdom Metazoa; phylum Chordata; class Mammalia; order Primates; family Cercopithecidae; genus Piliocolobus; species Piliocolobus tephrosceles. The sequence continues at coordinate 34,286,074 of NC_045436.1, read as the reverse complement.
CCGGTTTGGAGCTTTGAGAAGAGTTTAGGGCCAGACATATGTTTGTGGGTGTTTGCTACTTACATAAGAAAACTGAAAGACTGCTAGAAATCTTTGCTTCTCTTTGACATCAAGATCTCCATTAGAGTATATTATCTGAATTGATTCAGAAATCTCACTGGCACAGCTTGGTGAAGCAAGTTCTGACTACTGGGGTTCAATCCCTGCTCTACCACTCATTAGCTCTCTGATCTCAAGTTTTGGTTCTCATGAAAAACAGAGGATCAGTTTAACTTAATTCAGGACATTGTTTGAGGATTAAATATGAAATATCTGTTTCTGAGTAGGTGTTCAAAAACATCATAGGTTTTATTGGCATGACTTGTTAGAAAACTTCAGTTTTTTTTTTTTTTTTTTACACTCGCATGTTTATTGCAGCAGTATTCACAATAGCAAAGATAACAGAATCAACCTAAGTGTCCACCAATGGATGCGTAAAAAAAAAAAAAAAAGTTGTGTATATACACAATGGAATCCCATTCAATCAGAAAAAATAACGAGATCATGTCATTTAGAGCAACATCAGTGTAACTGGAGGTTATCTTAAGCTAGGCACAAAAAACCAAGTATCACATGTTCTCACAAGTGGGAGCTAAAAAATTTCACCACATGGGGGAAGAGAGTGGAAAGATAGATAACAGAGACTGGGACAGGAGAAAACTTCAGTTTTAAGGCTCAGGGCTTATCTTTCCTAACTCTCTCTCCTTGCATTCTCTATCAAGCATTCCTTTCTCAGCACGTTTCAATCTTCTCATATCTCTACTCTTTCGGAAGTGCCTCATCTCATACCACACCTTGGTTGTACAAGGTCTTCCATGAGAAATGTTACCCATGTTTTCTACAGTTCCTGATCTATCCATTTACATCAACACTTGAGCATGAGCAGTGAGGATTCCAAATTAGTTTATCAGTTTTCTCTGTACATTTATAGCTATGACTTAGAGGCAAATATAAGATTTACTACCTCCCCTTTGTAGTACTATAAAAATGATTACAATTCAGATTTCCTGGTATGTCTTACAATTGTAATTATAATTTCTAATGCTTTAGCAGAACTCTTCTTATTTTTTTATATGAGCCTTAATTTTTTTCCTTGAAAAGATTTTTAATCTTCTAAACGTTTCATAAGCTACTGCTCCAAAGCTAACTATTACGATGCTTTCAACTTATGCTGGGCGATTTTATTTTTTTATGTTTGTACCTATCTTATTGGGTGTTTGTGCAATTCTGCATACTGCACATAGCTCATCTCAGGCCGACTCTGGCTCACACTGACGTTCTCCTTAGTTAGGCACTCATTTCCTGTGTAATGTACTCTCTGCACTCAGTTTTGACCCTATCTTACTAGCTCCTCACTTTTCCCATTCTGTCTTCCCTATTGCTGCTCATGATTTTGTTCTAAAACACAACTTAGGCCACTTCTTTGATTAAAATCCTTTATAGTACCTCCTTGGCTTCAGGATATAATCAAGATAATATTACGAGGCATACAAATCCCTTTATTCCCTGACCCTTGCCTCCTTCCTTGTTCTCATTTACCTTTTCTTCCCATCCATCTTTCTGCCATCCCAAATTTATATGGATATATAGTAGAAATGCAACAGGAAAAGATAGAGCAAGAAAAAGTGAAAGTAAATGTTAAGAGGCTGAAATGCTAAGTGTCCATGAAACTCTTCATTGAAAAAGTGATGTTTTACTACATAAGTGAAGGAAGTAAGGGAGTGAGTTGTTTGGCCATCTGGGGGAATAGAAGCAGAGACAAAGAGTGCAAAGGCCCTGAAGTGGGATCATTGCTGGCGTGTTTGAGTAAATCCAGGAGGCCAGATGACTCAAGGGGGTGAAGGGGAGAGGCATAGTAGTAGGAAGGGAAGAAAGTGGGATGAGTTCATGCTGGTAAGTAGGTCAGAACAAGGGCTTTGGATTTTATGTAAATGAGATGGGAAGAAATTAGTGGATTTTGAGCAGAGGGGTGGCATGGTTTGTTTTATATGTAGGAAGGATAACTGCCTGCTGAATTATAGGCTGAATAAAGATTAAAGGGCTGCAAGGGTGGAAGTAGAGAGAGATTTAAGAGGCTTTTATAATAATCCAGGTAAAGTGAAATGTGTACTGGACCGCAAGGGTAGAAGCAGAAATTGTTATAAATAGAAAACTCTGAAATTATTTTTCCTTTGGAGCCAACAGGATTTGCTGATTACAAATGGGGTGGAGGGAGAGGAGTTAAGGATGATTGTGAGGTTACTGACCTGAACAACTAGAAGTATTGCATTGTAATTAGTTGAAATAAGGAAGACTGCAGATAAGGGAAGTTTTAAGGGGAATATTAGAACCCAACTGTGGAAATGTGAAGTTTCAGGTATTTATTAAACACCCTAGTGGAAAGATAAAGTAGGAAGTCAGACAAATGGGTCTAGACTTCAGATCGAGGTTGGAGATACACATTTGACAGTAATCACCAAAAAGATGGTATTCAAAGCTATGTGAGTAGGTGAATATGGGGCATGAATACACAGAAGTGAAAATGGTTCAATGACTGAGTTTAGGAGGGCTCCCAAATTCTAAGGTTGGAGAAATGAAGAGGAGGTAGCAAAGGAGCAGGAGAAGGAGCTGCCAGAGAGGTAGGTAGAAAACTGAGAGAGTATGATGTCCAGGAAGCCAAGGGAAGAAAGCATTCCCAGGTAGAGAAATACTCACTGTGCCATATGCTGGGATGAGTCAAGGATAATGATGACTGAGAGCTGAATTTAGGAACATGGAGATTACCAGTGACTTGATAACAATACTTTATGGGAATTGGTAGAGGGTCAAAACCTAACTGCAATGGGTTCAGGAGGCAATGGAAAGGGAGGAATTGGGGATACCAACTATAAGAAACTCTATCCAGAAATGTTGCTATAAAGAAAGAGGGAGAAATGGGGAGATAGCAGGATGGAGAAAGGAATTCAGAACAAGATTTTTGTTTGAAGATGGGAGAACTAACTGCATCTTTGTATATTCATGGTAATGATTCAGTAGAGTAGTAAACAGTCATGTCATCAAAGATAGATGAGTTAGTTCATTCTCACATGGTTATAGAGAAATACTTGAGACTGGGTAATTTATAAAGACAAGAGGTTTAATTGGCTTATAGTTCTGTAGGCTGTATAGGAAGCATGGCAGCTTCTGCTTCTGAGGAGGCCTCAGGAAACTTTCAATCATGGCAGAAGGCAAAGGAGGAAAGATGTTTCGCACGGCAGGAGCAGGAGGAAGAGGGGTTGGGGAGAGGTGCTACACACTTTTAAGCAACCAGATCTCATGAGAACTCACTCACTATTGTGGCAACAATACCAAGGGAGAAATCTACCCCTGTGATCCAATTACCTCTCACCAGGCCCCACCTCCAGCACTGAGGATTACATTTCAACATGAGATTTGGTGGGGACACAGATCCAAATCACATCAATAGAAAACAAAAATAAGAAAGAGGGAAACAGATCTAATGGACATACGAAAGGGTTGGGTTTAGATAAGTGATTCCTCCGCAGAAACAGGAGATAAGTTAGAAAATTACAGGCACAAAGAGAAGTAGAAGGAAACAGATAGTAATAAGAGCTCTTCTGACTGCTCCAAGTTTCTTGGTGAAAACAGGAAACAAAGTCATGAGCATTGGAGAAGATACTGTGGCTGCTTGAGAAGAGAGGGGAGTATGACATCTAGAAGAGCAAGACAGCGAATAAACTGGCAACATATAGTATAACCACCAGGCTGCATTCGGGGCATGGTTTTGGTTTTGGTTAGGGTTCATGAGTTCAGCACATTTGCATACTTTCCTTCTGCTACATTTACCTGGATAGTGCAGGCATAGAATAGGGAGAAAGCTGATTTAAACTGGGTTGAGTTTTTGCCAAGGCAGTGCAACTCAGCCACAGTGGGACAGGGTTGAAGATGAGGGCAAAGGAATGATCTGATGACAAAATATAAACCAAATAAGGAGGAAAATGAGGACACAAAGGGAACAAGGGATAGTGAATAGTGGTAGAATCAACAGACTGAAAGTTGCAACCAGACAAAGTTTTTGGAAGGTGAATACTAGAAAATAAGATGAAAAAATAGGAGATTACATTAGTCAGGGCCCTCGTGGAAAACAGTTGGAATACTCAAACTGGGCAATTGAGGAAGTTTAGCAAAAAGACTATTTACAAATATAGGTCAGAGTTTAGGCAGCCTACGTGGCACAGTAGTGTAGCACCCTGAGAATACCAATGGGTTACCACCCATAAGCCTGAAGGGACAAGAGGAGAAGGGTGCAACCTGAAGAAGGTTGCTGTAAGGAGCAAGTCCTCTGCCAGGATCCCAAGATGGCCCACATTATTGGGCAGTCGGGGATTCTGAGAATACAAGACTGATTTCACTCTCCTCCTGCCCTCCATTTTTCTAAAATGATTCCCATTAGCCCAATCCATCACGGAACCAGAAGGCAAGAGAGCTTTTTGATGTAATCTGTATAAGACATAGAGCAGGAGTGGGGAGTAAATTTGGGACCAAGCAGTGGGGAGAATAGAGGTAAGGGTGAGATGCTCTCTAGTGCAGGGGTGAAAGTTAGGATAGTTTTTGTTATGGGCTGAATTCTGTCTCCTCAGCATTCATATGTTAAAGTCCTAATCCCAAATACCTCAGAATGTGACCATATTTTTAGACAGGGTCTTTACAAAGGTAAATACATTGAAATGAGGTCATTAGGATGGTCCTAACACAATATGACTGGTGCCCTCACAAGAAGAGGAGATTTGGACACAGGCATGAGGATAAGGGGGACATTGTGAAGATATAGAATGAAGATGGCCAACTGTAAGCCAAAGAGAGAGGCCTGAATCAGATCTTCCCTCGTGACCCTCAGACAGAGCCAACCCTGCTGACATCTTCACCTCAGACTTCTGGCTTTCAGAACTGTGAGCAAATAAAGTTCTGCTGTTTCAGCCACTTGATCTGTGAGACTTTGGTACAGTTGCCTGAGCAAACTAATACAGCTTGAAGGTGAGATTGTTGATTATCAGTTATTTAGTAATGGTGATGGTTATTGGAAAGAGTAGCACAAGATAGAGTTAGGAGCATGAGGAGAGGTTAAGGTCGCAACTGTTTAAGATTGAAATTGTAAGCAATAATTAAGAACATTAAGCTGCCAAAAGAAGAACTCTTGGATAAAGTGCTTTTAGGTATCTAAAAAGCTACTGGGTGAGATTACTCTGAGCTTGGGAGAAGAGAGGCTTACACTTGGCAGGAAACGTTTCATAAGGGATGAGAGGGGAAGGTGAAGGCCATTCGGTGGTTGAACGATGCTGTGAAAACGGGCAAGCCTCACCTCCAAACTTCTCTGAAATAACTTCTCACTAAAACCCATGATTTTGTGACACAGATCCTGCTGACTTTCTGGTCTTTATTTTCTCTATTTCTCTACTAGTTCCCCTGCCTGTTTCTTTGAGGTTCATATTATACCAGGATCCTCTTTCTGCCAGATTCCCTTCTCTCAGTACAGGTATTCCTACCTGGCTTCGCCTATCCACGGTATTCTGATGGCACCGGAATGTATATATTTACCTCTTTTTTAAAAGAGATTGGTGTCAATCTGAATGTTTTTGGTACTTCAAATGAAACAAGTACAAATGTGAAGTTATTGTTTTTTCCTCAAACTCATTTCTCCTCCTTTATTATCCATGTCAATAGCTTTACTATTTATCCAGTCACTCAAGCTAGAAACCATGCTACCATCTTGAATTCTCCCATTTATTCACTGACACTCTTATTTTAGCTCCACTTTCCCCCAACTTGCCTTTATCTAATTGATTAATTAGCTTTAGAAACATCATTTATATCTCTCTGCTCTACTGTCTCTCGATATTCTTCCTGACATTCTTTACTCAAAGCGCTAATCAGCTTTCAGATTCACATGCATAGGCCAAGGCAAATTTTTAAAAGCAGATGGTGCTATTCAGATATGCTACCATAATTACTTTCTTCTTCCATCATGAATTGGCCACCCAAGAATAGAACTATAGTTTCTTAAACACTAAATAATTCAAAGCAATATGTTAAATATTTTAAATATAGAAATAGTAAAGATGATGCATTACTTTCCCCTGCAAGTCCTTTGCTTGGTAAACATAAGGACTAAAGAGTATATAATTTTGAGGTTCTAGATCTAGCATTTAATCCCTTGTTTGTATGAATTCACTTCTTTAGGAATTTATCTTTCCATGAAATCATCAATTCCAGGTTAAGAGCTATGAGAAGTAAACTGAGACAGGTATTATGACTGGAAACTAGGTGGTTTATAGTTCAACTATGTAGAAATGCTATCTTTCCTCATACTAATTTTTTAAATCTAATGTTTTATGAAGATTAAATAAGATGGCATTCAGATTAATATGCACCCAAGGAGAAAAATGTAAATATTTCTCTAATGTTGGCACTGTGAACACTTACTTCTTTCAAAACATTCAGGTTTGGCATCACTGGGAATTACTGGAGAGACTAAAAAGTTTCAGAAAATGTATTCAGATTTCAAATCTCATTTACCTTGAAATGAGATCAAACGTTGCACAAAACGTTATTCCTAAAAATAGACCTTTTAATATTCTGAATTAAAAGCATAAAACCTGAAGCTAGAAACTGGTTCTGTAATACTGATCCTAGGAAAAGACTTTGCTTATTCTGCTAAAAGTCTAGAACACAGTTTAAAGTGGAAAAAATTAACCTTCATTACAAGAACCAGTGTTTTCATTGGAATCTTTTCCTACTTTACTGGCACATTTGTAAAAGTGTGTTGCACAACTGTTGAGAGACCTGACCAGGGAAAGCTCTGTATAACCAAAATATAAAATCAAATAAATATAGTTACCTGTTAGTCCATGACAGTATCAGTACCTCTCAGTCTGACATGTATTGTCATTGTAGTTTGAGATATCAAAAAGCAATAATATTCAACTTTTTATCTGTTTTTATAAAGATTACAATATTTTAGTAATTTAGGAATGGCTATTAATGTTACAAAATTTTTTCAACATTTAGTCCTATATGCCTTTGAACTTTCATAAATTGCTTCAAACTATTTAAAAACTAAAGCAATTTTTTAATTAAAATAGAAAAATTGGGAAAAGGAACTAGAGTCATCCAGTATAAATGATCTTTCGAAAAATTTTGGCACAAAGGGGAAAATGGGGTCAAACAAGGTTTCCTTTTTTTTTTTTTTTTTTTTTAAGATGGGAGAAATAACTACATACTTGTAGGCTGATGGAAATAATCTAGTAGAGAGAGGAAAATTGCAGAAATAGGAGATAGAAGGAAGAATTGCTGGTGAATGGGATCTAGTGCACATGCGGCAGAATTAGCTTTAGATAAAAACACAGATGGCTCACTAAAGACAGAGTCCACAGGTGCGAATGCTGTAAAGATATGAAGAGGAGAATTGAGAAATGCTTTTCTGATAGCTTCAATTTTTTCTTTTTTTTTTTAAAGACAGAGTCTTGCTCTGTCCACAGGGCGGAAGTGCAGTGGCGCGATGTCGGCTCACAGCAATCTCTGCCTCCCGGGTTCAAGCGGTTCTCCTGCCTCAGCCTCCTGAGTAGCTGGAATTACAGGCACACGCCACCTTGCCCGGCTAATTTTTGTATTTTCAGTAGAGACGGGGTTTCACCATCTTGGCCAGACTGGTCTCGAACTCCTGACCTCATGATCCGCCCACCTTGGATTCCCAAAGTGCTGGCATTACAGGCTTGAGCCGCCTCACCGGGCCCCGATAGCTTCACTTTTTTTTTCAGTGACGGGAAAAGAAGTTTCTCCGCTAAGACCAGCGATGAAGGAAAGCACTGGAAGTTTGCAGAGACCAGACATGGGAAGGCGTCCATTGAGGAGAACGGGAAAAGGAGTAGACTGGGGAAGCACAGTGGGACCACCAGGCCACTTTATGGAATGTTTGAGGTTCCCACGCAGCAAGTATTTCACCAACCCCATTTAACTGCTCTGGTGCAGCAGGGAATAGGTGGAAACTTGGATTAATTAGCGCTGTGACTTGCCAAGTGAGATGAAAGCAAGAGATTTAAGGATGATTGCATGGGAGTGACTATAATGACAGTGGAATTTAAACTGGATAAGGAGCAAAAAGGAAATGAAGAAGATGAAAGTGAGTGCAAAGCAGGTAGAATCATAGGAATGGTCTTTTCAGTGCGTTTTGAGGATTTCTGAAGTCCGAGACGTAAAGGGAATGTGCAGGAAGGAAAGGAGATGGTCAAAAACGAAGTAAAGGAAATAGAAACTATAACAGGGCTGTGTTTTTTAGTAATGGCAAGTTAGGGTTGTTGAGACAGGTGGAAGACAAAATCTTTTTTTTTTTTTTTGGAGATGGAGTCTCATTCTGTCATCCAAGCTGGAGTGCAGAGGCGTGATCTAGGCTCACTGCAACCTCCCGGATTCAAGGGATTCTCCTGTCTCAGCTTCCCAGAAGAGATGTTCATGGGAGAGAAGCTCTAGAATGCAGGAAATTAGACGAAGTATAAATTAATAGCCAAGAATTTAGACAGGATTAGGGAGCCAGGAACAAACATTTCAGATATTGGGCTTTTGATGGAGTTGCCACGGATGACAGCATCAGTGAGAAATGAGATTTAAAAATGAAGGATTGTTCAAGGACGGAGGAGGGATGATCTGAAAGCCACAAGGAGGACAAATGGAACACCTACCCCCACTGCAGGCTGGAAGGTAAGAAGGCTGCAGGAGAGAAACAGACAAAAACTTGAGAGTGCTTCGGGAGAGACATTTCCTCAAAGAAGAACATTAAGAGTAAAAATATAATATAATTACTATTGTCAATGAAACTGTTAACTCTTAGAAGATAGTACCGGTCTGTAATTTTTTTTCCCTCCTGCAGCATCTGGCATAATATGGCATAATATGTTGCACTTAGTAGGAAATGTTTGTTAAATGGATTTCATTTTATTGCACTATCACTTTACTTCTGCTGTTTAAACAATGGTTGGTTACATTGGACTCAAACTCACAAGGTAAAACTATAATATAATGGGTATTTTATTTCACACTGTTAGAAATATTTAGGAATCACTGAAGTGGCAAAAGGAAGATGAAAATAGGCTGTAAGGAATTTATGGTTAATAATGTTGCTGGAAGGATTAAAATGACAAAGTGAGACTAAATACTTTGCAAAGAAGGCTATCTCAAAAATTTTGTAGGTGGTAGGTGGATTAGATAGAGATAAACACTGACAGAGAACAAATTATACTATGATACATACAATAAGTTAAAACTGAACTACAATTACAGAAATCCTAAGGATAGCATTCACAAGGCATAAGATCAAGCAGTAATCCTGATGAATTTGCAAAGACAAATAGAGCTAAGAGTAAACGTCCTCATTTTTGCCCATGATCTTCCTCCTTAAATATTCTTACTAAGTGAATTGCATTAATCTATGTATTTTTGTGAGATAACAGTGAGAAATATTTAAGTACATATTATTACATTTTTTTCTTTTTTCTGTATCCTAGGAAAATTGGATTGAAAATTGATAAATCCATTTCCATTCATTAGATGGAGTCTTAGTCCTTTCAGTTGTTACGTTAAAAAAATACCAAAAACTGGATGGCTTATAAACAATAGAAATTTTGTCACAGTTCTGGAGGCTGGGAATTCCAAGATCAAGATTTTAGCAAATCTGGTGTCTGGTGAGGGCCTGCTTTCTGGTTCATAGATGGCACCATGTCCTTGTGTCAACGTGGTGGAAGGGGCAAACAGCCTCCCTTGGGCCTATTAAAATAGGAGCACCAGTTCCAAAAGGCCCTGCTTCTAATTCCATTATCTGAGGGTTTAAGATGTCAACATGAAAATTTTAGGGAGACACAAACATTGAGCCCATAGCAAATGGTATCTTCAGTGGTAGCTCTTACTGAATGGTAGAGTGAAAGCGAGGCAGAAACAGAAACATAAGAAAAAGGCATTCATATACAGACTTAGGAAAGGATGAGAAAATAAATAATATTTTAGTTTTTTCCTGCCTCTTTGATTTCTTTAAGGTTCGTTGATAGGATTGATCAATCATTCCAGACATAAAACATCACTGTTGTAAATATTTTGGATATCTTTTTATTCTCTTTTTTTTATATACACATTTCCAACAAAATTGGAATCATAATACTCATACCAGTTTTGTATATATCTTAACATTTAATAACTATTTTTCTCTTTTCTAAACATTTACATCATACGATTTTAGTGACTAAATATAGTTATGAGTTTTAACTGTTTTCTGTTATTGAGTGTTAAATTTGTTTCTAGTAATAGTTATTTATGGCTTTTCCCTAAAATAATTTTCTGAATGTATATGCCTTTAAATATATATTTTTAAATTATATGCCAGAAAATTTTAAAAGATTAAAATGTGAAATTCTTTTTAGCTCAAGGGGATATTTTTTTTTTCGAGTGTACCTAATTGTAAAGAATTGAGTGATTGTACCCATCAGTTCATTGCACATTATCATCATTAGCATTAAGAAGAAGACAATCTATTCGTTTTGGTATAGTCTTCATCCAAGATTTCAATTTCATTTCTCTCCTCCATAGAAAACAATTCTTCTGGTTTGATATATGTTTTGAATACATATGCAGTGTTTAAAAATAATCTTTGTTTCATATCTAGCTGGTAATTTATTAATTTAATCTGCTATTTACTTCATATAAATTATATCCAAGAAATATTTCATATTCATTTGCTGTTCAGGCAATGTGCTTATATCTATGCATGTTTATGTATGTCCATCTGGTGTATTAGTTCTAACTGCATTCTGCAGTTCATGATGTATATCCACCACACTTTAATCTGAATTTATTTAGTAATAAGCACTTTGTTTCCCTCCAAAACACCAGCACCGTAAACAGTGCTCATGTATTCTCAGACGTGCTCCACCTTCTTACTACGATAGTCAACGCCCACAACAGTCATGAATCTCATTGAGAATTTCTATGGGATATAAAACCTATAAATTGGTAGGGTAGGTCATTGGATACTTGCATTCTTAATTTGACTAAATATCACGAGATCGCTTTTCAGAAAATCTTCACCAGTTTGTAAGAACACAAGCAATGCCTAAGAATTTGTTTCCTTGTGGGTGATATTTTGATATCATGTTGTTTTATGGTTCTATTTTGGCAGTAAAGAATAAAATTTATATTAAATTTGTTTCCTATATAAAATGAAGAGAAGATTTGTTGTTACCCAAGGAATTCTAGCTCTGTAAGATTAATTTTAATGCTCAGATTGATTTAAGCCTTGCTTCACTGGGTATAACGAAGATATCCATGTAATTACTAAAGATGTTGGCTAAATCCGTTCATATTTTAAGAAAATAATTTTAAAAATTGTTCAGCACACTTCATTTTCTGTTTCCTTTGGTAATTTTTTTTGAGACACACAAACACACAGAAAAATGATGAGAACCGCAGTTAAGAGAAGCAGTAAATAGAATCCAGCATTAAGAAAACTCAGAGGTTGTAATTGACAGAAAAGGACTTTAATGTAGCTATCATAAATATATTGAAGCACAAAACAACATGCAATGATTATAATGAATGAATCGATATGAAAAGTCATCTGAAAAATAGAAACTAAAAGGATCATCAAATAATAGTTCTAGAACTGAAAATTACAACACATAAATAAAACACTCATTTGATGAGATTAACTGCAGATTGAAGAGAACATAAGAGAGGGCCAGGGAATGTGAAGATAAATTAGTAGAAATTATCTAATATGAATGACAGAAAGAAAAAAACTAAAAATATGAACAGAGTCTGCAAACTGTGGATATTTTCAAATAGATGAAAGCATTAAAGAAATGCTACAGTGAGTTATGATCATGCCACCGCACTCCAGCTTGGGTGGCAAAGTAAGGCCATCTCAATATAAAAGAGTGCTACACGTAGGTTTTCAGGCTGAATTAAAAAATGACTGTGGATGGTTACTCAAATCCACAGGAAGAAATGAAAAGTATTACTAATAGTAAAAACATGAATTTTTTTCTTTTTCTTTTGTTTTATTTCTTTGTTTCCTTTCATCTCCTTTCCTTTCTTTTCCTGTCTTTTCTATTTTTTTTTTTTTTTTCTTGAGGTAGGGTCTCACTGTGTCACCCAAGCAGGAGTGCTGTGGCACGATCAGGATTCACTGCAGCTTTAACCTCCTAGGCTCAAGCAGTCCTCCTGCTTTGGCCTCCCAAAGTGTTGGGATTACAGGCATGAACCACCACACCTAGCTCAAATATGCATGTTTAGAAAATATCTTTCATACTTCTCTTACTTTTAAAAAAGTCAATTTACTATAAAAATAAAAACCGATAATGTGTAATGGGTTTGTAACATATACAAATAAAAAAGATGACAATAATACCATCAGAATTGTAAATGCAGATACACTGGTTCAATGTTCTCACTAATTTTTTTTTTTTTTTTAGACGGAGTCTCGCTTTGCCGCCCAGGCTGGAGTGCAGTGGCGCAATCTCGGCTCACGGCAAGCTCCGCCTCCCGGGTTCACGCCATTCTCCTGCCTCAGCTTCCTGAGTAGCTGGGACTACAGGCGCCCGCCACCACAGCCGGTTAGTTTTTTGTATTTTTAGTAGAGACGGGGGTTTCACCGTGTTAGCCCGGATAGTCTCGATCTCCTGACCTCGTGATCCACCCGCCTTGGCCTCCCAAAGTGCAGGGATTACAGGCAGAAGCCAACCACGCCCAGCCTCAATGTTCCTACATTTTTTATGAAGTACTATAACAATACAACTATGAGTTCTTACTAAAAAGTCATTAAAAGAATTAAAATACAATACAAAAATACTTAGTTAAAAAGTGGCAGAAGAGGAAGAACACAGGACTAAAAAACAAATAGGACAAATAGAACAGTAAACCTAAACCTAACCAATGATTATGTTAAATGCAAATAGAATATACATTACAATTAAAAGGCCAGCTTGTCAGACTGTATATAAGGTAAAACCAAATGGTGAGCTTCGTTCAGAAGAAAACAAGTAGCTTAAAAGAAAGGAATGTAAAAATATATGCCATGGAATAGTAAGTATCAGAAAGTTAAAATAGCTCTATTATTATCAAAAAATCAAGAAGAAAATTTCACAGTGATAATGGGGTAATTTTTGAGGGAGGCATATCCATTATAGATGAGTATGCACCTAATAACAGAGCTTCAAAATACAAAAGCAAAATGGTTAAGATACAGGGAGAAATTGAAAAATCCAAACATATATTTGAATAGCTTACACTCTTTTTTAGTAATTATAGAAAATTAGACCAAGATTTCCTACTGAATTCTTGGTCTAATTTTCTATAAGTTCAGTGCAGGAATAAGACATCTGAACAATTCTACTAACTGTCTTGGCTTAATGGAAAATAATACATTGTAATCTATTGAATAAAATTAAAATCTGAATTTATATTATATACAAATTAAAAAGATTAATAAGAAATAGGATATTTACAGAGTCTTAAATATCTCCCTACTAATTACTTATTAATTATATAGGGGTAGATAGTTAATTTATGGTTAACAATTCCAGTGGTTGACATCACCTTAATGAAGAGATCAATGTTCACTTCACCGTATCAGGACAAACTGATACCAAGTGCTTGCTGACATGATGCAGTGAAAAGAATACAATGTCATTTTGTGAATCAAATCATAAGGAATCATCACAAAAAGAAAAAACATTGTGAGAAATATTCTTTAAAATAGCTGATCTACACTTTTGAAAACTGTCAACATAAAGGAAGCAAAGAAAATCTGTGAAACTATCTTAGAGTAAAGGAGTGTAAAGAGACATAAGCATGACATGCAGTGTGATCCTGGATTGGATCCTAAACTGTGCAAAATAGCTCTGTAAGGCATTATAAGACAGTGTTGATAAATTTGAAATACGATTTGTGGTTTTATACTATTGTTTCTGTGTTTTATTTCCCAATTTGGTTAATTTTTCTCTGATCATATAAAGAGAATGTCCATGTTCTTAGGAAATGTTGTTAATAGTTTCATCTTCCCTCTTTGAATGCCAAACCTCTAAAATAACTGATATTTATACTTTGGTATTTATCATTCCACATATTTTACTGGGTCAGTGCAAAAACACATTGGCATACATGCACATATACTTTTTTTAATAAAAGTGGCACTATACAATACACATCTGTTGGAAATTATCTTTTCCTTTTTCACCTTTAAAACATATACTGGGCATCACTTCAGATTAAAAAATCAATATAAATCTTTATTTTTAATCATAGTATAATATGACATAGACTGAGTAAACCTTAATTTATTCAAGCAGTGCATTCTTAATGGAATTCAGTTTGTTTTCCAGACTTTTGCTATTATAAACAATACTGTAATAAACTCCTTATGTTCAAGTGATTTTGATTCCTTAGGGGACATATCTCAAAGTCTATTCGGTTGATATGCATATTTTAAAATTGTCTGTGTACTCATTTTTAATTTTATAATTCAACTTTGGCAAAAATATGTGTTACAAATAGTGAGTTTTCTGCAATTATTAATTTAATAAAAGAATGACAATCAAAAATTAACTTTGTATACTGAACATATTCTAAATATCCCTGGCATCAAATCCCTATAATTAGCTAAATAATATCTAATTTTCTAAAGAGAAAAAGAGAACAAGAGTACGGTTGAGTGAGAGAAATGTTTTGGAAAAAATATTTCTTTATTCACAAATAAATGAATTTTTTTTTACTAACAATTTAACCTTTCACCCCAATCACATAGATCAATATTGAATACTAATTTTCTCTTGGTAGATGATCAAATCTCATTATTTTGGCTTCTGCATTGCAAACATGAACATCTGACTGGAATGTCCACTGAAATCATTTGAAAAACTATCATTTTGTATTTCATTATCAGTTTTCACACTTCTCTTCTCCATTTTGAAATGTTACGGATTAAGTTCTGTCTTCCCTCAAAACTCATATGTTGACGTCCTAACCCCCAAAACTTCAGAATGAGACATTCTTTGGAAATGAGGTTTTTGCACATGTAAATTATAGTTAGAATGAGGTCATACTGAAGTAGGATGGGCCCCTGACTGTTGTCCTTTTAAAAAGAGAAAATTTGGATAGAAATGCACACAGGCTGAACATCATCTAAAGAGGAAGACAAAGATAGGAGTGATGCTTTTACAAGCCAAGAAATGCCAGAGATTTCCAGCAAATCACCAACCAGAGGCTAAGGCATGGAATGAATTTTCCTACAGAAGGAACCAAACCTTCTGACACCTTGATCTCAGGCTTCTAGCCACCACGACTGTGAGACCATAAATTTCTGTTGTTGAAGCCACCCAGTTTGTGGTACTTTGATATGGCAGCACTAGCCGACTAAAGCAGGAAGCAAAGAAGAAAAGATGATCCAAGTTGTCTCTCAACATTTGATTTCTAGTGCATATTAGCATTCGGCATACTTAAACGAGAAAATATCAAGTACCATTTTAAACGTTTTCTAATATAATTTACGTGCATCTGCTTTATATTTGCACTTTATCTAGTATCATCGGTTTGGATTGTAGAATCCCAAATAGTTTCACAGAAACTACATAATTGAGTCTTAAAATAAACGTTTTGGCTATTAAATCACAGATGGTCACCAGAAAGCTTACTGCGATTTTCTACCCTACCACAAAAAATTAAATCGGTGTTTCTTCCATGCTGTTATAATTGTGGAAGGGAAATGAGGGAACACGATTTATAAAAGTGGTTTTTATAGGTATTATTTTTTAAGTTGCCTTTAGTATTATTTTCTTTCCTTCAGAACGTTTACTCTTTTTGTTGTTGTTGTTTGTATTGTTTTTAGATTTTAGTAGCATACCGTAAAGGTTTTGGAATGGCTTGTAGCATTTCAGTATATAACGGGGCACGAAACAGGTTGTCCTCCACCTATTTAACTCAGGATCTTTTGTTTCGTTTCGTTTTGTTTGAGACGCAGTCTTGCTCTGTCGCCCAGGCTGGAGTGCTGTGGCGCGATCTCGGCTCACTGCAAGCTCACACCATTCTCCTGCCTCAGCCTCCTGAGTAGCTGGGACTACAGGTGCACACCACCATGCCCGGCTAATTTTTTGTATTTTTAGTAGAGATGGGGTTTCACCATGTTAGCCAGGATGGTCTCGATCTCCTGACCTCATAATCCTCCCTCTTCAGCCTCCCAAACTGCTGGGATTACAGGCATGAGCCCCTGCGCCCGGCCCACTCAGGATCATTTTTATCTATAAGGCTCACCTGCGAAAAGGATATATTTTAGGCAAATTCTTTATAATAAACAACTCTGACAGTTTTCTAGGACCTGAGCTCTCATGAACACTGATGGTGATAATCTGTGATGACTTGGTAGACACAGAGACAGGAACGTGTTCATAACAAGAAGATAAATAATTGAAGAAATGATTTTCGGGTTTTTTTTTTTTTTGACATTTCCATAAAATCAAATCTGAGCTTTATTGTGGTGAAAACTGACATTGTGAAATAAACAAAGGTAGAGCTTTCCTATTCCCATCGATATCTCTTCAAGATAGCAAAGGAGAACAGTAACACAAATGACATCTCCAAATAATTTCTAAACTTCTTGGCATATATTTAATTTTCTTCACTTTCACTAATAATTTTTAAGTTTTCTTCCCTAGTTTATTTTCCAGAAGAGACTTTTCATGAACAACGTGAAAACCAAATTATAGTAGAATATGCAAAATGCAACTTGAATTGATTCATTTTAAAGGCAAATGTGTAGTTAAATATTTTCTCTTATTGATTCTCATTTAATTATGAAGTACGGTTTTAATTTAATATTTTGTAGCCTAAAGACTTTAGAGTATATCATATTACCAATGTAACTGTTAGTTAGAAACAATATACTGCACTATGCTTGAATTTAAGCAGTAATACCTCATTTTAAGAGCTTTTTATAAGTGTTTTACTAGAATAATTTTTCAATGACAATATATCAGAGGAATATAAAAATTATTCTATGGATTCACTCATAGTTAGACATTTAGTGTATTTTAAGGTCAATACATAAAGTAAAACAGGAACCATTTTTAAAACATAGGAGAGGCTCAATAATCTATAGTCAAAAATGGCCTTTATAGAAGCGTAGAATACTGACTTATTATATTTTAACTGCATCAATAACAGCAGCAGCATTATCAAGTTGTAGGTCATGTGTTTAAACTTGCTGGCCATGTTTTAAACTTTGCCAGTTCTTGAAGATGGTGCTTAATGTAGAACTTACATTGAAATTGTGTTGCACACACTACTTTATATTGGGTGTTAGCAAATCTCTTCATATGGTATTGCTCCTCCCACCATGTGAGCAGTTTGCAAGAAGATTCATCTACGCATGCTCCATCAAACTCAGCACACAGCCATCCATGTGTTAGGCCCCCAGGAAGTGCTCATAGAACAGAATGTCTCTCGGATGGAAAGAACTGTGAACAAACTCTTAAGATATCAGAGTTTTCAGTCTGGTTCTCCCCCATGTGCATTTCCTGTCCTTGTTTTGTTTACAGTATCTCCTCAGTTTGTAACCCAAAAAATCTGAGACAGGTCTCAATCAATTTAGAAAGTTAATTTTTCCGAGGTTAAGGAGGTGCCGGTGACACAGCCTCAGGAGGTCCTGATGAGCCCAAGGTGGTTGGGTTCAGCTTACTTTTATACATTTTAGGGAGACATGAGACATCAATCAATATATGTAAGATGTACATTGGTTTGTTCAGTCATAGGTAGATAAAAGACAATTCTTTTTGACAAGTCTTTTGCGTTCTCTTGAGTCTCTGATTAGCTTTTCACTGAATACACAATTTACATGTGAGAGGAGGGTAGAGGAATAGTCACTTAGGCCTTAGGCTGGCTTAGTGAATCTGCATTTTTACGTAAACAAGAGGGTAGAGGAAGCAATCAGATCTGTATTTGTCTCAGGTGAGCAGACAGATGACTTCCTGCCCTACACCTGTGAAGATGAGCTATCAGTTAAATTGCCAGGGTGAATTCAACAGAACTGGAATTTCACCCTGAAATGTCCTCAAGATCTTTACCCTATTTCTTGTGAGCAAAATTCCTTGCGGGCGAATTGTCAGGCAGGCATGTAGCTTTCTCAGCTATCTTTTTTAGGAATAAAATAGGAAGCAGGTTTGCCTGACACAGTTCCCAGCTTGACTTTTCCTTTTGGCTTAGAGATTTGGGGGTCCCGAGCTTTATTTTCCTTTCACAGGTTCCATAGCTGAAAAAAACAGAAGAGTGTACTAAATAGTTTTAAGTTACTTTCAAGTCTGAACTGTGATTTGTGAGTAGTCCTCTTTTGTACTGCTTCTGAAAGTCTTTTTGTACAGACTGTTTCTTGCAAGCTTTCCCATTACTTCGAATATGCATATCTTTAAACAGGAATGGATTATGTGTATTTTTTAAAATCTTTTGTAATTGTCTGTATTTAGGCTCTCCTGTGGAGAGTTGGTACCAAATTATAAGCTTTTATTCTCAGCCTAGCATTTGTGTAATCTATAAGTATATGTAAATGTCGGTTTCCTTGAAAAACTAATTTGTCAGTTCCTTCTTATTTTTTTAACTAATGAAAGTTTTCTCTAGCTTGTTGCCAGGAGAATTTGGTATTTCAGATGTCAACTTTTCTAAAAGTAGTTTTGCTCCTTTATCAGGGACTTCAGCAGTTGTTTTCAATACTCAAACTGACAGGGAGAAGCATAATAATCTCAGCTGTGCTCCCACAGCTGGTAATTGAATGTTTCTAGCTGGCCTTGTGATGAGCAGGGCAGCCGATCTCTGCCGCCAAAGGATGCCAAGAGCTGGAAACACAACCACCAGCTTCTCTACATGCTGATGAAAACAATAACGATGCTTTTATGCTGTTGAAGATAGAGACTGCTTTGCAGAAATAGTATGCCTTGAATACTTTTCAGTCCAGTTTTATTTATAAAATGTGTGTGAAAATTATTGGAACGATTAGTTTGCTATTTAAAAATATGGTCACATTGAATCATACAAAGAATTCTATCTGTCTATCTATTATCTATCTATCTGTCTGTCTATCTATGTATCTATCTATCTATCTATCTATCTGTCTATGATCTATCTAGAATCTTCATCAGGACCTCTGAATGTAACTGGTTTTCCAGAGATAAGTGAGTCTAATTCCCTTAGTTTTCTACAAAGACTGCTTAAACAGAAGTCAGGAAACTTATCCTTATTACCCCTGAGAGAAATGGTGCATGAAGGAAGGACAGATAGAATGAAAAGGAGAGAAAAGGAAAATAGCCAAGAAAGAAGGGAGAGATTTAAAATGATTTAAGAATATGTGATAAGAATGATGGAAGGCTGTATTAACTGTCTCATTGATGTTCAGGCACAAATTTTATTCCTCATTCTTAAAGAATTGAATAAGATAAACTGCAAGAAGCTATCATTTTCTGGAAATTTCCTATATCCTTATGTATAAATGTCTTATAACATTCTTAGGTAAGTTTTTTTTCATCTACATGATGTTTGCAATTGTGCCTCTTAACAAATGCACCTATAGTTCAGTAACAGCAATTCTGACACAGCTCAAATTAAAGATTTGTTATTATTTCAGCAAGCAAAGTAAATATCTATCATAAGACTTTTGGTAATTTAGGACTGAATGATTTACTTTAGAACTACGTTTAACTCCCCTCCCGCCCCACCAAAAGAACATTTTAATGGCATTATATTGCTTTCAATAAACCTTTTGGAGGTAAGGAAAAGATATCCTTAATCTCTGTCCCTAGAAAGTGAACCCACTGACCTAGTCTCCTGGGTATTAAAGAAGGCTGAATGTACACATCATACAAATCTGGTCAGAGAGACAAATTCAGTGTGATTTGGGATTACTCAATTACAAAGGAGTGGGTGTCATTGTAGGTATTGAAAGAGGGATCATGATTATTCCATTAACCCTAACCATTATGTTTGGAAAAACGTATCAAGGCAATGAAAAGAATAAGCAGAAGCTTCAGTTTGTTGCTTCAAAATTGTTGACTTTAAAAGAACACAAATACATTAAACAAACAAACAAGCAAACATGGAACCAAAGAAAACTTTCAACACCCTTAAGACATCTGTCACAGGGTATTTGTATTATGATTCAGGACTTATTCCTATAGTGATTTTCATTTTTAGGTTAAAATTTAAATAAGTATCATCCCCTCCCCTTAGTTTATTCTTATAAAGATACCAAACTCAGCCCTCTACACAGTGTAGGAACACAGTAGTCATTGAGAAGTCAGCTCCCTGCAGATGTAAGCACCCTTTCTTACCGTGGCTCTTTCAGCACCAGGCACCTAAAACAATACTTTGCAAGCAATACAGACTCTTGTGTGAGTAATGTTAGAAATTATTTTATATTTTAAGTTAAAACAAAACTGCTTATCATTCTGACCCTCAGATTCTTGCTTTACCTCCTGAACCCTCAGCAGATAGTTCTAAACCGCATTCTTCCAGATGACTGTGCTTCAACCATCTGAAGGCAGTGGTCCTTTATTTTCATGTTAAATCCACTCATGTAGATAAGGTATCCCTATTTCCTTTCATGTCTCCCTATAAGAGAACTTTCCAAATTGTCACTGTCTCCATCCAGAGAACAACTCATTGAGCAAGCAGGACTCTCGGTAATAGAACTGCCACGTACTTTAAACCTATGAATTTATTAATAAAACCTACAATAGCATTTTCTTTTCAAAGATCTTCATTACAGTAATTTATTTTAAGCCCCAAATTAAATATCTCTAGTTATTTGTCACAAGCCCCACTCTTAGCTTACTTTTTCCCACTGTGACTTTTTTGTGGCCTAAATTTAGAGCTGTATATTCCTCCATGCATTTCTCTCTAATTTCATCTATTTTGTTTTAGTCTATCATTTCAAGCTGTTTGTTTAGTGATGGCAAGTCTGCAATTTACTTCCTACAACGTTTTACAGTAAAAATTGCAAACCTTCCTGTGAATTAGCAGTAGGAGATCATTATCCTTGATTTCTTTGGCCCTTTATAGAGATTAGTGCACTGTTGGTAACAGCAAGTGTCAGGAAACGTGAAAAAAATATGAGTTGATTATTGAAACTGTTTGGATAAAAATGAAAAGTTTCTTGTACAATGTCATAATTGAATCCACTGATGTCCATAAATGTAGTAAGAATTTTTGAGTTTTGAAGTCTTTTTCACTTTTATGAGATTTCAGAAGAATTATTATTTCTCATTATTTTTACAAAGTTTTGCTGGTCTGATGCCAAAAATTGAATTGTATACTGTAGAATCATGGATGGCTCTGCTGGATTCTGACTCATGCCCTAAATTAAGAAATGGCTCTGAATGTTGTCTCAAGGGTAAGTTTTGCTTCTGCATTTGAGCTACAAATTAAGAGACAGATTTTGAAAAAGATGTTGGGCCTTGAAGAACATTTTCAAGGACAGAAGGGTAAAAAGACAAGTGTTGTTGGTAGATCAGAAATGAGATGTAAATGCTAGACTACAAACAATTTGTCTTTCACAGAGAAAACAACTACAAACAGAAAAGGCCACTAAACAACCTTTCGGATTCAGCCAGACTCCAGAAAAATGTTGCACATTTTGGTTGTTTGTTTTTTTTCCATATCTCACTTTCAGCATTAAATATATATATATATATTTTATTGACCTGATTTTAGTCTTGCTAATTAAAGCATCTTACAAAATGTCTTGATTTAGGTTCCTTAGCTTTTGTCTGATATTTCAAAAGCTATTGTGTGAGAGCAGAGGTTTTACACAGTGTTACTGGATTCAAGCATCTGTGTTTAAATCCTTTCTTCAAAGCCCACCAATTGAGACTTTGAGCAGGTTAAGCTCATCCCTGAACTTCAGTTTTCTCTATGTAAGATGGGGTTTTCTGTAGGTATAAAAGAAAATAATAAATACAAAGCACACAACAAAGTGTCTCTTACATAGCAAGTATTAGCAAATTGCATCCTTCCTTTTTAAATTTAAGCATCCTCCAACATTCTTCTGATATTTTACCTCACTACAGATGAATACAAGAGATTAGTTTTCAAAGACTTGTTGAAAACTGTTAGCAGTGTTACTGTAATACCAGTGAAGACTCAGTCTAGTACCCAGTTGTATTCCACTCAATTTTTGTTAGTTGCTTTGGTTTGCTTTGTTATTGTTGTTTGTTTGTTTGCTTTTGTTTCTTAGTGACATGAAGAAAATTAATCTGACCCCTTTAAAAGTTAGGAGAATTTCTTATCTGATCCAGAGGTTCATTAATATTGAAATGAATTAGATACTATTTTAAAATAATTGATAGAAGAAAAAGGTCTTCTCTCTGCAGGAAGGAAAACAATAGAATCAATGAAAGGGAGCCATAAAGTGCTGTGCCTAGTGATTGTCGGTATGAGCCAACCACAGGTGGGAATCTCTTTGGGTAATAGTAATGACTGACTTGCTGACATCATTTAGTAGAATAAGGAGGAGGAAGAGCTGCCTACTAGGGTTTTAGACCATTGAGTAGAAACCTAGAAATAGAAGTGCCATTGATTGCCTTCAGAATGATACTTCTAAGAAATAGGTAAGAGTAAGCTAAAAGTTACATCTTTCTGAGTCTTAATGCAATCAGACTGTAACTGGTGACAGAAGCTACTCAATTGTGACTACATGAGTTCTAAGATTAATTTTCAAAAAACTGGTCTCCTTCTCCTAATGGTTTTCATCACTGTAAATGCTTTTTCTTTCCTAGATTTTCTCTCCATATTCCAGAAATAGGAACAGGCAGCAGTATGTGGGCTCTGACCTCAAACCACACAGGCTTGCTCACTCCAGCTTCCCAGAAGAAAGTACCTGTCTTTGACAAAGAAGTCAATGAAGATCACTTTAGAACCCCAAACTTTTCTGTTCTGAAACAACGTGACTCATGCAAGACACAGACGGACTGCAATAGATTACCATGGGTGTGCTCTTAATCATTGCTGAGGTTCCCCATGGAAGAAAAGTGATGTCAATCACCTCACCTGCTAGGGAGATTTGAGTCCTTTCTGGATCCTTTCCCTTCTTCATGATGGTCCTCAGTGTGCTCTTGCTCAAGTCACTCTTTCTCAACACAAACCTCTTAGGGGCCAATTTAATAAATTCATTCTCAATTACCAATAAAACTCTGGGGTAGAAGATGCATTTATACATCATCAAATTCTTATTAAATTTAAATCATTGAGTGACATGAACAGGCTGAGAATATTTTGCAAGACTAATGATCTCCCTGTCACCAGAGACACTCCTGAAAAGGCAGCTCTCCTGAAGTGTTAGGGTCCATCCTACAAATTTACATAAATAGAGGTTGTTTCCTTTGATCTTTAAAAGACTCCTGTGCTACATCAATTATATAATCTGTTAGGGAATTAAATAGTATCCTGTTGGGGAATGAGTCTACTCTGCTCTCTAGCATTTTAGTGTACTGATTGATTTATCATTTTAACCCAAATAAATAGTACTCCTTAACTTTTCTGAGTCATGGGCTTTTTTTTTTTTTTTTTTTGTACTAGAATCTGGTGGAAATTATAGATTTTTTTCTTCAGAAAAATGCACATAGATAATTTTGTAATGAATTTCACATTGTCATTGGACTCTCTCAAGTGTATCTATGAGCTTCAAAAGAAACACAGCCTCAGCTATTTCAAAGGCATGAAAAACTTGTGTCTAGGACAGGTAGTTCTGACAAGTTTTTCTCATGGGAAACGAAGGGCTGATGTTCACCCAGACAGTGGTGCCGGCTGTTCAATGTCAACACCCATTTTGACTGCAGAGCATCCATTCTGATAGCTCTGTGCCTGTGCCTTTCTATTTTTAGGTGTGTTTAATTTTGTCTTTCATATAGGAAACATGGATGAACATGGCCAGGGACAGAGTAAAACGATGAAAGAACAAGGTGCCTACCATGGAGGATGCAAAAGAAATTTTTCCCCAAGGACTGTAGTCCCACGTTAGGCATGCTCCAGCCAAACTTTTTCTCAGAGTTATCTCACTTCTCCTATATGCCAGGAATCTCATTTGGCCTGAAGCATGCAGAAAGGGGCATAATTAGTCTGTGTTCAATAGAAGATCACTTCTGGAGGTGATGGGGCTTTACTTTAGGTCCACAGAACTCATTTACTAAAACCAAATTGTCACACTTCACATATTTGGGTGTCCTTTATTTCTAACCGGAATTGTACTTGACTAGCATTTTTGGAATAATTCTGTTGGCAGTAGTTCTTCTGAGTGAGTACTACAACAAAGTTGTATAAGTCTAACCATTTTAGAATCTACTCTAACCCGAATGTCAGCTCCAACAAGAAAACCCCTAAAAGGAAAGAAACAGCTGCCAACTATTTGATGGTTTGACAAAGTGTGGCTGCTTTTCTAGGCTGTGATTTATTTAAATTTTGCAAGCCCTTATCATCTTGCAGGTTTTAGGCACTTTGGTGGTGATTCAGATAAGGTTAAATGAGTTGCTTCCAAAACACAAGACTCTTGGGTGGAAATACGGAAAGACTTAGCGCCAGATTTTCTGATCTTTGAACCAGTGCTCTGCCTCAGAGTTATGGGATTCAGGAGGAATTATTTGACCTCTTTGACCTGGTTTCCTCATGGGAAATATTTTGTTGATGGTGATTTGCTTGTCTCATACAAGGAATCATGGAAAAAACAATGTTAAAAACTTTGAAAGTTCTGTTTCATTTTACACAATGATGCTAATTTCTTTTAAATTAACTTGAGGTTTTTTTTTTTTCTCCATCTGCACAAGTAATTACCACTGGATAGCTAGATTGAATGTCCAGCTCTCACATTAGGTAGAGATGTTAAACACACACGCACACGTGTGCACACACACACACCCACAGTCACACACATTCACACACCTCTGCCTATCATGAAGCACAACCATACTCATTTTAAAATTACATTTATTTTATTTTTTACTACATTTTTTGAGAATGTGAGGACAGGAGTTAAGGGCTTGAACTTCCTCGTATCCCTCAGTAGTGAAACAAGACCCCTGGGGACATGTGTGCCTGTCACAGCTGCACCCCACACCCAATGCTCTCACTTAAAGAAAATGAGAAAGGCTTCTTCCATCACCATTTTGACCTTCTTAAATAATACTAATGTTCATTTACAAGCTTTAAAATGGCAAAGAGGGACAATGAATATGCTAAAATATCTCTTTGTCTGTAGTTGTAAATGGTGAGCATGAAAGCAACACAAATAATAAATCTGGTTTCATATATTTTGTCTTGGCCACTGGAAAGTCAAAAGTCGATCTTGGCCCAAATTTCTCATCTACAAGATAGACTTGGAACAATTACTATTTTTTTGCTATTCTTTTTTGAGCTAGATGTCTATGCATTGCTAGGAAATATCAGGCTTTTTGGTCTTTATATGGTAATAATTTATTTAAAGACTTTAATTGAAATTAAAGAATATTACTTAAAGTTTTTTCCCATCTTGGTACTTTACAGTGTCAAAGAATGAAGAAGAAAGAAAACGCAAAAAAAAAAAAAAAAATTTAAAAAAAACTATATGAAGCTGAATAAACTCAGTGTCATGGCAAATGCCATGTTCTTTCCTTTTTCCTTTTTTTTTTTTTTTTTTTTGAGACAGAGTCTTGCTCTGTAGCCCAGGCTGGAGTGGAGTGGGGTGGTCACAGCTCACTGAAGCCTGGAACTTGTGGACTCAAGTGATCCTCCAGTCTCAGCCTCCGGAGTATCTGGGAGTACAGGCACACACCACCATGCCTGGCTAATTTTATATTTTGTAGAAACAGTCTCACTATGTTGCACAGACAGTGCATATGTTCTTTTC
Source organism: Piliocolobus tephrosceles (assembly GCF_002776525.5). Taxonomy (NCBI): domain Eukaryota; kingdom Metazoa; phylum Chordata; class Mammalia; order Primates; family Cercopithecidae; genus Piliocolobus; species Piliocolobus tephrosceles. The sequence continues at coordinate 34,260,114 of NC_045436.1, read as the reverse complement.
ATATTTCTTTTCTTATTGAACACATAAACCAAGTACAAATTTACCAGATGTCATGGACATGTAAATGTGATTTCGCTTTAACTATGAGCCATTGATTCCAGGGTACTGTGTTTTTTAGGATTTAGGTTTCACATTCTGATTTTATCTTCAGGAATTAATTGATTTATACGCTATATCACCAAATACATAGAACCTGTGGTCAAATATCAGAATTGATATTCTCTGAACTGTGTTACATTGGAGAAAATCTCAGAGCTTTACGTAATGGCTCTGTTGCAAATTTATAGTCTTGAAGCTCAGCTGAGCACTTTAGACTGCTTACAAATTATGGAGAGTTGGGAAGAATATTTGAAATCTGGACTATCCTAGAATAGCTGGGAAGAAGTTTAAGGTTCAATGTAGGGTGGGAGGAAGAGACAGCTGTCAAAAATTCTAGCTTGGGTAACTGAGACAGAAGATGCCAGAAGATGAGGTATTTTTAGAGGAAGGATGATGAGTCAATTTGGGACACACTGGATAGGAAGCGCTTGTTGGACATCTAGATAGAGATGACCAGTTGAGAGTTAAATATAAAATGTGTAACTCAGAGAAGTAGTCTAGGCAGCCCTCAGAAAATGAACTTAAGCCATTTGAGGAAGAAAATGAACACAGTTTAACAGTTGCATTGAGCAGGGCTCCCCTGTGGACACAAAATTAGAATGAAAATCATATGTAATTATTCCTTTAGCCTAGCCTACCATCGGAGCCACTGACTGCAGTGTGAGGTCTCTTTTTTTTTTTTTTTTTTTTTTTGAGATGGAGTCTCGCTCACCCAGGCTGGAGTGCAGTGACCGGATCTCAGCTCACTGTAAGCTCCGCCTCCCGGGTTTACGCCATTTTCCTGCCTCAGCCTCCCGAGTAGCTGGGACTACAGGCGCCCGCCACCTCGCCCGGCTAGTTTTTTGTGTTTTTTAGTAGAGACGGGGTTTCACCATGTTAGCCAGGATGATCTCGATCTCCTGACCTCGTGATCCGCCCGTCTCGCCCTCCCAAAATGCTGGGATTACCAGCCATCTCTTTTAGTCTGGATTCTGAGTGCATAGTGGAACTTCAGAGGAGAGCAGAGTCTGCTCAATTCCTCTTTGGGCACGAGAGGGCACAGAGTTAGCAGTGACCTGCAACCAAAGGATAGTTTCCTCACTGTAAGGAAAATTCTGGACAATAATATTAAATGATTGCTCACAGAAAGATGGATTTAAATGCTCTGAAAACAATAACAGCAATGCTTTGGCTTGAAAAAAGGTAAACTCTTCCAAAATTAGAGAGATATTTTATATAGACCAGAAAAAGTAGTGAGAGAAGCTGTCACACCGACTGATAGTAATATGGTAGGTCTGGGAACTATGCTGAGTGCTTTATGTATATTAACTTATTTAGTTCTCACTAAACCCTGTAGAGTAGGTACTGTTATCATTTTACAGTATGAGGAAACTGACACCCAGAGATTTTAAATATTTTACCCAGGGTTAAACAACTAGTAAGGGGCAGAGCAAAGACTTGAATTTAGGCAATCTGGTTTCAGAGATCATGACCTTGTAATACACTTCCTGTGTTAAATCAAAACAACCCACTTTGGTTTCAACATACCACCACATGCAAGGTTCATACCAGTACAATTTGCGCCATAAATAGAGCAAATGCTATGAAAAGGCTGATAGATAATAGGAAGCTTTAATATCTACACTGATTTAATCCAGAGTTTTACTCTCCCTCACCATGGAGAAACTATGCAGTGCTATGAAAGAATGCTCAACAGTGTTTTGTTTTGTGTTTTTTATTCCAACTATCTCCTCTGCAGAACTCTGTGCTAATGACAGAATTTGCATACTAATGATAATTGCAACCAAGAATGCTGTATTCTCTTTCTACTCGAGGCAATTGAATAAAGAAGTGCTGTGAGGCAATTATTGCAGTTAGTTATAGAAAATTCTCCGAAAAATAAGACCAAAACATATATACTCAAATTCAGTATGATTGCATTTATCAAAATTATTTGCTCCTTTTAAATCATCATAATAATAGAATTTTTGCTCTGAGTTCTTTGACTGTGTTAACCCAGTCTTCCCAATGGCTGTATTATTTAGGTTTACATTTTTCCATTTTATGGATGAGAAAAAAGAGAAGTTTAACAATGTGCCCAATAACACAGGTATAAACTTTAAAAAAGTTATTAAGAGATCATTTAGATCATATTTCTATTCTCTTATTTTTATTCTATCTTTTGATTATTATAAAACTAATTATAAATGCTGCTAGACATACTTTGCTGTTATAATTTTACTATGTATGATGGAACACTTTTACCCTACAATTTCAGTGCCCTTTTACTTGATTATGGCAAAATTCTTTGCTAATGCCACCTGATTTTCTAATTATTCCAATGACACCTTAACATGCATGACTGTGTTGTTGGGTTACCTTTTCCATGGGAGTTTCACTAATTCCATTTACTTGCCAGTCGGTGTACTTCAACATTGTTATTTTATATTAGCATTAGAAACCCATTGAGAACACAAGTCAATACTCAATTCAAAATAAGGTGACTTTTAATTTCTTTAGGTATAAGAAATCCTAAAATCTGAACCACAATAAAAAACTACAGGATTGGAAACCTAGATTCAGGACAAGACAGCCAAAATCATAAAGACTCCTTTACAACTTCATAGTTTGTGCAGTCTTAGCAAATAATACTATTTTCATGATCAGAAAGTGTATTTAAACTTTAACGTAAGGTTTTATTTTATTTTATCTAATTTTTATTGGCCTTACAGACAAGATAATTTTATTCTTTTCTAATTGCTTTAATGTCTTTCTTGTTCGATATTTTCTGGTTTTTTGTTCAGTTATCATGACTGTTATTTAGAAACAGACTTTTGAAGTGTGAGTCTTAAAGGTGACTAAGTTCAGAGCATAGGCAGTCCTCGTATTTATTGGTAATTGACTTTTTTTTTTTTTTTTTTTCTGATAGGGTCTCACCTGTTGCCCAGGCTACAGTGCAATAGTGAGATCACAGCTCACTGCAGCGCCAAACACTGGGCTCAAGGTACCTTTCTCTCTCAGCCTCCTGAGTAGGTGGAACTATAGGTACGTTCCATCACACCCTGCTAATTTTCTTTTTTTCTTTTTTTAGATATGGAGTCTCACTATGCTGGCCAGACTGGTCTCAAACTTCTGGGCTCAAGCAATCCTCCCACCTGCCTCAATTTCCCAAAATGCTGGAATTACAGGCGTAAGTCATCACACCTGGCCAGTAATTGACTCTGAAAGTAATACACAAAGATTGGAAAGTGATCTAAGTTCTGAATTCAAATATTAACACATGCATTTTGCTATTTCTTTGTTTTTTAATTGCAGTAAGAACAAATAACATGAGATCTGTCTTCTTATCAAATTTGTAAGTATATAGTAGAGTAATGTTAACTACAGGCACAATGTTGTACAGCATTTGTTCTACATAATGTTCCACAGGTATCTGTAGAACTTATTCTTCCTACCTAACTCAAACTATGCCTGCTAAATGACAAATACCCATTTTCCTCTCACCCAGCCTCCAGCAACCACTATCCTACTTTCTGTTTCTGCCAGTTTTACTAAATTAAACTCCATATATAAGTGGAATCACATAGTATTTGTCCTTCTGTGACTAGCTTATTTTACTTAGCATAATGTCCTCAATGTTCATTCATGCTTTCTTATATAGCAAGATTTCTTTGTTTATTATGGTTAGATAATATTCCATTATATGTTTATAAGACATTTGCTTTATCCATTCATCTCTCAGTGGAAATTTTGGTCATTTCCACATTATAGTTATTGTGAATAATCATTCAAAAGAACAGAATAGGGAGCCAAGAAGGAAACTCATGCTTATATGGTCAACTGGTGTTTGGCAAGGGTCCAAGAATACTCAATGGGAAAAAGAGAGTCTCTTTAATTAATGATGTTGGGAAAACTGAATATCCAATGCAAAATAATAAAATTGAACACTCCTCTCACACCATACATAAAAATCAACTCCAAGTAGGTTAAAAATTAAAAATAAGACCTAAAACTGTAAAACGCGTAGTAGAAAACAAAGCTTCGTGACATTTGTCTCAGCAATTATTTCATGGGTATGACACCAGAAGCATAAACAACAAAATGAAAAATAGACAAGTGTGATTACATAAAACTAAAAAGTTTTGCAAAGCAAAAGAAATAACACAGTGAAAAGTCAACCTATGAAATGGGAGAAAACAATTATAAACTATATATCTGATAAAAGATTAATTTCCAAAATATATAAGGAACAACTTAATAGCAAAAAAGCAAGTAAGTCAATTAGAAAGTGGACAAAGGACTTGAATAGACATTTCCCCCAAAATGATGTAAAAATGACTAACAGGTATATGAAAAAGATATTCCCACTAATAGTTAACTATTCTCACTAATAGTTAACTATTCCCACTAATAGTTAAAAGCATTACTCCGCCGCACGTGGTGGCTCACGCCTATAATCCCAGCACCTTGGGAGGCCGAGGTGGGTGGATCATGAGGTTAGAAGATCGAGACCATCCTGGCTAACACGGTGAAACCCTGTCTCCACTAAAAATAAGAAAAAATTAGTCGGGCTTGGTGGCAGGAGCCTGTAGTCCCAGCTACCGGGGAGGCTGAGGCAGGAAAATGGCGTGAACCCGGGAGGCAGAGCTTGCAGTGAGCCTAGATCGTGCCACTGCACTCCAGCCTGGGTGACAGAGCGAGGCTCCATCTCAAAAACAAACAAACAAAAAACATAAAATAAAGATATCATCACTCAACATCATTAGTCATCAGGAAAACACAAATCAAAACCACAATGAGCTATTGTTTCATAACTGTTAGAATGGCTATTACATAATTTTTTAAAAACTGGTGTTGACAAGGATGTGGGGAAATTGGAAGACTTGTAGACTGTTGGTGGGAAAATCAAATGGTGCAGCCACTATGAAAAATAATTTAGAAGTTCCTCAAGAAGTTAAAGATAGAACTATCATATAATCCAGCAATCCCACTTTTGTATGTTTGTGCAATTGAATTAAAATCAAGATCTTGAAGAGATATATGCACTCCCATGTTTATTGCAGCATTAATCACAATAGCCAAGACATGGATTTGAAAGATATTAATATGTCAGACAAATTGTCCAAAAGGGGCTTTGCTCAGTAAAGAAACAAAGGGAGGGGGGTGGGATTTGTGTTTCTCAAGTTACTTCAATTTTAACTATTACAGTGTTTTGAAATTTCTCCAGTGTAAACATGTATTAAACACAAGTATAAGAGCCAACAAGTTTGACGGAGAGTTAACCAACTTTAACTCAAAGCATCATTTTCAAATGCCTCCTCTACAGTGTTCTTTCTAGTGAAGTAAATGTTTGGTTATATGAAGAGGTCCTTTAGTGATAAACTTTTACAATAAACATGAGTAATCTACGTAATCAAATAACTTTTGAAGAGTCAGGCTTCTAATTTCATAATATTACAAAAGTAAATGTTGATGTCCTAAATTATACTCAGGTTTTGTTCAAATATGAGAGAAGAACTTACAATGTAATGGAGAGAATTGTTGGTCCTGTATAGATGATCTGAGGAAACAAGATGGAGACTGCCACAGCAGCAGGATACTAAGGAAATTAACTCAATCTTAGCAGAGAATTCTAGTTGTCTCTTCAGCATTCATGACCCTCCACTGTCCTTCTTCAGAAGAGAAATCAATTTTTAACTGAGTTCCTTGTCAGCTTATGGTCATATGACTATCTTCTGACCAACAAGATACAAATGGACATGTATGAGACTTCTGGAAAACTGTTTATAGAGAATCTACTTCTAGAAGGAACACATTTTTAATTCTCTTAGCTTTCTTCTACTTAATCTGCAACTCAGATATGAGAGCTCAAGTTTCAGCAGCCATCCTGGTCCATGAGGAAATTTTGAGGGTAAGAACTATGCGGAGGGATGAAGGGGGAGAATGATTGGCACTAACCTACTAGCTCTGAACAACCTATTTCCGGATTTACTGTGTAATGTGACATTTTTACCTAGATGGCACTGTTTGTGCAGTTATTTAAATATTTTATTACTTTCCACTCTCTTTACTTAGAAAGTTCTAAAATATGAACAAATGAAAATGTGATACAAATGATAAAACAATACAATTGACATAGGTTCTAGGAAGAAGCAAATTCTTAGCTTTAATTGTCTACCCTTTAGATTTATGTCATCCAATTGCTTAATTATGAAAGAAAATAAATATGTATAAATGGTAAACACAAATATGTATACAGTGCTAAAGCATATTTTTGAATATCTTTAAAATAGTTTATAAGGAGTAGTTTATCTTTTGACTTTTTATATGGAGTTTTTCATAGAAATTTTTAAGAATTAATTATAAATGAAAGCAGAAAACTCCTGTAGTTACTTCGGGAATTTCGTGCTTTATAATGATGGTGTGACACTCAAAACAATTTTGAACATTTCTTCAAAATTAAAAGAATATTTTGTGAAAACTGGTAAGTGGTGACAAATACTCATTCTTTAGAGTAGGCTTGACTTGAGAACCCGCCTTCAGTCACAGATCAAAGAGGAATGTTACTGAAGAAATCAGACAAGTTTGGTCACAAAAGTATGCACCTGCATGTCTTGTAAAAGAGCTCTGAAATTGCCATGAGAAAAAAAAAAGATTTTTTGAAATTAGTGTCTGGCTTCCAAAGTGAGTCTTGTGAAGGAATATTCATTTGGTTGTATAATTTACAAGCACAGTGTAATTTCCAGATGTAGTTTAGTAAGTTTCATTTTTTAAAAACAGGCTTTTGTAATGCAACTTTTTTTCTTCCTATCCCATTGCAATGTTTTTATTTATTTATTTATTTATTTATTTATTTATTTTTGAGATGGGGTCTTGCTCTGTCATCCAGGCTGGAGTGCAGTGGCACCATCTCGGCTCACTGCAAGCTCCACCTCCCGAGTTCATGCCATTCTCCTGCTTCAGCCTCCCGAGTAGCTGGGACTACAGGTGCCTGCCACCATACCTGGCTAATTTTTTGTATTTTTACTAGAGATGGGGTTTCACCGTGTTAGCCAGGATGGTCTCGATCTCCTGACCTCATGATCTGCCTGCGTCAGCCTCCCAAAGTGCTGGGATTACAGGTGTGAGCCACTGCACCCAGCCTGCAATGTCTTTATTTATAGCTTCCCATACCTCCAAGATTTTCCCACATTTAGTGTTCAGCATATCCGAGTTATTGGCCAAGGGCAGCAACTACAGAAGAGCTGTCAGCATTGCAAACTTACGAGGACTTCAAAATGTCATTGCTTAGTAGACCCCTGCTCTCTCTACTTGTTCTCTCTCAGAATCAATTTGACTCAGGATCCAAGATTTCTGAGATAGCCACCAAGGAATCATTCTGCCTAGATTCATAGTTCTTTTTGTTCTCTCCAAAATTAACTTATTCCTTGGGGTCATATATCATCTTTGGTCCCTATTCCTAAGTTTTACAACTTTCTACTTGCCCCTCTGGATCTTTGACTTCTGTGAATAAAGATTCCATTGTCCCTTTATATTCACGGCAGTGCCCTCATGAAGCCTGAGTTGTTCCCATAGCCAAGAGATACACTGACTATGTAATTCAAAATCCTAACGGCATTTATTCTCCTGGAAATATGACTGAGTCCCTTGTTTCAACTGTCTCTGTCTGTCCCATGATGGTTTGAGATAAAAAGAGTTTGTTTCCTCCTGTCTATACGATCTTTTCTTCACTGATAGTTGTTCATGTCAAAAAGTCTGTGGCTTTCTTTAGAAACAAAATAAAATCCAAATTTCTTAACAAACTCCACATAACCCTACATGAAGTGGTCCTTGTGTTACCAAAACACATTTGGTCTAGTTCCTGCTGCTCGCTGCACAGAAAGCCAATCACTGAGATGATGAGTATTGCCAAGGAAGAAGGCTTTAATTGGGTGCTGCAGCCCAGGAGATGGGAGATCAGTCTCTAATCCACCTCCTGACCCACCAATAGTAGGAGTTTAGACAGCAAGGAAGAAATGTAACAATGTATAAGAAAGCGGGAACTAGGAAGGGGCAAGGAATCAGTCATGATGAGTGAGGGGTTGGCAACTCATTATCTGGATGTGGTGATCTGGTGAGTCTCAGTTCTTTGATACTTCTTGAGATTCCTGGGGACCCTTTCCTGAGGAAAGAATTCAGATAAAATAAATATAAGTTTTAAGCTTTAAGAACAGAAGGGTCAATTTCTATGTTTATCAGAAAGAAAAAAAAAAAAAACCGATTCTATGGAACTATTGGATGGGTTTCACTTGCCTATCACTTCAACCTTAAGTTACTCCATCCTCCCTCTTAGTCCCTAAACTCCATGTATTCTGGCCTTCTTTTCTGCTGCTAAACACACCAAGTTTGTTCATAATTTTCATATTCTGTACTCACTGTGCCTTCTGTTGGAAATGCTTGATTTTCAGATCTTCTCTTAGCTGCCTCTTCTTAGGATTCAGATTCCAAGTCCCACCTTCTCTAAACATTGTAGGTAAAGTGGTTACCGATCCTGCCCTCTCATTTTTCATCTTCTTTCTTCACATAAACCAGAGGCAGCTGGACACTTTAAAATGTTTTTTTCCCAAGTTTTTATGGCATGCTCCTCTGTTAGAATTTGTCTGTAAATGATAACACCAGCTTTTTTTCTTCCTCCTGTTTCTGGATTTGTCTTGATTTTTAAATTCTTTCTTGGCTTTGTAAGTTAAGCGCCTGAGCTTAACTGTCTGGGTCTTGAAATTTGGACAACTTCCTTGAATTCTGAGCTACATAGTTTTATAAACATTGCGTGGGATTGTTTATTTGGTTGGTGTGAGCAATCAGTCTATACCACAGCTCTTTAAGTAAGCACTAGGCCTCTTTCCACTTACCCCTCTCTGAGCACCACCATGTAGCCCCACAATTAGGAAGCAAGATCTGACAAAGCCTTAGGTGTCCTCTAACAACCTTCTTACTAAATGCAAGAAAATTCTGTCACTTCCTGGTAAGTAGATATCCAGCTTCTTCATGAATAACTGTTAACAGGGAGTCCACTATTTTACTAGACAGGTCATGCCAACTACATAAAATTCTAAGACTCCTTAGAGACTTCTTTCTTATATTTATCTTAAAATGTTTCCTGGAAACCTCTACAGAATAGTTCAAATTTTACATTCTAGATGATACAAAATAATTATTCAGCATGTGCTAACTACATGACCTGGTTAAGAATGATCACAATCTAGGCATAGATTTGAGGAGCTGTGGATAAACCTAGCTATCAAAACCAAAAAACTATGACAAGATCACTTAATATCAAAGTGTGGCAATCAAGTGATCAAGAAGGCACATACTTATTTCTTCACCATCCCTATTAATACCATTTATTTTCCACTGAGAATCCAGGAATATATAACACCTCTACCCCTGAAAGGAGAGAGTTTTCCAAGAATTGTTGAAGGGTAAAAGGGAAACATAAAGCTTTAAGTCTTTCTAAAGATAATTTATGATGTCCTCAAAACCTGCTCTCTTGTGCAAACAAATCCCAGGTTAATTTCTGTGTTTTCTAGGGAGATTTACAGACTTGTGCCTCAGTTGTCTCTGATCAATGTTCCCCAACAAGTTCCCAAACAATTATTTTTTTTTCTGGTTGAGTTCTCACAATATAGCTCTTGAATATCTCTGCTTTGGAAAAATTGAACATCTGTAGCTCTCCTCCCTATTCCATTACCATGACATTTATTGAGTGCTAAAATGTACAAGATTGTATTTGTCTCTATGGTGTTAGGGCCCATATGCTGGTAGTCTTTATCCTTTTTCTTCTTTGAAGGTATCCCTCCTTCACAGGGCTCACTGAAATATACAACAGGTATTATAAGTTCATGTGCATGACTATTTTTATCTCAGAGGGAAGGATTGTGGTATACAATTTATACACAAGAGATAAATTATAGACACACAGTCTCTGGTTACTCACTTAGCTTAAGCAGGTTTACATATGTTAAAGAGTATCTTCTAGGCGTGTTCTCCCTCTAACTCCAATCATTGATTCCTCGATTTCATTTTCTTGCTATTTCACTGGGACATTTCACCTGGTAGGACAAGACTGAATTTTTCTCTTAGTACCCTTTAAGTCCTGGAACAAAGTTCTCTCAGGGGCTTGAAATCCAAATTTCAGAGGGAAACTGCTTTCCATGGTCATCTAAACAGTTGGCAAAGATACAATCCTGTGATCTTTCCACTTACAATTTTACTACTAGTTTTCCCTTTGTTTAAGAAATAACAATCTGATCATCATTCTTTATCACCTACATCTAGATTCAGTCATCATATTCTGAAAATCCTCCATCTCCTATCTTATGTCCATTCTTCTTTTTGCCTTTCTTTACTACAAAACAGTTAATTTCTTGGGACAGTAGTTTTGCCTTGGTATTTTTGAATTCCCGTCCATAGAACAGAGAGAAAGTGAGTGAATGCCCATCTAAAAGCTCTCAACTGCTTGTTCTGCATCTGTGCCTTCTAACATTAGCATCTTCTTCCAAAATTACCATAGGAATCCTTGAAGCCTCATCTTTGAGGAAACCATTTGCATTAATAGCAAGGTACATGCACGCATATCTTTATTATTATTTATTATTATTAGTGTTATTATTATTTGAGACAGAGTCTTGCTCTGTCGCCCAGGCTGGAGTGCAGTGGTGTGATCTCAGCTCACTGCAACCTCTGCCTCCCAGGTTCAAGCGTTTCTCCTGCCTCAGCCTTCCACATAACTGGGATTTCAGGTATGCACCACTGCACCCGGCTAATTTTTGTATTTTCAGTAGAGACAGGGTTTCACCATGTTGACCAGGCTGGTCTCAAACTCCTGACCTCAGGTGATCTGCCCACTTCACCCTCCAAAGGGCTGGGATTATAGGTGTGAGCCACCATGCCTGGCTATATGCATGCATATCAATTGTCAATAGACAATTGTTTTGTCTGGTTTGATATGGTCCACTTACACCAAGACATCTCTATCTCAATTATGATGCAGGTCCTTTGGATCCAGCCTGATGGAATGTCCTCCCTTTCCTTCTCTTTCTCCTATATCAACTGTATACGTTAGCATGCATACAATTCCACAGTCAAAAACATTAAAATAAACTAGGAAAAAAAATGTTAAGTAATGTTTCCCTTCAAGAGTCTAAAGAACTAGAACAGTTCCTAGGTAACCCACAACAGATTAGCACCAGGATATCTGAACAAAAATCTTTATATTACAGGAACTAAAAATCAGTGGTTGAGTTTATTATATACCAAAGGTCTGCATCTTGTCACTTGAGACAATTCACAAGGAGAATAGAAATTTGAAAGAATAAATCTGACTAAGCCAGAAGCATTTTCCACCAGGTGTCAACACGTTTCCCATCTGTTGGGGATGAGGAAAGCTTTGTATCTGCTCCATCTCTGTACTCTTCCCTTCTTCAGACAACAGGACAAAACTTAACATTGTTGCTAAAGCAATTTTTATTTTGACAACTTTAGCATTTCATCATTATGCCTTTGTTTCAATGGAAAAAAGTTCTCCCACGCTCTTCACTGGAGATGACTTTCTTACTAAGCCAAAGCTTTTGCCTCTTCTTACATAACAAATGTGTACACAACCCACCTGCTTCTGGGTTACTTTCCATCTGTTCATCAAGACAAACCCTATTACATATGAAAACAACTTTTTTCCTTTTTATGAACATTATGTCTCCATGTAAATTGAATTTGTAATCAAGTTAGGTCTTCTTTTTAGACAACAAAAATATTTCAGGAACTTCATGACAATTGATTTACAGAATATCCTGGTTAGCCAGGATATTTGTCTTATGTATAGTGAAATATTTTTATAGACAACGGATAATTTCGATTTTAAAATAATCACTTGAACTGTAAATTCAGTGAAAAAAGCCGTCTCTTCCTTAAGCAGAAGCCAAGTGGAGTTGCAAGTCATACGAACCTTAGGATGTCAGAGCAACTGAGACACTGGGGATCATCTAGTATGTTCCCAGCTTTGGACCTCTTTGAGAATTTGACAAGAAAACTATAAACCCTCCTCGGAAAAAGTATACATGCACTCAGAATGTTCATAGTGTATCAGGGTCCTTTTGTTCTTCTGGGCCAAAAATCATAACCCAGGTAAGGAACACTTGATTTAATCCAACTCTTTCATTTTGATAACAAATGAAATCTCATAGAAGCCAACTGATTAACTTAAGATTCTAATTATTTAAGCCTACAAATTATATTACCTATTAACAGAACAATTTTTTCTTACCATAATAGACTATGTTTTGTTGTCTTTCAAGTATATTTGAATTTATTTCTGCTTATTTTATTGATGAATACATTATAGTAACATTAAACTCAATCACTTACTTTTATAGGTAAGGAAACCATATCCCCAGAGGTTAACTGGTCTAAAAATCAATTTCCTAAGGAGAAATATTCAGAATATTTCCAAATTTCTTTTATTTTGCCCTTTATGTTTCAATGATCTTGGAACTTGAACAGGTGTGTACCATTATTATCACATTTGTAATTTTATTTTATCATCAAGAATTTAAAGAGACAATAAAACCGCTACATGGATTTCTCCAAAGGCAGCATTGACTTTTCTCTGAAGTTGTGTATTTTATTTTTTACTATTGGATTACAAAAAATATTAGAGGAAGAAATCATTTGGAAAAATACTAAAAGAAAAATGAGATGGTAATTACAATGTACCCAGTCTTTTTCTGTTTCCTTCTGCACATAGTCTAATCCTGTCTTTCTAACATGAGATTGTTGAGTGATTTAAAATCATGTTAATCATTTTAATGTTCTCAGTTGTAGGGGAAAATGAAATAGCTAAATTTATGCTAAAAATAAACCTTGCAGATTTGCTGGATTGCACGACGTTTGAGTGTAAACAACTGTCGTCCCTCTTGGAAAGCTAATCCTGCCTGGTTTTGACTTTCCTAAGGGAGTGTTCTAACAGGTTTTTAAAGCTGCATGTTGAATAATTGTTTCCACAACTAGCACAGATTGGTTTTCTCAAAAGAAAAAATGAAAATGAAAGTTTCATCCAATTAAAATAGGACTATTAATAGCATATTGTGTGGGAAAGGAAAAGCCTGCTCCTCAAAGGCCTGTGCAGTTCATCACAGAAACACAAATTTTCACAGCAACTGAAAGAGCTGGGTGAAAGTTTAAGATTTTATGAAGAAATAGAAAAGCAAATGATTTTGCTTTCTTTAGTTGGCACAAGTGAGAGTATTAACATCCCTGCCAGAGAGGAGTAGGTGCCTTCACATTGGCTCCACCAACTTCACAGTGCACAGAAGATGGTTCAGCAGAGAAAGCTCCAAATTCACTTGACCTTTAGGTTATTTATACCCTACTGTCAATAGGAGGCAAGGTTAGCACCATATCATAGGGTATCAACCTTAAGAATGCCCTTAACTCTGTTCCCTGATCTGGCAGATCATCCTTTCATTAAATAATTCCACATTTTTTGAGGGAAAACACTTTAAAATTTTGGATTCTTAGACAATCTAGTCATTTAGTATATTTTATCCAAAATCAAGAAAAATAATTTGTGAATTTATATTCAAATTTTAAGACTTGGGATTTCAATAAATGGCTGTTGATGCCATCATGAGTCAGCGTATTTCTATTCCAGCAGCCCACTTTCCATACTGTTTGATGCCAAAGACCAAGGGTCCAAGAAGGACAGATACACCAATATGAATTCAAACACTGTGCTAAGTGAAGAATTCTGTAAATTGCTTTTCTCACATGTAGCCTTTTCTCACATGTAACCACCTGCGTGCCTGCGTATTATATGATTCCATTATAAAAAATTAAAAATCAACAAAATTAATCTAGAATATTAGAAGTCAAAACACCATTTACTTTTGGGGAAGAGTGGAGTATGAGGAAGCTTATGGCACGCTGACAACATTCCTATGTTTGATCTAAATGGTGATTTACATGGATTTGATTGCTTTGTGATAATTCTAAACTATGCACATAGATGTGTATACTTCTCTGTTGTGTGTTACTACATATAATAAGCAAATAAGAAAATCCATGTTAAGGATTCTATCACCAATTTTTTAAAAATTATCCTACCTGGCATGGTGGCTCACACCTGTAATCCCAGCACTTTGGGAGGCCGAGGCAGGCAGATCTCGAGGTCAGGAGATTGAGACCATCTTGACTAACACGGTGAAACCCCATCTCTACTAAAAAGTACAAAAAATTACCCAGGCTTGGTGGCGGGTGCCTGTAGTCCCAGCAACTTGGGAGGCTGAGGCAGGAAAATGGCGTGAACCCAAGAGGCAGAGCTAGCAGTGAGCTTAGATCCTGCCACTGCACTCCAGCCTGGGCAATAGAGTAAGACTCCATCTCAAAAAATAATAATAATAATAAAATAAATAAATAAATGAATAAATAAATAAATATTATCCTAAATAAATGCAGAGATAAATGTTCATGATTGGTAAAATTTAACATTGTAGGATGCTATTCTTCTCAAATTAACTTATGGATTCAGTACATTTTCTTTTTCTCTCTCTTTCTTTCTTTTTTTTTTTTTTTTTTTTTTTTGACGGAGTCTCGTGCTGTCCCCAGGCTGGAGGCAGTGGTGCGATCTCGGCTCACTAAAAGCTTTGTCTCCCCGGTTCACGCCATTCTCCTGCCTCAGCCTCCCGAGTAGCTGGGACTACAGGCACCTGCCACCACGCGTGGCTATTTTTTTTTTTTTTTTTTTTTTGTATTTTTAGTAGAGATGGGGTTTTACCATGTTAGCCAGGATGGTTTCGATCTCCTGACCTCGTGATCCACCCACCTCAGCCTCCTAAAGTGCTGGGATTACAGGCGTGAGCCCCTGCGCCCGGCCGAATTCAGTACATTTTTTGACAACATTTCAGGAGAAGTTTTTGAGGAACTGAGCAAACTGATTCGAAGATCATATGAGCAAACAAAGGTCTGTGAGAAACAAAGATTACGAATAAGAAGAGCGAAGAAAGAAAGAGACTCAACCTAAGGTGTATGAAGACATGTCACAACATCATTTTAATGATACAAAATAAAGTAGAATACGTAGTATGGTTCCCGCATGGAAACAAAAAGACCAGTGGAATGCAATATTGAGGCACAAACAAAGTATCGTTTAGATAGAAAGTTGGAGCATAATAGAGGTGAAATAAATCTGTTGTCGTTGACAGAAATAAAAAGAGTATTTAGTAGATAATTGTATGAGATTTTATTATACGGATAAAAATTAAGTTGCACAAAATATAAACAAAAATAAACCCTAGATGTCCTAAACTTGATAGCTAAAATTAAAAGGCTACTAGAATAAAGGAGGATATATTTGTAATAGATAGTTGGGAAATCTGTCACTGAGAAAAAGGGGAAATGAAATAGAAAAATCAATCAAGTCTCTACATAGATAGTACCAAAGGGGAAACTTGAGTGGCTAGCAAGGGTACAAAATGGTGAATACCACCAACAGTAGCCGGAGCAGTAAAAAACTCCTTTTTGACTCCTAAAATTATACAAATGTAGAAAGTTAAATTATAGTAAAACTCGGCAATTACAGAAGGAAAGGGGAATCCTCAGGCATGTCTGGTGAGAATGCAGACTGAAACATTTTGGAGCTCAATCCAGCATTCCTTAATGAAAAGAGTGGTGTCTACCCAATGACAAATATGTTGAGAAAGCAATTTCTCACATCTCTTAAGGATATGACTATATCCTAGAGCATTCATTAAACACATTTGCTAGGATGAAGAGAAAAATAAGAGAGACAGGTCTTACGAAGACCACTAATACCAGTGTGCCTTTAATTGAAGAGTACAATGAACTCCAGTTTCTGCACCTTAAGTGCAAGTGAGAAAGGGGAAAAAGTAGAAAGAAAAAGAAATCCTATTTATAGGCCGTGTGTGGTGGCTCATGCCTGTAATCCCAGCACTTTGCGAGGCCGAGATGGGCGGATCACGAGGTCAGGAGATACAGACCGTCCTGGCTAACACGGTGAAACCCTGTTTCTACTAAAAATACAAAAAAATTAGCCGGGCGTGGTGGCGGGCCCCTGTAGTCCCAGCTACTCGGGAGACTGAGGCAGGAGAATGGCGTGAACCTGGGAGGCGGAGCTTGCAGTGAGCTGAGATCGCGCCACTGCACTCCAGCCTGGGTGACAGAGCGCGACTCCCTCTCAAGAAAAAAAAAAAAAAATTAGATTAGGGCTCTTCATATATATATATATATATATATATATATAAGCATTCTTATTTGTCAATTATTTTCTCACAGAGACAATTTCCATTTAAATAGAAATCAAAGTAATGATGATTTTATTCAATTACTTCTATGTTTCTCCAAGGGAGAACAAACTCCTAACATCTGCATGAACTAACTGGTAATGTTCCCTATAACACCCAAAGCTGCAAAAAATTTTAAACAATCTTATAGTTCTTAGGATCTGGCTTTTAACCTCCTTTTCTCCAGGTGGCATTATTGCACAGTGGTCATGGGGCAGGCAATAAAGTCTTATTTTTTCCAGCTGTGGTAGTTAGTTTAGGCAATTTATTCTGTTTCTCAATTTAATAGCTATGAAATAAACATAATTGTATCTACTATATAAAATTGAAGGAAAAATTAAATCAAAGCATTTATGTACAGGGCTTGGCATATCAACCACTACATTTAGATCTTGCTAAGAATGCCTTTACTTCCTGAATTCTTCCTAGTACTCTACCTGTCCTGGGTGGATTTATTTATCGTTACCATCATGAATCATGCAGACCTCCAAATTTCTCTTTTTACTTGAAACAATCTTTCTTCATCTACTCTTCAAAGTTTTTCTTTTTTCTTTTTCTATCTCTCGTACTTCCTAAAATTTATCTTTTCCAGCCAGGTGTTTTGAAAACCAAATGAAGAAAAACTTTGCAGTGTTAGTTAATTTTCAGCAAAAAATAAAAATGAAAAATGTTTTCTGACCATAGCATACTTTTATTATCAGTATAACAACATGGTAGTGGTTGAGTAAATGCAGCTCTTACTAGGAAATGCAAGGATTCCAGAAGCAGATAAGTTTTATTGAAAAAAAAAAAAAAAACCATAAATGTTCTTTAATCTGGAAAGTATCCACATAAAACAATAGCCCAAATTTTTTTGGTCATTTTGTACAGTCACCTAATATTTCAAAATTAAAGTAGGGAGGGAAAAAAACTCATAAACGAGTTGAATCAAAGGGAACCAATTCTATTAAGTGCTTTCATTTATTTGTGAAAATAAACTTGATGATAAATATTCTAGAGGGGGAAGAATTGTTTTCAGAAACTATTATTTTCAGAAACAAAAAGAGTTTAAAGACTGTGGTGTGTGTATTTTATCTTTTAAAATTAGAATCTACATTGATGAGTAAACACCTGAGGTAGTGATTACAAGCTTCTTAACCAAACCTCATGGAGGTGAGTTTGCAAAAGTGATTCTTTCTGCTAAGTAATGTCACAGTGACTCTGAACCCCACTGGTGCTATTGAAACCTGTTTGCAACATGCCATTCGTGAGAACTTTGTATTTCAGTGGGCATTGTATTTATTCATGGAAGAATACCACTGGAAATACCTGTTCTAAGACAGGATTCCTGTTGAATAAGCCATTGTGAGTGTTTGTGTATAATCATTTCCTGTAGATAAATTGTCTGCTGGCAAATAAATAATATGGTCCATTTTCAAAATAAAGTAGCTCGTTGTTCTGAAAAGCTGCAAGCAACATCATTTTTGTTGGAGTGTTTAAACAGGTGATATGTGCTTCCTTGAAAAAGGAGAAAACTAAAATTGTACTAGTATGTTGAGCATGCAGTTTTTTGGTTAGTATTGGTTGCATATTCAGTTTTTATCCCTTAGAAGCTAAAACTTCCTAAGTAAGCCCACCTTTTATATTAATTTATTTTGATAACATGAATCTCTTGCAGTACCATAAGTCCAAAATTATTATCTATTGATCTGACTCCCCCCAAGTTCTGTCCATGCTCTGTATAATATCATACTGCCTGCCCACCATTCCACGTGTACTCTCCAGACTGCCCATTGTTCCACACGTAATAGTAAATGCATCTTTCAGATCTGTTTGCTTCCTTCCACCCACCAACACTGGGGCTGAGTGACAGAGGAAGGGCCACGCGTTGGCTGACCCACAAATGTAGGCAAAGCTGAGAAAGCTGAACACAGGGGCACTGTCAGAGGAAAGTTCTCCAAAGTCTATTACATAGGGATGTAGGACTAAGAACTGAACCCAGGACTGACGGTGTTTCAGTACTTTAAGGCAAGATCTGAGCACAGCTACAACTTGGATTTCAGCCCTGTTCTAACTGAAATAAGTAACTAGGAAATTCTCCAGGTAGAGTGTTGGCAGGAATTCAAGCAGGTCAGCCTCCAGTTCAGGAGATCTGATAGTGGAGCTCAGGGACCCAGGCCCTGCTACTGTGGACTTCACAGGCAACGAAGTACAGAAGTTTTTAGTGGGTGGGGGGAGAGATCAACATGCTCAAATTCAGAACAAGACTGGTTTCAAGGTGACCACCAATGATGGGCCAGATAACTAGGATTACAAGGCTCTTCCTCTCCCTTGTCTACCTAAGGCTCAAGTTGTTCAAAATTCTTTATCAAGTCTTCATTTATTTTTATATCTTATTATTTTCTACAGACGTGTAATTGTTCCACTTTTATACACAGCATATTTCCCTAAGTGTTCCATGTCATGGGTTGAATTATGTCCCTCCACGGAAAGATATTTTGAAGTTCTAACCTGCAGTACCTTGGAATATGAACTTATTTGGAAATAGGGTCAGTAGTGATATAATTATTTCTGATGAGGTCATACCAAAGTAGAGTGGGCCCTAATCAAATATGATTGCTGTCCTTAGAAGAGGATGATGTGAAAATGCAAACACATAAGGAAGAAAGCCATGTGCAGACAGAGGCAGAGATCAGAGCTATGTTGCCACAAGTCAAGGAACACCTGGGGCTACCAGCGCCTGGGAGAGGCAAGGAGGCATCCTTCACTAGAGGCTTCAGAGGGAGCATGAGGTCCTACCAACATGTTGATTTCCAACTCCTAGTCTCCAGGACCATGAGAGAGTGGATTTCTCTGGTTTTAAACCATACATCATGTGGCATTTTGTGTTATTATTAGCTGCTGTTGTATCTCCACTGCCTGACCTGATGATTTACATGTAGTGGGTGCTTGATACAAACAAGTAGATATGCACCTGCCTTTCTCCCACTTCTACTAGACTAAAATTTCCATGAAGCCAGAAACTATGCATGACTCATCTTAGTCACCCTTATAGAAAGGATACTTCACAAAATGGGCCCGAAGGTATTTGTTGAATAGAAACATGGAAGACCTCAAGTTTTATGTTCTTGTAATAGCCCATTTTTATTAAAATAAAGTTATGGACAAATAGTGGAAACAAGAATACTCAGGAAATACAGATGAAGTCTATTCGCATATCTTCCACAGCTCTATCTCCTCATAGTTGACTTCATATTTATTACTGTTACTGAAATATTGAAAACACAATTTACACTTGGGCTGCTTGTATCTGTGAGGATATACAGCATGTTCCCACAGTTCTCAGCTGGCTTATCCCTGGTTAGTGTATAAACTCTGGACAGAAATGCTCGAGTGTGGTTTATGTTAGCAAACCCGGTTGCTTCCTGAGTGCTTCCCTTGCTCCCACCAACCATTTTCCAACAGGAAAGACAACAAACAGCTCTTTTATTGCTGTAGCTGCTAGCAATCCCAGTAGCATGAGAAAGTTCACTTTACAGAGTTTATTACTCAGTAATAATAAAAAAAGAACGAAAGAAAATTGCCAAGGAGAAGGCAATACGGTCAGTGTCAATATGATGATTATTCAGAGAACAGAAGCCATGGAGCTGCCGTTACTATAAACATGTCTCCCTTTTATTGGCAGATGTTTCACTTAAATAAACATAATCAGGATTTGGGAAGATTCACCTTGGCAGCAGCTAAAAGTAATGAATATTCACTAATCTCCTTGTGTCCCAGTTGTTCCTCCAGCTGCTCTGGAAACTGTATTTATGGGGGTGCACTGGAGACAGGCAGCTGAGAGCACGATGGGCCACACATTGTTTCAGATCCATCCACAGCTCCACACATACAAGAAGAAAGTTTATTTCCTTTTTTATCCCTCATTATTATAAAACATTGTAAGCCAAACATAAAATTCTAAGGCCCCCCAACCACTTGAATGGACCCCTCCTCTGAGCCAGGACACTTCAAGGTTAATCTGAAAAATGGATTCAGGCCATGACAGGAAGGGAGGATCAAACATGCTTCATTATGCCCTCCTCCCTTTTGGAATTCAGGAAAAGGCAACCAGCATTTAACATCAACACATACCTTAGGTCTGATAAGAAACATTTACAGTCTATTCTCTCTGAAGCCTGCTACCTGGAGTTTTCATCTGCATAATAAAACTTTGGTCTCCACAACTCCTTATCATAACCTACACATTCCTTTCTATCAACAATAACTCTTTCAACCAATTGCCAATCAGAAAAGTTTTAAATCTACCTATAACCTGGAAGCTCCCACTTTGAGTTGTCCCCCATTTCTGGTCTGAACCAATCTATATCTCACATATATTTGATGGATGTCTTATTTCTCCCTAAAATGTATAAAACTAGGCTCTGCCCTGACCATCTTGGACACATGTTCTCAGGATATCCTGAGGGCTGTATCATGGACAATTGGTCACTTGTATTTGGCTCAGAATATGTCTCTTTAAATATTTCTCAGAGTTTGACTCTTTTTGTTGACAATATGTATAAGTACCTCTTTCGTTTATTTCATAGTATTCCAGAATCCCTCCAAAATGCTGGTACTGAGAGAAAGCTAATAGCAATTCTATATGCCGGTCACCTTAACTTTGAATACTTTGTATCAACATGACAAGTTCGGGAACGTATTATCATTTTAGTCAACAAAAACGAACTTAAAGACATTTAAAAGAAAGAGAAACTCACTCACCCCCACTTATGGAAAGGAGTGGGGTTTACCGTGACTATTCAATAGGTTTTGGGGGTGGGGCTGGTTGAATCTCCCAGAACTCAAGAGATAGATAATCCATAAAGAATCAAAGTACCTCCTTTCTCTGCCTCTTATCCCAGCTCATCCTGTTTCCTCTGCAGGCCGTCTCTCTGTGCTTTCTCCCCAGTATGGCACAGATGACCTCCTTATTCTCAAGTCTCTGTCCGTTTCCATTTCCAAGGATCCACTACCTAATACTAGTCCAATTTTTAGCGTGTCTTAGTCCAATTCCTGAGAAGCCCAATCTGGACAACTCAGCTATTCCTCCTGGCCAGATGTCCATGCTGTCCAAACAGGCAAACAATAGAACTGAGGCCCACTGCTTCCATTGCCCTGAGGCAAATAAGCAGACTTGAGAGCAGAGTATGCATCTGAAACATACTTCAAAATGTATCCTAAAGATATTTAGCAAAAATAATACCTTCTTGTTGCAAAGTGTTAAAAACATAAGTTCCACCTTTACTCTCACCTGATCACAGCTTTGGTTCATTTAGTGATTGCTTCACGATTCTGACATAGCACTTTCTAATACCTGGAAAAAATTATGTTATTTTGGATTTATAAATCTGCGAGCAGAATACTATTCCCTTTTGTACCATTTCAGTTGGTAATTAGCAGTGATGTGCTGGTAGGAGTATTCTCTCTGTAAAAATAGATTAACAAATTCCCATGATGCCTGACAATTAGTCAGGAATCTTCTGGTATAGAATTTTACTGTTCTTGCTTCTATAAAAGTTAAAAAACCCCACAGGTTACTTTATAGTTTGTGAGCAAATTTAACTTAGTCTCTTTATGCAACCCATTTCTGTTATATGCTAGGTCTTTACCTATTACTTTTTTGCTATGCTGCCATTAAATTCAATCTCATAACTCTAAAATAGGATTTGTAAGCATTGTTCTTAAACAAATGTTTTATTTGATTAAACTATCCTCTTCTTGGAATCGTCTAAGGCTCTCAACTCAGATTACAGAACAGTGATTTCACTTTGATTCATATGCTTCACACGGAGACAACAGCAGGTGTACAATACACTTTTTATTAATGTACAGAGATTCAGAGTATTCAAGTATGAAGGGCTACATGAGAAAGGTCATCTGCCAACTAGACACTAATCAGAACTTAAAGCCAACCAAAATACATACTGTTTATAAAAATAGTAAATATAAATGTATTATCCTCCCTCAAGTGTTTATTAGTATATAATTCATATGATAGTTGACACACAGAAAGAAAGCCCATGCAACTCATTTGTGCAAGGCAACTTTTGCTTATCATCATGTCCGTCCAATATAGTACCTGACACGTCGGAGGTGTTAACTCCTAGGAGGTATTATCAGTATTTGCTGAAAGAATACAAGTGGATGATTTAGGACTGTAATAGGAATGGCACAAACAGAATAAGACCATCATAAACTTCCTGCTAAAAGGCAAGTAGGCAGACTATGGCATCAATGTGGGACTGGAGTTGAAAGCAGGATTAAACAGCAGGGCCTGTGTCACAGGAAGAAATGCTGGGACATGGATTCTCATCTCTGAGACACTGGAAAATACTCAGGAACAAAGCCTCAGATCTGTAAAAGATGCACCTCAGAAATTCACATTCACAAGGGACTGGAGAAGACAGAGTCAAAGAAAGGAGCCAGTTCTGCTAACACCACTGTGGACCACATAGTCACCATCCTGAAAGCAGCAGTGCTTTCTTCTTATATCCAAAAGGCACAGCATAAGACACTTGAGTCAAATTCTTTCATTCTGAGACAAGGAGTGTAAAGATTTAGCTCTGGAGGTCAGGATATGTGAGCCAAACAAGAAATGCCATCAGCAAATAACTCTCACAGTGAATGAAAGGAAGGTGTGAAAAGAGTGATGAGGCTCAGATCTTACAAATCCAAGCTGAAGTAAAACTATTTAGAGCTTTGCAAATAAAGTTAGCCTATTAAACCTGAAGACAGGACTCAGTAGGGTCAGGTTGATTGAAAATCACACAGCAACAGGGAGATAAGATGACAATGGCATAAAGCTGGGTCAGGCTATCTAGAGGGAGATGCAGAATAGTGACACTAATCAGGTGTTTTGGGTGACATTTACATCTAAAAATAGTATGCAACCCACACAAACATATTTATATCCATAGGAATTAGTATTAATAGGATTAGTATCTTAGCACTTAATTAACATCTTAAGTACTTCACAAAAATTAATTCAGTTGTGAGGCAGACTTGCTGATTTATAGTCATTTAGTGTCCATGCTTGCTGACCTGCTAAGCTGCTCTGTTGTGCTCAGGGGAAAGGAAGTGGAAAAGCTTTTGATGTATTTCTGTCTTCCCAATATATACATAAGGAGAATGGATAGGTAGATAGACAGAGAGATGATTGATTGATACATGATTGATAGACAGTTAAATAGGATAGATAGATTAGATAAACAGATGATTGATAGATTGATAGATATACAGATAGGTAGATAGATAGGAGAGATGATAGATGAGAGAGAGAGAGAGAGAGAGAGAGAGAGAGAGAGAGAGAGATAGACAGATAGATAATAGATAGTGATGTGGTTTGACTGTTCCTGCACCCAAATCTCATCTTGAATTGTAGCTCTCATACTTCCCACATGTTGTGGAAGGGAGCCAGTGGGAGGTAACTGAATCATGGGGTTGGGTCTTTCCATACTGTTCTTGTTGTAGTGAATAAGTCTCATGAGATCTGATGGTTTTATAAAGAGTAGTTCACCTGCACAAGCTCTCTTGCCTGCCGACATGTGAGAGGTGACTTTGCTCCTCATTTGCCTTCAGCTATGATTGTGAGGCCTCCACAGTCATGTGGAACTGTGAGTCAATTAAACCTCTTTCTTTTATAAATTACTCAGTCTCAGGTATGTCTTTATTAGCAGCATGAGAACAAACTAATATAGATAGATAGGATAGATAGATTAAATCGATAGATGATAGATAGATAGACAGACAGACAGACAGACAGGATAGAGAGATAGGATAAACAGATAGGTAAACAGATGATAGAAAGATAGATAAATGATACATAGATACATCTAGACATCACTCAGCTAATGCTGTTTAACAAACTAAAACAAAATAGACCATATATTCTTGAAGATATCCTTCTAGTTCTGACAAAAGAGACTTGAGGTGAGGCAACTAGTAGTGGGCAGTGGGCTGTACTAGAAAGAGCATCAGGCAAGGAGTTCTGGGTTTTATAACCTTGGTAATTCCCTGCCTTTATAAACTCTCTTTGACTGATATAAAAATACTCTGTTTAATCTCGATAATCTCTAAGTTTCTAGGTTTTCTTTGGTATAAATTTCAAATGTGCAAGTGCAATTTTGTTACATAGATATATTGTGTGATGATTAAGTCTGGGATTTTGGTTTATCCATCACTTGAATAAAGTACAATGAACCCATTAAGTGATTTATCATCCCTTATCCCCCTCAACTCCTCATCCTTCTGAGTCTCCAGTGTGTACCAGTTCACACTCTATGTCCACGTGTACACAATATTTACCTCCCACTTCTAAGTGAGAATATGTAGTACTTTTCTTTCCATTTCTGAGTTGTTTTACTTAAGACAATGGCCTTTGGTTTTATCTATGATGCTGTGAAAAACATGATTTCATTTTATGGCTGAATGTTATTCCATTATGCATATATATAATTATATATATTTATATATAATATATTTATATATTATTATTTATATATTATATTTATATGTTATGTATAATTATAATTATATGTAATATACATTGTATATAATATATACACTTCAATATATAATATATATACAATATATAATATGCAATATATACAATATAATTATATACAATATATAATTTATAATTATATATACAATATACAATTATAGAATATAATATATTGTACATATAATTATATATTATATATAATATATTATATAATTGTATATAATATATAATAATATATAATATGCAATTATATAATATATAATTGTATCACTATATAATTACATATAAATATATAATATATAAATATGTGTAACTATATAAAAGTATATATTTAGATACTAATTACATATTATATATAACTATAATTACCTGTAATTATATATAATAGATATCTATAATAATAATTACATATACTTATATATAATAGATAATATCATATATGATAATAATTACATATAATTATATATAATAGATAATATTGTATACAATATTTCCTTTATCCAACCATCTGTTGATAAACACTTAGGTTGATTTAGAATTCCACAATATTAATGGAATTTGGAACATCATTGACTGCAATTTTAAAATAATAATCTGGCAAGCCGGGCACAGTGGCTCATGCCTGTAATCTCAGCACTTTGAGAGGCTGACGCAGGTGAATCACGAGGTCAGGAGATCAAGACCAGCCTGGCCAACATAGTGATACCCCGTCTCTACTAAAAATACAAAATATTAGCCAGGTGTGGTGGCGCACACCTGTAATCCCAGCTACTTGGGAGGCTGAGGCGGGAGAATAGCTTGAATCTGGGAGGCGGAAGTTGCAGTGAGCTGAGATCGTGCCACTGCACTCTAGCCCAGGTGACAGAGCAAAACTCCATCTCAAAAATAAATACATACATACATACATACATAAAAAATAAAATAAAATCATAATCTGGCTATTCATGATCCAAACAAGATGGATTTCTAGAGAAGTTAAGGAGGATTAAGCTTCAGGGCTCCTTCCTTATCTGGAACCCTCCAGCTCTGTCATTTGTCAGGTGGCCTAGCAGAATTTAAATGAGAAGAGAAGCCAAGTTGCAGTCAGGGGTTATGATTAAGAAGATATTTATGGTAAATTGACTGAAAATATTCGAAAAAATGAATCTCTAAGACTCTGGAAATGGGTTATGTTTTCTATTGTCATTCTAAACTAATATTTACTTTTGTACCTACTTTTGTATTTGTAATTTTGCATTCTTTTTAAAAAGAGAACCATCCTTCCAATTGTATTGTGCAGTTTTAGGCCCCAGATAACTTGGATGGAGTTTTGTCAATAAGCTTTTGTAAAATCTTTGGCCCTGGCTTACTACTTATGCCTGAATCATCGATAGATGTTTTTCTTACCTCCTGCTCTTGTAAATACTCCCTAAGTTTTTTGCGATATCCACTTCACCTTTCACTGAGATCTGGGAATCCAGGGCTGTCCAACTTTCTATTGCAGTGAGTCGTCAGGAGGACTGAAGGCTTTACCTGATGTATGCCCATTCCCAAACCCTGTGGAGCCTAGATCCTGTTCTTGGTGCTCCCTCATTTTCTCACACCTGTCCTGACTTCTTACCAGTTTGGGTACATAACTACAAAAAATTCTGACGGGAAATGAATCTCTTGCTCTTCCAGCCCCTCTTCCCACATATTTCAGTAACTGACCCATCAATCTTACTTTTCAAAAGTGAGTATGCAACTAAGTAAACCCTGTTGACAGTCATTTCAGGAACAAGTTGTATAGAAATTGATTGGAATGTGATGCTCAATGACATTCTTACTTACACATTTCTCCCACTACCTAAAATCTAAAATTTACGGGATATTCTTTGATTTTCCTCTGTAAGCCTATTTTTGCTATTATAATGTCTGCTTTTAAAGCATTTGATTCTTTGCACCATTTTAAAGAGGCTATTGAACCATAAAAGTAAACTTTTCCATTCCATTTTGCCAAATGATTTCTTTTAGCTAAAATGGTCAATTTTCAATTTGATTTTCAGTTTATAAAAGAACACTTATTAGGAATTGTTAATTTTATAGTTCATTTAATATGTTATTGTAGAAGTGTATTGTGCATAGAATTATTATTTTTGGAAAAGATAAAGTTCATGAAGTCTTGTTAGAGTAATTACGAGAACACTGTGGTTTCCACTTCCAACTTAATACTTCTATTCTGAAGATTTAAGGTATAAAAATTACCAATTAAAATAAAGGCATTATATTCTTTGGGAATTAGGTTAAGATTGTTTATTTTATTTTTATTTTTTATTATTTTATTATTATTATTTTTTGAGATGGAGTTTCACTCTTATTGCCCAGGCTGGAGTGCAATGGTGGAATCTCGACTCACTGCAACCTTCACCTCCCAGGTTCAAGCGATTCTCCTGCCTCAGCCTCCTGAGTAGCTGGGATTACAGGTGTCTGCCACCACGCTTGGCTAATTTTTTGTATTTTTAGTAGAGACGGGGTTTCACTATGTTGGCCAAGCTGGTCTCGAACTCCTAACCTCAGGTGATCCACCTGCCTTGGCCTCCCAAAGTGCTGGGATTACAGACATGAGCCACTGCGCCCGGCTAGGTTGAGATTTTTATAATATTCAAGAAAAGAGAAACAAAGATTGATGGAACTAGTGTCCTCTGTAATGGCTCAGAAAGAAGAAGCTACTTTTGCTGGACACCTCTTCTACCCTGTTAGGTCAGGACAGGTTTGAAATTCCCCTGCGTTTACAGAATAAAAGACCTCAATGTCCCCTGGAAAATGGCTAAGCTGGATTCCTAAGGGAACTCATGAAATCTACTAAATGAAATCTGAAACCACTGGTACCACTGGTACCACTGTCTAATGATTCATCTCTGAAAAGCAGATAGGTCAGATAGATTACTGTTATGCATTAAATTGTCCCCTCCACTGCCACCAAATGCATATGTTGAAATCCTAACCTCCAGTACCCAGAGTGGGACCTGATTTGGAGATAGGGCTGTTGCAGATGAAATTAGTTGTGATGAGATCATACTGGGGTAGGGTGAGCCCCTAATCCAATATAACTGGTGCTCTTTTAAAAAGGGGTGATTGGACATAGACAACACACAGGGAGAGCTCCATGTGAAGCTGAAGGCAGAGATGTGGGTGATGCAACAGAGAAGCCAAAGAATGCCAAAGATCCCTAGCAAAACACCACAAGTTACAGGAGAGGCATAGAACTTCACAGGCCTCAGAAGGCAACAACCCCACAGGCAGCTTGAATCCAGACATTTAACCTCCAGAACTGTAAGACAGTAATTTCTGTGTTTCAATCATGGTAGCCTAGCAAACTAATACAAATATGGTGACTGCAAGAAATGTCTGTCAGGATTGTTGCAAACTTTTCTAAAATATAACCAACTACATAGATGCATTCAGGAAAACATGAGTAACATCCAAGGATATTCTATCCAACATCCCCTTCTTGTTAGTTCTTCTTGTTTCTTGCCTTTTTATCTTGGTATCTCCACAGTTACGGAAGACATATATCCATTTATATCTTAATAAAAAATATCTTGTAATTGAATTTCACAACAAACCAATAGTTTTTCTTGTGAGCAAAGTAATATTAAGTGGATGCAAAACTAATTGTGATTTTTGCCATAGGCAAAAATCTATGACCTATGGCAAAAACCGCAATTATTTTTGCACCAACCTAATATAAGCAATCATGAACTCCTCCCACATCTCTGGAGGTGTCTACAGCAACCCCTAAAGGGGCATGGCAGCGTCCTGCTAAAAGACCTGTGCTAGTGCGCCTTCCCAAACCCTGAGTGACAGTGTTGCTTCTCTCTGGGAGCTCATACTATGTCACATATTTAAGCTACCCTCCTTCAGGCAGAGGGTGGAGGAAGTGCAGGTAATATCTGGGTATTTTTTCACATTACTTTTTATTTATTTATTTATTTTTGAGTGACTCATGCCTGTAATCCCAGCACTTTGGGAGGCCAAGGTGGGTGGATCATCTGAGGTCAGGGGATTGAGACTAGCCTGGCCAACATGGTGAAACCCCGTCTCTCTTAAAAATACAAAAAATTAGCCGGGTGTGGTGATGGGCATCTGTAATCCCAGCTATTTGGGAGGCTGAGGCAGGAGAATTGCTTGAACCTGGGAGGAGGAGGTTGCAGTGAGCCAAAATCGTGCCATTGCACTCCAGCCTGGGCGACACAGTGAGACTCTGTCTCAAACAAGTAATAATAATAAAAATAAAAATAAATAAAAAGAGGGAGAGTGGTTGGCTATGATGGTGAACTCATACAGCAAAATACTTTGGCAAAGACTCTTTTTCCAAAGATAAATTTCTACCCAGCCCTTGCTATGGACAGGGCTTTTGCAATCTATGTCTCCAGGATTGCAAGCCTTTGACTGAATCTCAGCTCCTGCATCTTCTCACTGGTACCTACAGTTGGCCTTTCCAGAACTGAATATTTTCAGTATTCACGGATCAGATGAATTGTCAGGATGTCCTCTTTCCTCTGTCCCCTGAAACTCTGCTCTCAAGTGGTAGACCCAACACTTACAGCTGATCACATGGAAGACTGCAGAACAGATGCACTCAAATAAAGGATCCACCCAGTCTGGCCTGAACTGAATTTCTTGGTCTGACTCAGCTATTGCAGGATGTGACTCTTTGAGAGTCATTAATTTCTAGCCTTCCCCTCACTTCCTGTCTTAGTCCATTCAGGCTGTTATAACAAAATGCCTTACACGGGATACTTTGTAGCAATAGAAATTTATTGCTCAGGCCAGGTGTGGTGGCTCATGTCTATAATCCCAGCACTTTGGGAGGCTGAGGCAGGTGGATCACAAGGTCAGGAGTTCCAGACCAGCCTGACCAACATGGTGAAACCCCATCTCCACTAATACTACAAAAATTAGCCGGGTGTGGTGCTTTGCGCCTGTAGTCCCAGCTACTCTGGAGGCTGAGGCAGGAAAATTGCTTGAACCTGGGAGGCGGAAGATGCAGTGAGCAGAGATCGCGGGGCTGCACTCCAGCCTGGGCGACAGAGCGAGACTTTGTCTCAAAAAAAATAAAAAAAGAAAAAGAAAAAATAAATTTATAGCTCAGAATTCTGGAGGCTGGGAAGTATAGGATCTAGGCGTCAGCAGATCTGGTGTCTGGAGAGGGTGTGCTCTCTGCTTCAAAGGTGACACTTCTGGCTGGGTCCTCACATTGTGGCAGACATTCCCCGTCAGCCTCTTCTGTAAGGACACCAGTCCCACTCACAAAGTGGAGCCCTCATGACCTAATCACCTCCTAAAAGCCCCACCTCTTCATAACAACATATTAAGGCTTAGATTTCAACATATTAGTTTTGGAGGGAAATGAATATTCAGACTATAGCACCCCCAACCCCAGAGAAAGTGTATAAACTACATAGGTGGCCTTGATGATGAAGTTAAAGACATAAACCACATAATGACTTTGAAGTTCTCACTAAAAATGGGATAGTTGATCTCTGCTGAAATGAGCTATTTGGAGAAGTAGATATGATTTGCTCCAAGTCACACACCGAATACAGCTGTAGAGAGGGGTGTATCCCTATGAGTCTAGAAATTTTAGCTACAGTTACTCTGAAGGAGAAAGCACAACACAGGAGCCAGCTGACTTCTGAATTTTATTCTGGTCAGTGGTAGAGGAGCAGCTGAGAACAGGGACAGGGTGCCGGCTAACTCAGGATATGGAGCACTCATCCCTCCTCCATCTGTAGACAAAAAGCTCAGGAACCCAGAGCTAGAGGCCACCAGCCTGGGGCTGGGGGTGGGGATGGCCTAATTTCCAGCAGCTGCAGCTGAGTAATAACTGTTAGAGTGCACTGCCAAGCTGCAGCGCTGGACATCCATGTCGTGGGCTAGGGCAGGGACAGAAACTTCAGTTTTGTCTTTATCCATGAGACAATTGCACCTCAGGGCCCACCTCACAGGTCCTGTGGTCAGAGCTCTAGCTCAAAACCTCACACCCAGAAGCAGGCCCCTTTCTTGGGGTTTAATGCCTTTCTGTCTCATTCTTGAAATTCTTAATAATTTTGTCTTTGAATTTGTGTTTTGTAAGTGACAGCTAATGGGGCAATCGAGCATTTGCTAGGGTCTTAAAACCCTCACTCATGCATGGCCCACCTCCTACTGGCACACTTTCCTTTGCTGCCTTTCTCTCTCTCTGTGATGGGCTTTTGCTGCTCCCCAGCAACCACTGCTGCCCTCTGCCCCCAGTAGGGGCCTGAGCATGGGAACAGGGAAGGTTATGGTCAGGTGTTCAAGGGCCCCAGGAGTCTATAGGGATGTGCACTTAACTGGTGAGTATCCTCATGTCCAGGGAGCGTGACACTAAATAGCAGATAAAAAAATACAATAACAGATCCAAAGATACTTGTAGAATGCAGAAGAAAGAAAGAGGTTTTTTTCCTGGTTTTGAATAAGGGACCACATTTGTATGTGTTTGGTGCAGCTGGAATGTGGATCTCTGCCACAGAAAAGTATCATTTGCAGACAGTATCACATCATTTTGGTCAAGCACGAATACAGGCCACCAGAGTTGTTGCCTGGTACCCCAGACAAGGCGAGTGGCAAGTTTTGTCGTCCACATCTAAAGCGAGTTTTCATTTGTGTGATACTTTGGCAGAATTAAGAATATTAACAATTCTTACATAACAACCAACAGTATTCTACAGAAGATTTATATGACAGGAACGAGAAGCAGCTCCCTTTAATTATATCTAGATCTCGCTTTGGCACACTTCCACATCCTTCAAAGGCAATTTTAACTAAATAGCACACTGCAGGACTGTGCAAATTATCTTATAAGACTCTATGAGGAATAGACAGTCTATGGAGAGTAGCTCATTTTCATTATTGATTTCATTTTCTCCTTATATTTTCCTTGTATGTATTACTTTCTCTTAGGTTTATAAAATGATGTATTATGTGATATATGCATTTATGTACATGCATTTTATATATGTTACATATTTATATATATAAATTGGTACACAGTTACACAAGGTCCCATAAGAACAGCCTCATATGGATATTACCTAGGTTTATATCTTCATTCCTCTAATCCAAACTAACATTACTTAAGTCAAAAGAATTTTTAAAATTTTCTTAGTAAATCAATTGCCAACCCTTTTCAACCATTTTTCCTCTCTGAGTACTTCTACTTCTCTAAGATTATTTGCATATTTAAATTTAAAAAAAATAGTCTGACAACACTGCCAAAATAAGATTCTTTTAATGGACTCTTCTGCTTTTCTTTATGTTGAAAATTATACTCTTCAAAAAACTCTTCTCACACTTCCAGAGAATATGTGTCATGAGGGTAGATATTGTCTCTTTCTTGTTTGCTGTTTCAGACTTAGGACCTATCATCACAACAGCATAGAGTAAATGCTTAATAAATATTTGATGAAGAAACTAAAACAATATTTTAAGGAAATACTTATACTAATTAGCTATTCCTGTTATCATACTGTATAACAAACCATCCCAACACCAAGTGGTATCAAATGGCAAGCATTTATTATTGGCTGCCTGGTGCAGCTATGCTTCAGGCTGCGGTGGCTGGGACAGCTTTGCTCACCCTGAGGGGCTGTGGTTCTAGCCTGCATTGCACATCTCTCAGCCTCCTACAATCAGAGGGCGACTGGAGCAAGTTCTGTGATGATGGCAGAGGCCCACATCATCAAGCCCATCATAAAAACGCTCTGCAACATTTTGGTTATGTCGTGTTAAATGAGTCACACAGCCCAGGCCCACAGTCAAGGGATAAAGAATTACACATCACCTACTTTCCAATATACTATCAAAATTAGAATAAAAACCCATGTGACTCTCATTTTGGAACCTTATTCTTTTTACTATGTCTTGTTTTGGTTGGAACAATGTTGTGAGGTAACATTACCTCTACCATAATGATAGCCATTACTATTATAATTGTTATCACTATCGTTGACATACTCGTTAAAGTCAAGAAGATACTCATAATGCCTTCTATCAAAACTATGCATTCATTTTGATACGGAATTTCCAGTTGATCTAATAAAATAAGAAAAATAAAACAAAGAATTTTAGTGTTAATAAAAGAGATAAGCCAGGTGAGGTGGCTCACGCCTGTAATCCCAGCACCTTGGGAGGCCGAGGAGGGTGGATCACGAGGTCAGGAGATCGAGACCATCCTGGCTAACACGGTGAAACCCTATCTCTACTAAAAATACAAACAATTAGCCGGGCATGGTTGTGGGAGCCTGTAGTCCCAGCTACATGGGAGGCTGAGGCAGGAGAATGGCATGAACACGGAAGGCCGAGTTCTCAGTAAGCCAAGATCGTGCCACTGCCATCCAGCCTGGGTGACAGAGTGAGATTCCGTCTCAAAAAAAAAAAAAAAAAAAAAAAAAAAAAGAGATAAAATTATGTGTTTTTTTTTTAATTATAAGTATTTTTAAAACACAATAGTACACTATTTCAATTCAGCAAGTTAGGTAAATTATTCTCTATCCCTTATTAGTTGTCTATATTTTGGCAATTAATAACTCTCTGAGCCTTAGTTAACTTTCAGTGATGAGCATAATAACTACTTCATAGGTTTTGATGAGAATAAGTTAGGCAGTTTTTGAGCATACCTCAGTAACTGGCACATAACAAATACTCGATGAGCAGCAAGAGAGGCAGTCATACTACTGACAGAAGTATAAATGGAATTTGTTTTATTTTCAAAATCTAAACAATAATTATAAAACTACTAAAAATGAAAATGCATTGTGAAGGAACTTGTCAAGTAACAAAATATGCACACCAGTGGTTTTCCAATATGATGACAAAAACTTATTTGACATATAAATGTGAAATATCTCATTATTATATAACAACAATGAAAAAGCATTAAATACATTTGAATAACTTTAGTCGGAGTATGCAGAACTCATAGGAAGTTCAGCTTACCTAAAAAATACTAAAAGACATGAATTAATTGAACTTTTTAACACATTACTAAATGGGAAATCTTAATATTATAATGATATTCAATGTTTCTAAACTATTATAAAAATATAATGTTTCTGATAAAAATTCAATAAACTTTTGATTCTCTCCATGTTGAAATAACAGTTACTAAGTTTATATTCTTGGCTTAAACAAAGAAGAAAAAAATAAAATATATGAAATAACAATTTTAGATCACTGGATGACAGGTAGTACAGGACAGGGAAACAGAGCAAGTGAACCCAACAAGTGTCCCAACTCACTGCCTGGAGAGAGTTCCCAGTTTGCAGCCCAACACGTGTTCCAACTTACTGTCTGGAATTTTCAAATTCCAGCACAAGAATCAGGACCCCCAAATAAAGCCAAAAGTCTCAATAAGTAAAGAGACTGAGCTCTGAGTTCATGGAGGTCAAGGCAGCTCAAATTTACATGGTGGAGCTCTGGGGAAAAGGTATCACACAGATGGTAAGTTCCAGAATTCCACAGAGACACGCCTTTTGTCTTTGAGTACTGATCACTTCCTGTATGTGAGGAAACTACTAAACTCAGGGGTGGGTTGGAGGGAGTAACCACTGGAAAGGAGTCAGTAGAATAATCACGAGGAAGGATTGGGGAAAGTTTTGGTTCTCATTAGCCAGAATGGAAAGATTTCTTAACACACAAGGCATTGAGTAGAAACTTTAGAAGGATGTGTTTTTCAGAAGGGGAACCAAATTAGCCTTAGATTAGTAGCTATGTCTGATCCACCTTGACAATACCTGAAAGCAAACCCCAAAAGTCTCAAACTGATTCCAAGTAATTTAACTAAATCTCAGAAAACAGTTCAAAATATATATATATATTTTTGCGGGGTTGGGGGGAATGGAGTCTAACTCTGTGGCCCGCTGGTCTTGAACTCCTGACCTCCTGGTCCACCCACCTCAGCCTCCCAAAGTGCTGGGATTACAGGCATGAGCCACCACGCCTGGCCCAAGATATTTTTTAAAATATAAATAGTGCAGCACACAATAATGTCAACTTTACATCTGGAAAAAAAAAAAAAATTACCAGAATGATGACTGCCAAATAAAACACAGAAAATCTAGTTAAATTTAAATTTCTGAAAAACAATATATATCTTTCTAGTATAAGCATGTCTCAAATATTTCATGGGACATGTTCATACTAAAACACTGTGTTTTTATCTCAGTATGTTCAGACTAATATAACAAAGTATCATAGACTAAAACAATGGCACTATATATTTCACAGTTCTGAAGCCTAGAAGTCTGAGATCAAAGTGCCAGAATGTCAGGTTCTGGTCAGGGCCCTGTCCTAGACTGAAAACTGCCAATTTCTCTTTGCATCCTCACGTTGCAGAAAGAGGGCTAGAGAGCTATCTGGAATTTCTTTTATAATGCCACTAATCCCATTCATAAGACTCCATCCTCATGACCTACCTAATCACCTGCCAAAGGCCTCACCTCCTAATACCATCATATTGAAGGTTAAGATTTCAACATATAAATTGGAGGTGTACATTCAGTACATAACAGTTATTTATCTGAAACTCAAATTTAACTGGCATGCTGTATTTTTATTTGCAAAATCTGTAACCATAATTAGCAGGCATGCCCCCCCTAAAGCAGGAAAATATGCATAATCTGGAGAAATATCAATCAATAGAAACAGAACCAGGATAAAATTAGTAGATGTTATAATGCCTATTAAGAACATACTGCATATGATCAAGGAAGTATAAAGAAACATGAACATAATGAGATAAATGGATATAAAAAGATAAAAATCCAATTTCTAGAGATGAAAAATACATCTGAAATAAAAAATACAGTGGAGAAGATTACCAGCAGATTAGACACTATAGAAGGAAAGATTAGTAAAGTTGAAGAAGTAGACAGTATTTAGTAAAATGCAAGAATAAATTTAAAAAAAAAAACAGTGTATCAGTGAGCTGTGTGACAATTTAAATCAGTCTAATATATATGTAATAGAAGTCTCCAAAAAAGGTGGGGAGGTAAGAAAACAATCCGGACGCAGTGGCTCGCCCCTGTAATCCCAGTGCTTTGGGAGGCCGAGGTGGGCGAATCACCTGAGGTCAGGAGTTTGAGAACAGCCCGCCCAACATGATGAAACCCCATCTCTACTAAAAATTCAAAAAATTAGGTGGCCGTGGTGGTGGACACCTGTAATCCCAGCTACTCAGGAGGCTGAGGCAAGAGAATCGCTTGAACCCGGGAGGCAGAGGTTGCAGGGAGCAGAGATCAAGCCACTGTACTCTAGCCTGGGTGACAAGAGTGAAACTCAGTCTCAAAAAAATAAATAAATAAAAAAAAAGAAAGGTAGGGAGGTAGGAAAACATATTTAAAGAAATAGTAGCTGGAAATTTTTACTATTTGATGAAAACTATAAAGATTCTTGTCTGAGAAGTTCAAAGAAACCCCTAATACCTAATTTAAAAAACCTATCATGAAGAAACATTGCACTAAGGCACATCATAATCAAAATGCTAAAAAACAGAGATAAAGAGACCCCCCCCAGCCTTTTTTCTCTTTTTAAACAATTATTTTTATTATTTCTGTAAATGTCTCTCTCTGGACAAATTGAGAGATGTGGTGCTCACCAGGGGGTTTGGGGTGAAACAGGAAAAAGAAGGGTGGGGCCCGGTTTAGGCTACACCCTCCTCTACAGCTGGGGAGGCTGGACCCAATGTCCCCATCCTAAGAGAGGGAAAAGGAGCAGGTTGGGACACCAAGGTGACACAGGATCCTGGAGACAAAGTAGTGTGAGAAAAAAGACATATAATACAGGAAAACAAAGATAAGAATAATGGGAGACTTTCTGTTGGGAATAATAAAACAGTGAAACAACATTTTAAAGCATTGAAAGACAGTGAGGAAAAGTTTGTCTCCCAGCACTTTGGGAGGCTGAGGTGGGTGCATCACCTGATGTCAGAAGTTCGAGACCGGCCTGGCCAACATGGTGAAACCCTGTCGCTACTAAAAATACAAAAATTTGCTGGGCGTGGTGGTGCATGCCTGTAGTCCCAGCTACTCGGGAGGCCGAGGCAGTAGAATTGCTTGACCTGGGAGGTGGAGGTTGCAGTGAGATGAGATCGTGCCATTGCACTCCAGCCTGGGTGACAGAGCAAGACTCTGTCTCAGAAAAAACACACACACACAAAAAAAAAAAACAAAAAAAAAACGTGTCATTGTGGAAGTCTATGCACAGAAAAATCAAAATTTCAAACTAAAGGTTAAGGACTTTTTAGAACATAAAAGAGATCTGAACAAATTTGTAAGATAAGTAAGATTAAGTTGCAAGCTATGTTAAAGAAAGTCTTTCAGTCAGAAGAGAAACAATACCAAGTAGAAATCTGTATCCATACAAAGGAATGAAGAGTTGCAGAATGGCAAATGTACATGTAAATATAAAATATATTTTTAAAATCTCTTTGAAGGTAATTATTTAAAGCAAAAATAATAACAATATGTTGCTATTATATGTTACTAGCCCATGGTACATGCGGTTTGTAATGTGTAAAGGTAAAATGTGTACCAACAGAGGTCAAAGCCTGGGAGGAAGTAAACGGAAGCATACTGATAGAAGGATCTTTTACTATGAACAAAGGACTGTAATATTATGTAAATTAAGCAGGAAAGCAGGCCCTATCAGAAATTAAAATAGATTGTAAAGTTTAAAAAGTTTAAAAAACAGTATGAAAATGATAAAATATTAAATTAAATAAATAGAACAAGGAAAAAGGCTAGAAATACATTGAAATGCATATAAGAATTTGTGACAAATAGTTCATTTTAAATCAGTAGGAAAAGAATACATCATCCAATAAATGTTGTTTATAACTATGTGATAATTTTTAAATGAAATAATATTTTTGCTGCTTTTCTAGTGTTAGATTATTCCAGATAAGAATTAAGGACTAAATGTAGGCTGCTTATTAAGAAAATGGCAGATAGGAAGCAGGACTATTTTGCAGCTCCTGTTCGGACAAACTGAACAGTGTGTAGAGACCCACATCTTGAATTTTGCTCCATCAACTACCACAGGAACATACCAGGAAAGCCGAGAGAATCCACAGACGCTTTGAAGGAGGTGGACTGATGCTGCAGTCTCCATGTGACAGCTAAGGAACTATGAGTCAGCCTGCTTTCTCAGCTGGGAGGCTTGTAGCCTGGGGCAAGTTCTCAGCCCTCCACAACAGCTGCCTGGAAATAAACTTGGGACTGTTGGCGGGGGCACGGTGGGAGTGAGACTGGCCTTTTGGACTGTGGGCTGTGAGGGAGCTGGGTGAGGCCTGTGGCTACCAGTCTTCCCTCACTTCCCTGGTGAACTGTGTGAGACAGCAGAGGCAGTGGTAATTCCCCTGGGAGCGTAACTCCATTGGCAAGGGAGCCACACTTTCATCCCCTACAGCAGCTGCAGCAAGCCCCATCCAAGGAAAATCTGAGCTCAGACATGCCTAACCCTGCCCCCACTAGATGGGCTTTCTCTATTCACCCTGGTTGCCAAAGACAAGGCACACAATCCCTTGGGAGCTCTATGGCCCTGCCCACCACCTGAGAAACCTGAATACTTATCCAAAGGTTACCCTAGGACAAGCTTGTCTCCTCCTTATACAACTGCAGCTGATGCACTTTTGAAAGTGCCACCTCCTGGCAGGAGGCCAACCAACACAAAACCAGCACACTTAACAAAAGTACAACCAAAGACCCTCACAGAGTCCATCTCATTCCCCTGCTACCTCCAGTGGAGCAGGTGCTGATTTTCATGCCTGAGAGACCTGAACACGGAACACATTACAGGACTCTTTGCAGATACTCCCTAGTACCAGCCTGGAGCCCAGTAGCTCTGTGGGGTGGCTAAATCCGGAAGAAAAATAATGATCACTGTAGTTTGGCTCTCAGGAAGCCCCATCCCCAGGGAAAAGAGGAGAGCTGACCACATCAAGGGAGCACCCTGTGGGGCAAAAGAATTTGAATAGCAGCCCTTGAGTCCCAGAACTTCCCCCTGACATAGGCTATCCAGTGAGAAGGAACCATAAAAACAATTCTGGTAATCTGACAAAACAAGTTTTTACAACACCCCAGAAGATCACACTAGCTCACCAGGAATGGATCTAAACCAAAACAACATTTCTGAATTGCCAGAAAAAGAATTCAGAAGGTTGACTATTAAAGTAATCAAGGATGCATCAGAGAAAGGTGAAGTCCAACTTAAAAAAATCAAAAAAATGATAGAGGATATGAGTGGAAAGATCTCCAGTGAAACAGCATGAATAGAAAACAATCACAACTTCTGGAAATGAAGGACACACTTAGAGAATGGCAGAGTGCACCGGAAACTCTCAGCAATAGAATTGAACAAGTAGAAGAAAGAACTTCAGAGCTCCAAGACAAGTCTTTCGGATTAACCCAATCAGACAAAGACAAACTAAAAGGAATTTTTTTTTTTTTTCAGAGTCTCGTTCTGTCGCCCAGGCTGGAGTGCAGTAGCCGAATCTCAACTCACTGCAAGCTCTGCCTCCCGGGTTTATGCCATTCTCCTGCCTCAGCCTCCCGAGTAGCTGGGACTACAGGCGCCCGCCACCACGTCTGGCTAGTTTTTTGTATTTTTTTTTTTTAGTGGAGACGGGGTTTCACCGTTTTAGCCAGGATGGTCTCGATCTCCTGATCTCCTGATCTGCCCATCTCAGCCTCCCAAAGTGCTGGAATTACAGGCTTGAGCCACCACGCCCGGCCTAAAAGGAATTTTATGAAATGGACAAAGCCTCCAAGAAATTTGGGATTATGTTAAATGACCAAACCTAAGAATAATTGGTGTTCCCGAGGAAGAAGAGATATCTAAAAGTCTGGAAAACATATTTGAAGGAGTAATCAAGGAAAACTTCCTTGGCCCTGCTAGTAATCTAGAAATCCAAATACAGGAAGCTCAAAGAAAACCTGGGAAATTCATTGTAAAAATATCATCACCTAGGCACATAGTCATCAGGTTATCAAAAGTCAACGCAGTGGAAAGAATCTTAAGAGCTGTAAGACAAATGCATCAGGTAATCTGTACAGAAAAACCTATCAGATTGACAGCAGATTTCTCAGCAGAAACCCTACAAACTACAAGGGATTGGGGTCCTATCTTTAGCCTCTTTAAACAAAATAATTATCAACCAAGAATTTTGTATTCAGCAAAACTAAGCTTCATAAGTAAAGGAAAGACACAGTCTTTTCCAAACAAACAAATGCTGAGAGAATTCACTGCTACCAAGCCAGCACTAAAAGAACTGCTAAAAGAAGCACTAAACCTTAAAATAAATCCTTGAAATACACCCAAATAGAATCTTCTTAAAACATAAACCTCACAAGACCTACAAAACAATAACACAAAATAAAACTAAAGTATTAAAGCAATAAATAGCATGATGAATAGAGCACTATCTCAAATCTCAATACTAACGTTGAATGTAAATGGCCTAAATGCGCCACTTAAAAGATACAGAATGGCAGAATGAATAAGAATTCGCCAAACAAGTATCTGCTGTATTCAAGAGACTCACCTGACACATAAGGACTCATATAAACTTAAGGTAAAGGGGTGGAAAAAGTTATTCTGTGCAAATGGACACCAAAAGAGAGCAGAAGTAGGTATTCTTATATCAGACACAACAAACTTTATTTTTATTTATTTATTTTTAAATTGTGCAGCTTTATTTTTATTATTATACTTTAAGTTCTAGGGTACATGTGCACAATATGCAGGTTTGTTACATATGTATACACGTGCCATGTTGGTGTGCTGCATCCATTAACACGTCATTTACATTAGGTATATCTCCTAATGCTATCCCTCCCCCCAACCCTCCCCACAATAGGCCCCACTGTGTGATGTTCCCCTTCCTGTGACCAAGTGATCTCATTGTTCAATTTCCACCTATTAGTGAGAACATGTGGTGTTTGCTTTTCTGTTCTTGTGATAGTTTGCTGAGAATGATGGTTTCCAGCTGCATCTATGTCCCTACAAAGGACACGAACTCATCCTTTTTTATGGCTGCATAGTACTCCATGGTGTATGTGTGCCACATTTTCTTAATCCAGTCTATCACTGATAGACATTTGGGTTGATTCCAAGTCTTTCCTATTGTGAATAGTGCCGCAATAAACATACATGTGCATGTGTCTTTATAGCAGCATGATTTATAATCCTTTGGGTATATACCCACTAATTGGATGGTTGGGTCAAATGGTATTTCTAGTTCTAGATCCTTGAGGAATCGCCACACTGTTTTCCACGATGGCTGAATTACTTTAAAGTCCCACCAACAGTGTAAAAGTGTTCCTATTTCTCCACATCCTCTCCAGCACCTGTTGTTTCCTGACAAACTTTAAAGCAACAACAGTTTAAAAAAACAAAGAGGGACATTACATAATGTAACAATAATAGGACTAGTCCAATAGGAAAATATCTCAATCTGAAATATATAGCACTTAACACTGAAGCTCCCAAATTTATGAGACAATTACTACTAGACCTAAGAAATGAGATGGACAGCAACACAATAATAGTGGGGGACTTTTAATACTCCACTGACAGCACTAGACAGGTCATCAAGACAGAAAGTCAACAAAGAAGCAATGGAGTTAAACTATACCCTAGGACAAATGGACTTAACAATATTTACAGAGCATCCTATCCAATAACTGAAGAACATACATTCATCAGCACATGGAACATTCTCCAAGATAGACCATATGATAGACTACAAAACAAGTCTAAACAAATTTAAGAAAACTGAAATTATAGCAAGTAATCTCTCAGATCACAGTGGAATAAAGTTGGAAATCAACTCCGAAAGGAACCCTCAAAACCATGAAAATACATGGAAATTATATAACCTGATCCCTGAATGATCACTGGGTCAACAATGACATCAAGATGGAAATTTAAAAAGTTATTTGAACTGAATAATAGTGGCACAACCTATCAAAAAGGATACAGAAAAAAGCCTGTATCCTCTGAGATACAGCAAAATTGTTGCTAAGATTAAAGTTATTAGCATTAAATGCCTACATCAAAAAGTCTGAAAGAGCACAATTAGACAATCTAAGGTCACACCTCAAGGAGCTGGGAAAACAGGAACAAACCAAACCCAAACCCAGCAGAGGAAAAGAATAACAAAGATCAGAGCAAAAATAAATGAAATTGAAACAAACAAAAAAAAATACAAAAGATAAATGAAACAGAAAGCTGGTTCTCTGAAAAGATAAATAAAATTGATAGACCATTAGGAAGAGTAACCAAGAAGAGAGAAAAACCAAATAAGC
This sequence comes from Piliocolobus tephrosceles, assembly GCF_002776525.5. NCBI lineage: Eukaryota > Metazoa > Chordata > Mammalia > Primates > Cercopithecidae > Piliocolobus > Piliocolobus tephrosceles. Next base: position 34,217,833 of record NC_045436.1, on the reverse strand, counting down.
ACAATTAGAAATGAAATGGGAGATATTACAACCGATACCACAGATATACAAAAGATCATTCAAGGCTACTATGAACACCTTTACGTGCATAAATTAGAAAACCTTGAGGGGATGAATAAGTTCCTGGAAATATAAAGACATGCTAGATAAATCAGGAATAAATAGAAACTCTGAACAGACCAATAACAAGCAGCAAGTTTGAAGTGGTAATTTAAAATTTACCAACAAAATAAAGTCTAGGACCAGATGAATTCACAGCTGAATTATATTAGACATTCAAAGAAGAATGGGTGCCAATTCTGGTCACACTATTCCACAAGATAAAGAGGGAATCCTTCCTAAATCATTCTGTGAAGCTAGTTTCCCCTTAATATCAAAACCAAAAAAGGACATAAAAAAAAAAGAAAACTACAGACCAATATCCCTGATGAACACAGATGCAAAAATTCTCAACAAAATACTAGCTAACAAAATCCAACAGCACAGCAAAAAGATAACACACCATGATCAAGTGGATTTCATACCAGGAATACAGGGATTGTTTAACATCTGCAAGTCAATAAATGTGATGTACCACATAAACAGAATTAGAAACAAAAATCACATGATCATCTAAATAGACACAGAAAAAGCATCTGACAAAACCCAGCATCGCTAGATGATTAAAACTCTAAGCAAAATTGGCATAGAAGGGACATACCTTAAGGTAGTAATACAAGCCATCTATAAAATAAAATAAAATACATATACAAAATAAAACCATCTACAAAAACCCACAGGCAACATTATACTGAATGGGGAAAAGTTGACAGCATTCCCCCTGAGAACTGGAACAAGACAAGTATGCCCACTTTCACTACTTCTATTGAACATAGTCCTAGAAGTCCTAGCCAGAGCAATCAGACAAGAGAAAGGAATAAAAAGCATCCAAATCAGTAAAAAGGAAGTCAAACTATCACTCTTTGCTGATGACATAATCATATACCTAGAAAACCCTAAAGACTCATCCAAAAGTTCCTAGAACTGATCAATAAATTCAGCAAAGTTAGGATACAAAATTAATGTACACAAATCAGTAGCCCTGCTATACACCAATAGCAACCAAGCTGAGAATCAAATCAAGAACTCAACCTCTTTTACAATAGCTGGAAAAAAAAAAATACTCGGGAGTACACTTAACCCAGGAGGTGAAAGACTTCTACAAGGAAAACTACCAAACACTGTTGAAAGAAATTATAGACGACACAAACAAATGGAAATACACCCCATACACATGGATGGGTAGAATCAATATTGTGAAAATGACCATACTGCCAAAAGCAATCTATAAATTCAAGGCAATTCCCATCAAAATACCAACATCATCCTTCACAGAACTGGAAAAAGCTATCCTAAAATTCATATGGAACCAAAAAAGAGCCTGCATAGCCAAAGCAAGACTAAGCAAAAATAAAAAATCTGGAGGCATCACATTACCCAGCTTCAAACTATACCATAAGCCCATAGTCACTAAAACAGCATGGTACTGGTATAAAAATATTCATGTAGACCAATGAAACAGAATAGAAAACCCAGAAATAAAGCCAACTACTTACAGTCAACTGGTCTTACACAAAACAAACAAAAATATAAAGTGGGGAAGGGACACCCTATTCAACAAATGGTACTGGGATAATTGCAAGCCACATATAGAAGAATGAAACTGGATCCTCATCTCTCACCTTATACCAAAATCAACTCATGATAGATCAAATACTTCAATCTAAGACCTGAAACCATAAAAATGCTAGAAGATAACATTAGAAAAACCCTGGTAGACATTGGCTTAGGCACAAACGTCATGACCAAGAACCCAAAAGCAAATGCAACAGAAAAGAAGAAAAATAGATGGGACTTAATTAAACTTAAAAGCATCTGCACAACAAAAGAAATAATCAGCAGAGAAAACAGGCAACCAACAGAGTCGGAGATAATCTTCTGTATCTACACATTAGACAAAGGACTAATATCCAGAATCTAGAAGGAATTCAAACAAATCAGCAAGAAGAAAGCAAACAATATCATCAAAAAATGATCTAAGGACATGGATTAAAATTTCTCAAAAGAAGATATACAAATGGCCAACAAACATATGAAAAATGTTCAACATCGTTGTCAGGGAAATGCAAATCAAAACCACAATGCGATACCACCTTACTCCTGCATGAATGGCCATAATCAAAAAATCAAAAAAAATGTTAGATGTTGGTTGGATGTGGTGAAAAGGGAGCACTTTTACACTGTTGGTGGGAATGTAAATTACTACAACCACTATGGAAAACAGTTTGGAGATTCCTTGAGGAACTAAACATAGATCTACAATTTGATCCATCAATCCCACTCCTGGGTATCTACCCAGAGGAAAAGAACTCATATGAAAAACATATTTGCACACACATGTTTATAGCAGCACCATTCACAATTGCAAAAAATATAGAACCAGCCCAAATGCCCATCAATCAAAGAGTGGATAAAGAAAATGTGGTATATATATCTCTATCTATCTATCTATCTATCTATCTATCTATCTATCTATCTATCTATCT
>NC_045436.1:34203365-34215238 GCF_002776525.5 Piliocolobus tephrosceles | reverse complement strand
TCTATCTATCTATCTATCTATCTATCTATCTATCTATCTATCTATCTGGAATAAAACTCAGACATAAAAAGGTAAAAAAAAAAATGGCATTTGCAGCAACCTGGATGAAATTGGAGACGATTATTCTAAGTGAAGTAATTCAGGAATGGAAAATCAAACATCTTATGTTCTCAGTCATACGTGGCAGCTAAGCTATGAGGACGCGAAAGCATAAGAATGATAAAATGAACTTCGGGGACTCAGGGGAAAGGGTGGGAGGGAGGTGAGGGATAAAAGACTACAAATTGGGTGAGGTGTTTATTGCTTAGGTGATGGGTGCACCAAAGTCTCAGGAATCACCACTAAAGAACTTATCCATGTAAACACATACCACCTGTTTCCCAAAAACTTACTGAAAGTTTTTTAATGAAAAAATGACTAAATGTTAAAAAAAGTCATATATGGAATAAAGGAAAATATGGGTGAAGATTTATACAATCTTAATAAAGGCAGTATCTTACTGAAGCATCACAACCAAGAATCTATAAAGAAAAACTTTTTTACTTTTTTAAAATTTTGTGTATACACAGCAGGTGTATATATTTGGAGGGTACATGAGATGCTTTGATACAGGCATGAAATGTTATATAAGTGCATCACGAAGAATGTGGTATCCACCTCCTCAATCATTTATCCATTGAGATGCAAACAATCCAATTACACTGTAAGTTGTTTTAGAAGGTACAGTTAGTTATTATTGATTATAGTCACCCTGTTGTGCTATTAAATAGTAGGTCTTATTCATTCTATAAGGAAAAAATTTTTGAATTAAATTGAGAAACGAACAAACCTGAAAGACAAATTTTAAACTGAGACTTGCCTGTGTTGTGAATGTCTGATGATTGAATCCTGAATATGTTCATTCATTAGAAAATAAGAAAGAGAAACACATCAATGAAAAAATATGAAAATGATACAGAAAATTTATATACACCGACATACAAATATAAACAGATACATATAAAAATATTCAACCAGAGTCCTAAGCCAAAGATCGCAAACTTAGAAAACATTTTCACCATAGGCAACCGCAATCCCAATTTTAGTAGAAGTGTAGGAAAAGTGAATCTCCTAGAGTTGGTAGAAAGGTAAATTGGCACAATCTTTTTACCAATTTACCTGAAGGAAAAATTGGAAATACTTATCAAATATGTCATCAGCATGTTCATTAAAATACATCTTGGAAATAAAATACATTTTACAAATAAATAACTGATGATGGGACAATATGTTTAAAATGCATTAGTAAGCAACAAAAATCAGATTACAAAACAATACATAAAGTATTATCCTATCTTTGTTAATAAACACACGTACATATATGTCCAGGATAATAAACCATATAGAGTAACATTTTAAGAGCTACTGTGGATAATGGAATTATGGATATTTAAAATTCTTTTAAAATTTACTTTATAAAATTTTATCATTAATGTGACATTATTTTATATTTAGAAATATTTTGAAAAGCATATATTTTTTTCTGACTAGACCAGGATAAAGCGAATGAAGTTTTGGGGGGAAATAGAATCTGCTATAATTTAAGAGGTCAGCGTGTTTGCATTTTCAATGTGACAGATCAGACAGATGGTGCTACTTTTAAGATTCTTCTTCATGACACTAAGCAGATTGGTTTCAACATAACATCTTTCCCAGCAGAGATTCCTTTAAACTCTAACCACAGATATACAAACTACTACATCCTTTCTTGAACAAGATATTAACCTCATTTGGACATTCTAAAAATGTCTTAATACTAATATCACCAGAGAAATTGTGTAAAAGGTCAGTTCCTTAGAAATGAAAATAAAATTACAACATTGTTCTTGCTAGGGAATTTAATCCCCCAAAATGAGATCACTGAATATTTAGTGTTATCACTTGTTTCTTGACCTGAGATTCCCTTCTAAAGGTTGGATTAACTTTTAGATTAACACCACGAATACATATGTAAAATAATTCCTTTTTGGTTATTTATGAGAATATAAAAGGAAGAATTCTCCAGGTTCTCCATTCCCTCCAATCTTTTTTCAGTAATATCAACACTCCAGGAAATTTAGATGAACATGAAGACTTAAACTATAGACCTTGAATCTGATCTGTTAGGATGAGAAGGCAATGGAGAAACGAAGTGTGATTTTGTCTTGCTTTCCAGCAGCCACTCATGACGCACCAGCTGCACAACGTTTATTTATCCCTTTGTAGAGTGGCAGCCTCCACTGTTGCTCCAAGATGAGTTTTGTCGCCAGATGTTTAGAAATGTCATAAAGAAATGAAGAATCGGGATTTCACCAAGCATAGTGATGAACATTTATGGGGGTAAGCGAATGGGAGGTGGTATTGTGGTGGTTGGAAAGGAGCACAAGGAAAGCTTCTGGAATTCCATTGGTTCTGTCTCTTTATCTGGATGCCAGTTACACAGTTATCTGGATGTCTGTGTGTAACTGAGTTGGCAAAAACTCAGCAAGTTGTACACTTAAGACATGTGTCATACATTCCATACTGTTAAGTCAAGTTTCACCTAAAGCTTTCTCCTTATGCATTTTAAGTTTGGAGTAAAGGTTTTTCTGTACATCATGAACTATAACAAGTGGAGGTGTAAACAGACCATAGTCTACACTTGTGCAAATCACTGAGTTTTGGTCAATCAAATGTAGTCAACTGTTTAAATGGTGTTCAAATAAGGCAAATGCCAAGCTGTAACCAATCCAGCTGTTTCTGTACCTCACTTGCATTTTCTGCAAGTCGCTTCACTTTTCTCTGTCTGTAAATCTACTTCTACTAAGTGGCTGCGCTGGAGTCTCTGAGCCTACTCTGGCTGGAAAGGCTGCCTGATTGGCGAATTGTTCATTGCGCAGTTAAACTTATTTAAATTTAATTCAGCTGAAGTTTTTCTTTCATCAAAATAATTAATCACATTAATAATGCTCCAGATTTTTTTCATTTTGAGATGGAATCTCTGTTGCCCAGGCTGGAGTGCAGTAGCATGATCTCAGCTCACTGCAACCTCTGACCCTTGGGTTCAAGCGATTGTTCTGCCTCAGCCTCCCTAGTAGCTGGGATTACAGGTGCCTGCCACTGCCTCCAGCTAATTTTTGTATTTTTAGTAGAGACAGGGTTTCACCGTGTTAGCCAGAATGGTCTCGATCTCCTGACCTCGTGATCCATCCACCTCGGCCTCCCAAAGTGCGTGAGCCACCGCACATGGCCTGCTGCTCCAGGTTCTGTGAAAATTAACCATTTGTTATGTTTGCAGGCCAACTTTTTTTTTAAGACAGCGTTCGTTAGAATCAGTTGAAGAAAATACATATATATTCATTTTGCCTGATTTGTTTACTCCATTTTAATCATTGTAAAGTGTTTTTAGGTATATTAACCTGATTTTCTTATGCACAAGCTTTGTATATTTGGGGATAAAAAATCCCACAAACACCGAAATAATGCCTACATCTAGTTGGTAATAGATTACAATAGATTTTTAGCAAATCATACTTAAATGTCTCTGAAGTTGGCATGCCTCACCTAACTAGGTTTGCCACAATTTTAGAACTCATAATTTTTTGCTATTTAGTGAGAAATTTCTAAAATAAAATTTTTAAATTGTATAATGTAACATCAAAATGACAGAAGCTATTAGCAACATATCTACAAGATTATTTTAGATGTGTTAAATTAGTATGTCCAAACTGCTTTAGACTAGTGTGAAACAAATATGAATAAAAGACACCTCTTCTAGGATTTGGAAAGACAATCACTCCTATAGCTTTTTGTGACAAAGCAACTGTATTTGGGCATCATCAAGAAATATGGCACATGAGTAGGGTCTTATATTAGCTAATTAAGCTCCTGCAAGTCTCCCAATATTCTGTCAGCTCTAACTTCCTTGTCTGTTAGACATAAATCCTAATGCCAACCTTTTGGTTTGTTTGAGATTAGGGAAGGGGCATATAATGAGCTTGTCAAAGTGCTTATCCATTGACTAACAGCACTAACAGGAACAGGAACATTACAAAGCATAACAGCTGTTCAAATGCTATTTATTATCTTCATTTCATTTAAAATATAAGTAAAAACTATTCTAAGCAGATTGATCATTTCAACTGTTCTTTACAAATCATTTATTTCCTAACATAAAATTTCTTAATCACATTCTAATTTGTGTGATCATCTCAAAATGTTATTGACATTGTTTAGAAGCACTAAACTGTGCAAATTATTTATTCAAAATATCTTTATGATGTAGCCTATGTTTTTTGTCTTCCAAAGTGATCAAAATTTTTTTCTAATGAAATTTTACCCCTGTCCTGTGATTTGAGTTTTTATGCCATTGTCTATAGTTCATTCATTGACAAATATTTTTTGAGTGATAACCCTGTGCCTGGTGTTCTAGGTGCCAAAACATAATAGTGATTATCATGAAGACCCTGGTCATCATAAATCTTACATTAAGACACGGAGACAGACAATTAACGATAAGTGTAATAATTGCATAGAATATTAGCAGACAAAAAGTGCTATGAAAGGGAAAAAAGGCAGAACAGGGTAAGGGAAACTTGGAGTCGTATGGGTAGTTTTCATTGAAAAAGTGACATTTGACACGTGAAGAAGATTAGGAATTTATTCATGCCATTCTGAGGAAAGAGTGTTCCAAGCAGAGGGAACAGCCAGTGAGAAGACCAATCGCTGGAGGAGGCTCCTGTGGGACTGGAAGCAGAGACAGGGAGAGGAGTGGTGGAGGGGAGACCATTGGAGGACTTTGTCTTCTTCTTGGAGTGCAATGGAGTGTGTGAGCACAGGTTCAAAATGCTCTGGTATGCTGCTTTTTTTTTTTTTTCTTTTTTATTTTTTGAGACGAACTCTCATTCTGTCACCCAGGCTGGAGTGCAGTGGCACGATCTCAGTTCACTACACCCTCTGTCTCCCTGGTTCAAGCAATTCTTGTGCTTCAGCCTCCCGCATAGCTGGGACTACAGGTGTGTGCCACCGTGCTCGGCTTATTTTGCATTTTAGATTTTTAAAGGATCAGAGGATCAGCCTGTCCACTGTGTTGATAAGGCACTATGGAGAATCCAAGGGTCAAAGCAGAGAGATGGGTTAGGAGATGATTATCCACGTGAGAGCTGCCTGTGGCTCAGAGGAGCACTTTAACAGTAGGTGCGATCAGCGTGGTTGGGATTAGAATGTATTCTGAAGGAGTAATCGACAATGATTTTGGACAGGTTTATATAGGATGTGAGAGCAGATAAGCAAATGCTTCCATTTCATGGAAAATTATGAGCTAAAACACTGTATTTTAAAATTTGAAATAGTATATACTTTTTTGTGCTCAAGTATTCTTTCTATTAAACTGCACATAATTAAGCTGCATATAAAGTAAACAAAAACTTTATGAAAATATTTTTCAAAAGATTGGCATGGTGAGTCTTGGGAAGAGAAATCTCTACAACTAAGTCTTGGAAAATTGGAAGATGTGCCTGCTATGTCCCTTTGCTCTGAACTTTGGGAGGATAACTACATCGTAGATGCTGTCAATTTCTCTCATTTCCATCAACCAACCTTGAAGTGGCATTTACTGATTTTATTAAGTGACATTCTGCTGGGGTTTGACCTTGGAATTTCCAAATTTGTGACTTCTTATTCTTCTGTGCACTCTTTGCCAGCCTGTCTTGGAGGAGAAATTCATATTACTGTCAAGAGAAAATTACTTCCAGTTCTTTTGCATGTCAAAATCCTGTCATTTCTGCAGGTGTGTCCCATTGTGACTCAGGATATGAGATGAATTTTTGGATTTTTATTGTCACTTTCCTTTCTATGAACTATTTAAGTGCATACCTCCCCTCCCCTCTATCTCTTTATGCACCCGTGTCACCTTGGGTATTGTTACTTAATTCCTTTTTTTTTTTTTTTTTTGCAGAATGTGAGCTCTTGTGTTCTCTTAGGATCTACTTGTCAAGAAGATAATTCTACAACAAAACTTTTCAATCATAAAGTTTTTGTTTAACATTCTCATAAGTGATGGGATATTTAAAATACCTATTTAAAGTAAATATATATAGAGTGATTAGTAAGAGGCTGGGCCTCTTCTTTGGGAATCTCTGGAGAATGTTAAATAAACTGATTGGATAAGTGGGAAAAGTTTAATCTTCCCCTCAGACCCGAGTAAAATATAAGGTTTCCTTTTTGTAGTCTCTCTATATTTAACACTTTGCTCTTAATAAATGTGATGCATTATCTCCTTGGACAATCGAGAAAATCCTTCTCAAATATTTCAAGGAAGGGTTATTTTAGCCTGTATTAGTTACTTAATTCACTTACATATGATAAATGTTATAGGCATCAGGATGGAAAATAAAGCTATTCTCTTTCACTCCAGGCAGAGTCACCTCTTATCTCTGCATCTGAGCGTGGCACTACTCTCCCTCATACAATATGCTGTTCTTGGAAGAAATACTGATCACCTTCTATGCCTATGGTATCTCTGCAGCTCTGTCACTACCAAGTAGTCTGAATATAGTGTTTATTGGCAATAAGAAACACACAAGGCCAACATGAGAAACCACACCAAGCCTTTCTGACATGTCAGCTACTTTTATATCACTCCTTGCTTAGAGCAAGATATAAATAGCCTCTTAATCCAACTTAGTATATTTTTGACAACCATTTGGCAACCTCTTAAACAGGACAAATTACATCTTAGCAGGTACAACCTTCATGGAGAGAATCCAGGTTTGGGTCTACCTTGAGAGGCCATGTAGAGTATGAAAGAACTGGACGGTGAGTCAGGAGACCCCCAACTCTGCCACCAACTGGCAGTGTGACCTTGGGAAGGTGATGAATCACCAGAGAAGCACATTGTTTTATCAGCTAAAATGTTGCTAAAGATACTACTACAGTTGACTGTCCCTTAATGACAGGTCTATGTTCTGAGAAAAATGTCATCAGGCAATTTTGTCCTTGTGCAAACATCATACAGTGTATTCACACAAACCTAGATGTTATAGCCCACTACACACCTAGGCTACATGGTATAGCCTATTGCTCCCAGTCTACAAACCTGTACAGCATGTTACTGTGCTGAGTCTTGCAGCAATTGGAACACCATGGCTACAATGTCACTAGATGACAGGAATTTTCATCTCCATTATAATCTTATGGGTCCACCAAATGTAGTTTGTCCTTAACTAAAATATTGCTACGCAATGTATGACTGTATATGATTCTATATTTGTGGCAACCTTATTAGATAAAGATAGTATTATAAAGTGAATATATTGGGCTAGGATCTTCTATGGCATTAGCTTTTTGATCTTCCCTCCCAGATTGAAAAGACTGCTCAGAGATTTGTGTGTCCTTTTCCCTGCCAAGACTCACAGATATGGCCAGGATGTTCTGTAACATACGCATTACAGTGCCACAGTAACCAAACTTATTGTCTGTGCAAGAAACATATGGTACAAGAATAATAATTCTATATTTAGAAAAAGTAACTTCAGTCAAAGCTTTCAATTTCTTGACCTCCATATTCAAAAACTCAGAAGAACATTGTTATGTCTAGAAAATGATTATATTCATCCATAAAAAGTAAGCATAATAACAATTATGTCCTTATTAAAAACTCAAAGAGTATACATTTCTGAGTAAAGAATAGACAATGAAAACAAAGTTCACTAATGCCAGAATATTGAGGAAGACAGCCCCTGCAGAAGGGAGGAGACTTTATAGTATAACTACAATTTTCCTAAATTAGATGGTGCAAGTATGAAGGAATAATGTTTCAAATTATGGCTTTCGGAGACTCTCTAGTTTCAGGGTGGGAAGACACCAAGTGTAGTCTTGGTTTTTATTTCTGTCTGAAAGGCATATCTCACTAGTGGTTCTTTTATGGGCATGACAAGAGCAGTCATTTTTTTTTTCTTCTAAGTTTCATGCCCCTGAGCCAGTACTGTGCTGCAGCTGGACTGCATTAATTTGTAGAGCCAATTGTGCTGATGTTTCCAGCTCCCAGTTCAATGAATCACATAGGTGACTTGAAATCAGCCAAAATAGGAGTATTTACACAATGAAAATTGGCCAACACTCAAACCAGACCTCCCCATCAGAGCTCATTGCAAAAGATTTACCAACACAGCACTGCGTTGATCCCATAAACTGACACCCATCTACCACAGCTCACTGTATCTGTATCTTCCCACGCAGCCCCATCTCCTGAGTGATGCAGCATGCATAGTGAATGAGACATTACAACCTTCCTTCAGACTCCCAGCCACGGCCCCAGCCACACTCCCCACCCATTTTAATAGTTCCCATATTGCAATTAGAGCAAAAAGAATTGTATAAAGAAATTGATATTGGGTAGAAATTACAGACAGATAATACTAATAGAGTGATTGAATCCACTGATAGGTACATTAAAGGGCTAGTAAATATAGATTGAACTGAATTGAATAGCTTTCCTCAGCTGGTTTGGTCACTGCATACTTTTTCCAGGGTAAGGGACATAGTCAAAGTTGTCTAATACTATCAAATAGCTCCAACATTTCAAAGGTTTCAACTTATCTTCAGTCAAGTTACTTCACTGTGCATAAGAAACATCAGGTGAAAATGGCAGGTTTTATAATGCTTATCAAATAAATGTTTCAGAGGAAGCATAGGAAGAATGCATTATTTGCTAAAATCATACAGTGAGCCTATCTTAATTATAAATAAAAACTATCATTTCTTAAATGTTTTGCAAGCAATCACTCTTTCAATATAAGATTATAGAGTTCAAAAATGTGATCATTGTGTAACAGTTACTGATACTTTGAAAATGCAGTAAATATATTATTCTTTTCTGAGTATATCATCTTCAAACAAATACCACTTTGAGATAAAAGTGAACAAGATTAAAAACTCAAATTTGAACATTGTTATCCATGTTGAAAACAGTGACTATCTGAAAATACATGATTGTAAGATAGTCTTAAGAATTCTCATTGTGATACACACTTTCCAATAACAATATTTCTTTACATTTGTAACTTTTATATTTGCATTCCCATTTTATAGTCACAACACTCTTTGGCAGCAAATAGTATTTCATTTAACATATTACTACCATTTTACTAACGCTTAGAGAGATTGTCAGTTGCTCAAAATCACAGAAAGTTTAGTTAATTAACTTCTAATATACCTTTTATCCTGTATTGTCTTTGCATGGAAGGACAAAAATAACTCTGAAATGGATACTTTGTTTTAATATGGCAATTATAATCTTAATCTTTGTAACAATTACTTTCAGACATTTTAAAATGCAAACTATTGCTATTATTATTATTATTATTATTATTATTATTCAACCACCATTGAGTGCTTACTGTGTGACAGATGTTGTGCTAGGCATTTTACCTACATCAACTCCTTCAACACTCACAAGGATATTATAATCATCCATTTTATGTAAATGAACTAAAACTTTAAGATGATAAATAATTTTCTTAAGATCACTCAGTGATAGGTGGGGATTTGAAGCATGGTACTTGTTCAATATTCTGTGAGTTTCATTAGTGTATTACTATTGCTTCACCTACTACTTGACAGTTGCCCTATTCAACCCCCTTCACAGAGTTTTCTTCTTAAATCAGTTTAAACGCATTTCATTTTATGCGTTTAAATATCCATAAAATAATTCATATATCATAGTTTTTAATTTAATAATATCCCTTTCTTCATGGCTTCTCTCATTTATATATTCATTTAATATTTATCCAATAAAAAATAAGGCAATGCTCAGTTATTGTAAAGAGCTTTCACTCTGAGGTCAGACTCTGTTGAGCCTAAATCTTAACCTTACTTCCTGGGGTAAGTTACTGATGCTCTCCTTGTGTCAGTTTCCTGCTCTGGGAAGTGGGAATAAAATGGTATCTGCTATTGATTTTTGTGTGATGATTAAATAAATGCATATGCATTAGGTATTCAGAATAATGCTTCTCATATAGTATTAGCTCTTATTAACAATTAGTGTACGTGGCTGGGCGCAGTGGCTCACACCTGTAATCCCAGCTCTTTGGGAGGCCGAAGCAGGTGGATCATGAGTTCAGAAGATCGGGACCATCCTGGCCAACATGGTGAAACCTCATCGCTACTAAAATACAAAAAATTAGCCAGGTATGGTAGTGCGCGCCTGTAGTCCCAGCTACTCAGGAGGCAAAGGCAGGGGAATCGCTTGAACCCAGGAGGCAGAGATTGCAGTGAGCCAAGATTGTGCCACTACACTCCAGCCTGGGCGACAGAGTGAGACCCCATTTCAAAAACAAAAACAAAACAAAAACAAACAAATAAGCAAAAAACAAAAAAAGCAAAAAGAAATAGTGTATGTATCACCATATACAAATAATGTTAAATTACTCTGAAACTTTAAGGAGTTAAACTCTGCTCTTAACGCTTCATTCACAAACCCACGCTTCATAAGTGATCACAAAAAGATCTAGCCTTCTAATTTGCTCTTAATTTGGAAGAAAATATGTAGTGAAGAGTATAAGTTAGATTGAACATTAGTTCTTCAGTGCAAATGCAATAGCATCTCTATGAGCTTCCATTTTCTATTTCATAAAATGAGGCTATTAATATCTAGCTCACAGAATTTCCTAGAGGATACCTTCTCAACCTTTTACGAGTTAGGACACGAGAGGGAAATAGTCCTGCCTGAGTAGCTCACAGGATGAAGAGGCAAGGCTGCCTCAACCTCAGACCCTTCTGGCTCTGAATATATTGACCATCCTAAAACCCATTCCCAGCACCCTGTGGAGAAGCTCTGGTTCAAGGAGATTCTCACAGAATCAATGAATGCCAGAGTGCCTGGCACACAGAAGACATTGTGTTAGTTCCACTTGGTTAGCTCAAATTAATGAGACTTGGCTGGGCACGGTGGTTCACGCCTGAAATCCCAGCACTTTGGGAGGCTGAGGTGGGCAGATCACAAGGTGAGGAGTTTGAGACCAGCCTGGCCAATATAGTGAAACCGTGTCTCTACTAAAAATACAAAAATTAGCCAGGCATGATGGCAGGCACCTGTAGTGCCCACTACTTGGGAGACTGAGGCAGGAGAATTGCTTGAACCTGGGAGGTGGAGGTTGCAGTGAGCCGAGATCACGCCACTGCACTCCAGCCTGGGTGACAGAGTGAAACTCCATCTCAAAAATAAATAAATAAATAAATAAATAAGAGCCTTTTCTGTATTTGGTGAAAACTCTTGAATAATATAGAGCCTAAATGATGTCTGCATGTATAATCTTTGTCACTGTGTTTCATTCTAGTTTCACTCTTTATCTTACTCCTCATCATTCAGCTCTTATTTTCTGGGGACTGGGAAATTCAGTTATAAAGTGTTGGAAATTAAGTCACAGATGTTAACAAAGCTAGGATAGGAGTGGAGTGCTCTTTTTAGAAAAATAGCAGAAGCCACTCGGGTGCAGTGGCTCATGCCTGTAATCCCAGCACTTTAGGAGACCCAGTGGAGTGGATTATTTGAGGCCCGGAGTTCGAGACCAGCCTGACCAATACAGCGAAACCCCATCTCTACTAAAAATACAAAAATTATTAGCCAGGCATGGTTGCACACACCTGGAGTCCCAGCTACTCAGGAGGCTGAGGGATAAGACTTGCTTGCACCTGAAAGACAGAGGTTACAGTGAGTCAAGATTGCAGCACTGCACTCCAGCCTGGACGACAGAGTGACACTGTGGAAAGAAAGAAAGAGAGAAAGAGAGAGAAGGGAGGAAGGAAGAAAGGAAAGAAGGAAAGAAGGAAGGAAGGAAGGAAGGAAGGAAGGAAGGAAGGAAGGAAGGAAGGAAGGA
>NC_045436.1:34108902-34203355 GCF_002776525.5 Piliocolobus tephrosceles | reverse complement strand
GGAAGGAAGGAAGGAAGGAAGGAAGGAAGGAAGGAAGGAAGGAAGGAGAGAGAGAAAGAAAGAGAGAAAGAAAGAAAGAAAGAGAGAAAGAGAAAGAAAGAAAGAGAAAAGAAAAGAAAGGAAGAAAGAGAAGGAGAAAGAGAGAGGGAAAGAAAAGAAAGAAAGAAAGAAAGAAAGAAAGAAAGAAAGAAAGAAAGAAAGAAAGAAAGAAAGAAAGAAAGAAAGAGGGAGGGAGGGAAGAAGGGAGGAAGGGAAAGGAAAGGAGGAAAGAGGAGAGGAGAAGAGAAGAGGAGAGGAGAGAAGGGAAGGGGAGAAGGAGAGGAGAGGAGAGAGAGAGGGAAGGGAAGGGAAGGGAAGGGAAGGGAAGGGAAGGGAAGGGAAGAAGGGAAGGGAAATAGCTGAAGCCTTTAAGAAGCAGGCATCATAAGAAACCAAGAAAACTGTTTTGTTATCTTCCATCATTGTTTAGAAATGTCCTTCTATAGCTGGTTCTTCTCTCATACGTCGGCTCCATATATTTTCTGGACATTTTCACAGTGAAAAGACCTTCAGCCATGTTGTTCTCCAAAACAAATTCCATTTAGCAATAAGTCCAATGTACCAGTCTCATCTCTGAATGTGATTAGCAGCTTGGCCTTGGTCCAGCAGTAAGCCTACAGTGGAAAGGGACTGTGGTGGTCTTCTTCTCTTTTTGACTCATCCCAATACTGCCAGTTTCTCTCTTGGAGCCTTTACAGAGATTCTTAGGAGACGTTGCCCCTGAATCCCATGATTAAGAATGGAACTTTAATTTCCAGCTGACCACTTACGACTTCTCTCTCAGTCCCTGTGCATCTAACTTAATTTTGACCATTTCTGGCATCTTTCTTATGAAGTCTTTCTGCCCCTCCCTATGTATCTTCCACACAAAGTCTGAAACAACACCTCCGTCCTTCTCAAACATGGCCCATACATGCATAGGAAATACATACGTTAGTACTGTACTCAGGGGCAGGGCAGTTTCTCTCAAAAACATAACCCCAACACTGCTATAGAAACTTACTACAAGCAACTTCTCACAATTGGGATTTCATAGGTGATGCCATCAGTTCACTTTGTCCTTCAAATGCAGGAGCACACAGCAAGTTCATTTGGTGGTCAGTTGAAACTTCCTTGCTGGTCTTGAAGTGAACACACAACTCTATTCCTTCACTGTGGTTGGAGGTGGGGAGGGAGGATGGACACCGAGAACTAATCTCTCCAAAGAAAGCCTCACCAATCTTCAACTAGCCCAACGACTTCCATTTCACAGCCTTCATACTCTCCAGTGAGTGACTAAGTGTTAACAAGTAGGTTTGGGAACCTCTTTTTGCATGTTCTGCATGATTGGGCTGACTTGTACCTTACTGGGAAACGTGAAGCTGGTTTCTATAATCTTAATCCACTACTAAAACAAATCTGAATTATTGGTTATATTTTAAATAATTTAATTGTTTGGATATGTGAGTTCATGCAGGTGAAATATAACTGTCTTAAAATCAAGAGAACTTCCTTTTTAAAAAAGTGTGGCTCATACAGGAACTCTCCCTGGGCTGATACCATAATTTTGGATAAATTTCTCAATAGATTAAATCATCAGCCAATAGACTTAAATTATCTCACAGAGCATAATTACATTCTAGATGATATGAAATTGGAGATAATGCTTATAATTTTCATATGTGAGACTGGAATTCAAGGCAACTCAGATAGGATATTAGAGGCAAGACAAATAATTACTCCTGGTAATCTAATCCTGGGAGGCTTTCCAGGTTTCAACTGATTATGCTGCAACCAGGACATCCTGGTGCCTTGGTTGCCCAGCAACCATTCTCCTCCTATTTTTTTTTTTTTTTTTTTTCCTCCTGCAGAGGTGCAGAACACAATGTCAATTGAATACTGACAGATAAGAAAGTTAATTTTATCATATCAGCTGGGGCTTGTTTGGCATGGACACGTTCTGAGCTTTAATGTCACACAAATCCAGATTCAAATACTGACCTTGAAAAAGACAATTAACTTCTCTGAGTTTGCTTTAAAGCTGAATCTTACATTTCAGTCACATCTTCAAGTCTTTTAAATGGAACTGTCCCACTCACAGTCCCCTGCTCTGGAAGGCAGCACCTAGAAATTCTTTCTCTGGAGACAGTCACTCATCTTACAGAGGTCAGTTGACCTGTGCTCCAACCAGAGTTTTGCCAGGAATCCAATGGGGTGTTCTGGAAGTCCTCCACTAAAGGACGGTGATGGTAGTTAGCCAATTTATGGATTCATTTTTTCATTCAAAAAAATAGTTACAGTGGCCTCTTATTTGTTCTATAACTTGTACCAGGCACTAAGGATTCAACAGCGAAGGTGAACAGTATTACTGCCCTCATGAACATATAGTCTAATGGATGTGATGAACAATACACAAATAAGCATGAAATAAAATATTTACAGGCTGTGATTATTTCTGTGAGAGAAACAAACAGAGAGTGGTGGAGGTGGTTAGATAGAAGCTATTAAGAGACCTAAATTAGGTTACAGAATTTTTTCTTGAAGAAGGAACATTTAAGCTGAAACCCTAAGGAGCCACCCAAGAAGAAGACTTAAGTTGAGAAAGGAGAAAGCAAGCAAAATGTCAGAAGACTGAGAATAGGGCCAGAAATAAGGCAGAGAGTGAGGCAGCAGAAGACTAGCAGCTGGGAAGCATCCTGACAAGGCAGGGCCCGTGGCCGTGGTTAGGCACTTGGATTGCGTTCCAGGTGTTCTTCCTGAAAACTGGGATTGGAGCATTCACAGAGGACTGGACACTCAGAAACAAAAGGAGAATTTAAGAGGCATGCTGAGAGAAACACAAACACTACAAGGGACAGGCTCTGTAGGACCTGGGAGAGAAACTGCAAGAGAAGTTGATCTCTAGTGTGGTCACAGATCTAATGACCTTCTAGCTTTGGTTTCAGTCTCGTTTTCCCCTAAGTGAAGTGTATGGTTGGTTTGCTCTCAGAATTTCCTAAGTAATCCCAACATAGTACTGTGGCAAGGATTAAATGAATTAATGCCGGGGCGGGGCCAAGATGGCTGACTAGAAGCAGCGGCAATCTGAGACTCCTGTCAAAAGAACCATAACAGGCTGGGCACCGTGGCTCGTGCCTAAAATCCCAACAATTTGGGAGGCTGAGGTGGGCAGATCACTTGAAGTCAGGAGTTCGAGAGCAGCCTGGACAATATGGTGAAACCGTATTTCTACTCGAAATACAAAAATTAGCTGGGCGTGGTAGCGAGTGCCTGTAGCCCCAGGTACTCGAGAGGCTGAGACAGGAGAATTGTGTGTACCTGGGAGGTGGAGGTTGCAGTGAGCCGAAATTGCACACTGTATTCCATCCTGGGTGACAGGGTGAGACTTCGTCTCAAAAAGAAAAAAAGAAAAAGAAAAAGAAAAAAGGAAAAGAAAAGAAAAGAACCATAACAGCATGTGAATCTTGCACAGGCAACTGAGGTATCCAGGTTCTGTCATCAGAACTGACTAGGTGGCTGGCGTGACCCAGTGAGAGGAAGGAAGAGCAGTGTGGTGCAGCAGCCCACCTGAGAGCCACACGGGGCAGGGACTCCCTCACCCCTAGCCAAAGGAGGTGGTGAGTGAGGGTGCTACCCACCCTGGGAAAACTGTGCACCCCCGGATCAGCAGATCCCACTCATGACCCCATGCCACAGGGGCCTAGTGTCCCAATCACAGAGCCACACAGATTCTTAACAGCCACTAAGTTAGAATCTGCTTAAGCCTGCCCAGCCCCCCGGGGATGATGGGAGACAAGCACCAAAGCTGAGGCTGCCTGCTGTCTAAACCATTTGAGCTCCTCATGGGAGGAGCAACAGCCAACAGTGGGACTGATAGCTGCCTAACACACTAAGCTCCCAGGCCAGGGGAATGGTGGCAGCCATCTCTACAGCTCCAGGCTACAGAGAATAAAATGCATAGGAATGCAACTAACAAGGGCATGAAGGATCTCTTTGAGGAGAAATACAAACCACTGCTCAAGGAAATAAAAGAGGACACATACAAATGGAAAAACATTCCATGCTCATGGATAGGAAGAATCAATATCATGAAAATGGCCATACCACCCAAAGTAATTTATAAATTCAATGCTATTCCCATCAAACTACCATTGACATTCTTCACAGAAATAGAAAAAAACTACTTTAAAAATCATATGGAACCAAAAAAGAGCCTGTATAGCCAAGACAATCCTAAGCAAAAAGAACAAAGCTGGAGGCATCATGCTACCTGACTTCAAACTATACTACAAGGCTACGGTAACCAAAACAGCATGATACTGGTACCAAAACAGTCATACAGACCAATGGAACAGAACAGAGACCTCAGAAATAACATCACACATCTACAACATCTGATCTTTGACAAACCTGACAAAAACAAGCAACGGGGAAAGGGTTCCCTATTTAATGATGCTGAGAAAACTGGCTAGCCATATGGAGAACACTGAAACTGAACCCTTCCTTACACCTTATTCAAAAATTAACTAGAGATGTATTAAAGACCTAAATGTAAAACCCAAAACCATAAAAACCTGAGTAGAAAACCTAGGCAATACCATTCAGGACATAAGCACGGGCAAAGACTTCATGATGAAAACTCCAAAAGCAATTACTACAAAAGCCAAGTTTGACAAATGGGCTCTAATTAAACTAAAGAGCTTATGCACAGCAAAAGAAACTATTATTAGAGTGAACAGGCAACCTACAGAATGGGAGAAAAATTTTGCAATCTACCAATCTTACAAAGATTTAATATCCAGAATGTATAAGAAATGTAAACAAATTTACAAGAAAAAAAACCAACAACCCCATCAAAAACTGAGCAAAGGATATGAACAGAGACTTCTCAAAGGAAGACATTTATGCAGCCAACAAACATACACTGATTTGGTGAGAATGTAAGTTATTTCAACCATTGTGGAAGACAGCGTAGCGATTCCTCAAGGATCTAGAACCAGACATACCAGTTGACCCAGCAATCCCATTACTGGGTATATACTCAAAGGAACATAATTCATTCTACTGTAAAGACACATGCACACATATGTTTATTGCAGCACTATTTACAATAGCAAAGTCCTGGAACCAACCCAAATGCCCATCAATGAAAGACTGGATAAAGAAAATGTGGCACATATACACCATGGAATACTGCACAGCCATAAAAAAATAAGATCATGTCCTTTCCAGGTACATGAATAAAGCTGGAAGCCGTCACCCTCAGCAAAGTAACTCAGGAACAAAAAAATGAACACCGCATGTTGTCACTCATAAGTGGGAATTGAACAATGAGAACATGTGGACACAGAGATGGGAACCACACACACTGAGGCCAGTCTGGGGGATGGGGGTGAGGGGAGGGAGAGCATTAGGACAAATAGCTGATGCATGCAGGGCTTAAAATCTAGATGACGGTTTAATAGGTGCAGCAAACCACCATGGCACAGATAAACCTATGCAACAAATCTACACTTTCTGCACTTGTATCCCAGAACTTAAGGTAAAATAAAAATAAAAATAAGTAACGCCAATAAACCTCTAACACCGGGATGGCCACATATTTGGCATTATAGTAGCTATTGTTATTCACTTCCTTATCATTGCAAATTATTATGATTGTTGTGTTTTGTATCTCTGATATCCTCATTTTTCTGCTGTTATGGGCATATATCAAAAAGGAGGGATGAGAATTTCAGAGCATCTGAAGTGGGACAAAGGTGACAAAGTAACTACAGATATCCCGAATATTGCATTTTTTCCTAATGCTATCATTTGTTCTTCGTCTCCTTAGAGGACATAAGACATGGAAATGTCTTTAAATTACATTAAAAAAAATCCTATAGATATTAGTAGGCTTCTTAATTAATACACACTTATCAATACATGCAAGAAGACAAAAAGTAGTTGAAAGACACTATATACCCATTTGACTAAGTTAACCACAGGATTAAGTTTAAATGCCATCATCTGTTTTATGTGCTTAATTAGATATTGACCAATAAAATAAACAAAGTTTTTTTGGAAACTGCTGCCCATACAATACACTAAGGTTTTTCTCATTAATTATTTATATGGGATCCACTGAGCAGTATTTTTTAATTTGAAATGAGCAGAATGATTCAAAGACCATCTGTGATCTTAAGCCACTTATTTAACTTCTCTGAGGTCCTATTTTCACATGTATAAAAGGAATTACATATGATTGCTTTACTTTCTGTAAAAGATTGCTATGAAAATCAAATGACAAAATATAAATTTAAGTGGTTTATAAAAAATATTTTATCATTAAAATCAATATGATTTTTGTATTTGTCTATTTTCACTATGAATTGTTTTTTCTTTCTTTCTGTTTTATGCTTTATTCTCACAGACATATTTTAAAAGTTGGAATGTTTGTATTACTCTGTTGTTCCCAGAACTTTGGTGATCAAGAAGAAATGAACGTCTTCCGCTCCTAGGGACTTGATCTCCTCCACAGAAGGACCTTTCATGGTGTGTAATCCCTCCTGAGCCCCTGTTCTTTCCCATCTGACTTCAAACTATACTACAAGGCTACAGTAACCAAAACAGCATTGTACTGGTACTGAAACAGTCATACAGACCAATGGTCTCCCCATATAGTTCTTTCCCATGTGTTTGTCGTGTTTCTAACAAACAAACTGTGTTTGCAGGACTCCTCTCTCACCTCCTGAATGAGACCCCTCTTGTCTTTCACTGTATTCCAAACACTCAGCATAGGGCTTGACACATTTGTGTTTAGTTGTTATTGTCGCTGTCTTGTTATTGCCATTGTTTATAAATAAACCAAAGGAAAACCAAGGTTTGATGTTTTCTTTCATATCTGAGAATGTGCTTTTCACCTTGGGTTGTGTTTCTTTGGTAGGAGTTTACCCTTCTTCCTCTCACTCTCATCACTTCAATCTTAAAAATTCTGGCTCCATGTCTACTAAATATACATGATAAATAAAGAGTCTCCATCACTTTTGACTATTATAAATATCTGTGCAGTAAGTTGTTATTAAACAGCAATGCAAGCACAAGAAAATCTGAGTATCTTCTTTCTGCCCCAAATGCTTTTGTCAGTCTTTCCTGCTTCACTTAACTCATTTCATTTAAAAATATATTCTCTAAGTACCAAATCTTTGCCAAGTATTGGGCTATATAGCCAAAACTGAACGAAGCAGGCACAGTCCCAGTTCTTATTGAATGTATAGAATATATAGAAAGCAGATATTTCACAATTAATTATCCTCAAACGGCATATGTCTTATCACATGCAGTTCAGGGTACTATGGAGCATATATCAGGCACGTTATCAGAAGGCTCTAAACTGCTCTAGGATCGAAGAAGTCCTCACTGAGAAATTAACACTTAAGGTGAGATCTAAGGAATAAGAGTTCATGTATTGAGAGGAGTAAGGAATGAAGGAGGGGCAGGGGAGGTGAACTGATTCAGGACAAGGAATTATTTTAGTATAATTAATTGTGAAATATCTGCTTTCTATTATATTCTATAAGTTCCACAAATCTGGGACTGGGCCTGCTTTGTTCAGTTTTGGCTATACAGCCCAATACTTGGCAAAGATTTGGTACTTGGAGAATTTAAAAAATAATAATAATGGCCGGGCATGGTGGCTCCTGCCTGTAATCCCAGTACCTTGAGAGGCCAAGGGGGATGGATCGCCTGAGGTCAGGAGTTTGAGACCAGCCTGGCCAACATAGTGAAACCCTGTCTGTACTAAAACTACAAAAATTAGCTGGGTGTGGTGGTGGGCGCCTGTAATCCCAGCTACTTGGGAGGCTGAGGCAGGAGAATCGCTTAAACCCGGGCGGCAGAGGATGTGGTAAGCGGAGATCACGCCATTGCATTCCAGCCTGGACAACAAGAGTGAAACTGTGTCTCAAAATAAATAAATAAATAAAATAATAATCATAATAATTCCTTGCCCCGATTCAGTCCTCCATACCTCCCCTGCCCCTCTTTTATTGAATTCTCACATGAAGGCTCAACAGGGTGTAAGTTCATTTCCAAGTTCATTGAGGTTGTTGGTAGAATTCCTCAAAGATATAGGACTGTGGGGCCTGGATTTTGCTGGCTATCAGCTACTAAATGTGACTCTCAACTTCTAGAGGTCAACTTCTAGAGGCTGCCTTGCGATTTTTTGCCACATGTATTTCCTCCACATGGCCGCTTGATTCATCAAACAAGCAATAGGAGTCTCTATAGTGAGTTGGCTGGCAAGACATAATGTAATCACTTTTGCCATATTTTATTGTTTAGAAGCCAGTTACAGACCTCACCATACTCAATGAGAGGGGCTTGTACAAGGCTATGAGTACCAGAAACATAAAGGGGAGTAATGTGGGCCACCCTAGAGTCTGTCCATCACATCTTGTAAGCCATGGGAAATTGTCCAAGCTTTATTATAATGAAGAGTTTTAAGTTGTTCGAACTTTATTAAGTGAAGAATTTTAATGTTTTATAAAAGTGGAATGGAAGGAGGCTAGTTTAGGGGCAGTTTCAGTAATTCAGGTGGCCTGTGTCAGAATCTTTTCAGGATGACAGAGAGAAATAGACTGCTTCTACAGACAGAAAAATATTGATAAGACTTGTGTCAGATTAGATAAGGAGAAAGAGGAAGAACAAAAAAATTAAATGTGATTCCAAAGTTTCTAGACAAGGATGGAGTGTGGTACTATTTACTGAACTGAGGATTGGTGAAGGGGAAGCATATTTGCAGAAAGGATCTTGAATTCCACTTAGTGAACAGAGAATGTACAATATACCTTGGGGAGTTTCAAAGGGAGAGATTTAAGAGTGCGATCTGGGCTGTGAGAGAGATTTGGCAGTCTTATGTAAGTAGATTAAGGTCACGGCAGTAATGAAATCATCTGAAAGGAATATCTAGTGTGAGACAAGCAGAAGATCCATGATGCAAGATGAAATGCAGCAATATTTCAAGGGAAAAAAATGAACTGGGGAGAGAGAAACACCAGAAAGGGGAAGAAAAAGATGTGTTGTCTTTTAAGCCAAGTGAAGAAATTGCTTTGTAAAGCACAGAACGCTGTTATCAGATCATTGAAGAGAATGATTCAAAAGTGCGCAATAGATTTCATGACTATAGGCCTGGTGCAGTGGCTCACCCCTGTGATCCTGGCACTTTGGGAGGCCGAGGTGGGTGGATCACTTTAGGTCATGAGTTTGAGACCAGCCTGGCCAATATGGTGAAACCCCGTCTCTACTAAAAATACAAAAAAATTAGCTGGAAATCACTTGAACTCCGGAGGTGGAGGTTGCAGTGAGCTGAGATCGCTACTGCACTCCAGCCTTGTCTACAGAGTAAAACTCTGGGGGGAAAAAAAATAACAGATTTCATGACTATGTGGGCTATTTGCAGTGGATGCTGGGGGCTGAAGCTAGGCATTTATAATGAGTTGTGGTGTGTGGACAAACATAGGCATTGAATTTAAGCCAAGGGTTGTAAGGAAGTTCTGTTGCATACGTTGACTTGGAAGTGACTTTACTGGAGCTGCGGGGAACACTCAGAGGAAAGATGAAGAGAGGAAAGGAGGAGTGGAATGGTGAATCCAAGGAGCTAAAGCCTGAGAGAAAATTGCAGTGTGCCTTAAGGGACTTATATATTGGTCAGAGTATGAGAAAAAATGATAAGACATAGAGAGTGTGGCTGGCTAAGGCTGAGGGATTCCCAGAATACTGAGTCCCAAGAGTCCTGTCTGTGGGTACTCAGGAATCTCAGATTTATAAAGGCCTGGCCTGAACAGCTTCCTGTGGTGGTAAAGTGCCAACCAGGGAAATCCTGTCATATGCTATTTCTGTCCGAAAGAACCCATTTAAAATACCATAGGAATGTGCTAAGAACCAAGATTGTTAGCTAGAAGTGAAAAGCATAGGAATATAAATTGAGTTCCCTTTATTCCTCAATTAGACTATAAACTCCTTAAGAGCAGAACTTCTGAACCTCAGCACAGCACTGAGAACACAGCAGATGCTCAATAAATACATATAAAAATACAGGCATACCTTGGTTTACTATACATTGCTTTATTGTGCTTCACAGGTTTTGTGATTTTTACAGATTGAGGATTTGTGGCAACCCTGCATCTAGCAAATCTATTGGTGTCATTTTTTCCAAAAGCGTGTGCTTACTCCCTGTCTCTGTGTCACATTTTGGTAATTCTTCCAATATTGCAAAATTTTCCATTATGATTATATCTGTTATGGTGATCTGTTATCAGTGATCTTTGACGTTATTATCACAATTATTTTGGGGGCCACAGCTGTGCCTACATAAGACAGAAAACTTAACTGATAAATGTTGTGTGTGCTCTGACCTCTCCACGAATTGGTTATCCACTCATCTGTCTCCCTGTTCTTGAGTCTTCCTATTCTCTGAGACACAATGAGATTGAAATTAGGCTAATTCATAACCCTACAACTGGCTTTAAGTGTTCAAGTGAAAGGAAGAATCTCAAGTCTCTCACTTTAAGACAAAATCTAGAAAGGATTAAGTTGAATGAGGAAGGCATGTTGAAAGCCAAGATGTGCACAAAGCTAGACTTGCTGCACCAAATAGACAAACTGTAAATGCAAATGAAAAAATTATTAAAGGAAAGTAAAAGTGCTACTCCAGTGAATACATGAATGAATGACAAGGCAAAACAATCTTATTGTTGATATGGAGAAACGTTGAGTGGTCTGGATAGAAGAACAAATCAGCTAGAACATTCCCTTAAGCCAAAGCCTAACCCAGAGTAAGGCCCTATCTCTCTTCAACTCCATGAAGACTGAAAGAGGTGAGGAAGCTGTAGAAGAAAAGTTGGAAGCTAGCAGAGGTTGGTTCATGAGGTTTAAGGAAAGAAGCTGTCTCCATAACATAAAAATGCAAGGTGAAGCAGCAAGTGCTGACGGAGAAGCTACAGTAAGTTATCTGGAAGGTCTACTAAGATAATTGGTGAAAGTGGCTACAGCACACAACATATTTTCAGTGTAGATTAAACAGCCTTCTATTAGAAGAAGATGACACCTAGGACTTTCACATCTACAGCAAAGTGAATGCCTCGCTTCAAAGATCAGACTAACTTTCTTGTTAGGGGTTAATGCAACTAGCGATTTTAAATTGTAGCTAAAGTTCACTTGCCATTCCAAAAATCCTGGGGCCTTAAATAATTTTCCTAAATCTACTCTGTCTATGCTCTATAATGAAACAACAAAGCCTGGATGACAGCACATCTGTTTACGGCATGGTTCGTTCAATATTTTAAGTCCACTGTTGAGAACTTCTGCTCAGAAATAAAGATTCCTTCCAAAATATTACTGCTTATTGACAACACACTTGGTCACCCAAGGTCTAGTGAAGATATACAAGGAGACTGATGTTATTTTCATGACTTCTAACAGAACATCTTATCTATTCTGCAGCACATGGATCAAGGAATAATTTTGACTTTCAAGTCTTATTTAGCAAATACATTTTGTAAGATTATAGGTGCCATGGTGATTCCTCTGAAACATCTTGGCAAAATAAATTGGAAACGTCTGGAAAGGATTCACCATTCTAGATGCCATTGAGAACACTTGTGATTCATGGGAGGAAATCAAAATATCAACATTAACAGGAGTTTGGAACAAGTTGAATTCAGCCCTGATGTATGATTTTGAAGGGTGAGAGGTCAGTGGAGGAAATAACTGCACTAGTGGTGCAAATAACAAGAGAACTAGAAGTGGAACCAGAATCTCTGACTGAATTGTTGTAATCTTATGATAAAGCTTGAACAGATGAGGGATTGCTTCTTATGAATGAGCAAGAAAAGGAGTTTCTTGAGATAGAATATAGTCCTGGTGAAGATGCTGTGAACACTGTTAAAATGACAATATAAGACTTAGAATGTTACATAAGCTTAATTGATACAGCATCAAGATTTGAAAGAATTTACTCCAATTTTGAAATAAGTTCCACTATGGGTAAAATGTTATCTAATAGCATCACATACTACAGAGAAATCTTTCATGAAACAAAGACTTAATCAATGAGGCAACTTCATTGTAGTTTTAAGAAATTGGCACATCCAACCCAGTCTTCAGCAACTACCACCCTGATCCATCAGCAGTCATCAACTTCAAAGCAAGACTTTTCACCAGCAAAAAGAAAACTCAGATGACTGTTAGCAGTGTTTTAGCAATAAAGTATTTTTAGTTAAGGTATGTCCAATTTTAAAGATTTAATGTCATTGTGCACTGAATAGACTATAGTATAGTGAAAATATAACTTCTATGTGCACTGGCAAACAAAAAAAAAATAGTGTGATTGCTTTATTGCAATACTAGCTTTATTGGGGTGGTCTAGAATGGAATCTACAATAATTCTGAAGTTGCCTGTAAGTATGCCATGAATTAATGAATGACCTAGACATTAAAGGATAAAGCAACAATAAGAAATTCATTAAATTCGCTCATAAATCTTAAGTAACTATTGTTTAAAATATCCTCATGAAGCCAGGACAAAAGATACTACAAAAATGATAACTATTATTGTTATAAAGTCTACAGGCCTCTTCCATGAACACATCATCCAGTCTCTTCCTCTTAATGCCCTAATTTTCTTTGTTAAAATATTTATTTTTCAATGTTATTTTAAACTTATTTCTAATAAGCCAAATGTGAAAGTTTATCATTGTTTGTAGAAAGAAAGAAGTGCCTATAAACCATGCTTCTAACATTAACTCTTTGACCTTGTGAGAAGGGAATTCTCATGACTAATTAGTATGCACATCATCTGGAGGAGGCAAATAAAATTGTGCAGTCTGCTGTAGCAGATTGCTGTGCATAAAGGCCATTAGCTTCTAGGAAAGGATGGATTTTTTCCGGTGTACCCAGGTAAAAAATATTTTTCAAACCTTGGTAACGTCATCCTTTTATTCAACCTAGAGCCCATTTATCTCAAAAGTGTGTCAGCCCCATCTCACATCCCCTCTCTGGAGTTAATTGGGTATTCACAAGCATTATTAAATTGATTGAATATATAGATCTTTCTCAAATTTCCTAGACAATTACATACTTTAACACCTTTGTTTAAAATTTAAAATGAATTCTGTTTTTACTAATTTCCAGAGAAACCTAAGATAACCAAAATAAATATAGGATAATAGTAATTGAATAAGAGAAAAATACGTATCACTCCACTTATCTAGTGATAAACACCAGTATCACCATTGTGTAAATGTTTATACCTTCCTCCATTTTATCTGTTATGTTTGCATATTTTGCATTTCTTCATCAATTTTTAATTTTTAAAATTTTTCATCTATTTTTAACTGTAACTTACACAGATACAATTATTTTGTTATTTTTCATAACCATGTATGTTGATACATAACATATATATACATGATACATATGTTAGTTTATTTTATCAATCTTTATTTCTTGACATAGAACTTGTTTTCCACTTTTCATAATGTCAAAACATTCTCACCTAAATCCTGCACGTATTTCTGACCATTCCCTCAGGATAAGAAACCAGAATTTAATAGCCAAGATTTTATACATTTTTATAAAATGTATAAAATGTGATGTCATTGTTAGGTTGTTCTCCAAAACTGTTGTAATAACATATGCTCCCCACCTACACTGTATGACATCATCACATCCTGAAGCTAAACCAAAGAGATGTTATCATGCAACATGCAAAGGTTAACTGAGTTGGAATTACTTGCTAATTATGATGAAACATAATTTCTCAGAATTTCCTTAGAAAAATAGTCTTCCGTGCTTGGAAAAGGGGAGGACAGTGGCAGGAGTTTAACTTCTGACTTTGTGTGGAGGATGTTTGATTACAATGCACTTGACTCAGAAACATAAATTGCCACAAAAGATCTTCTGTTGACCATTAAACTGCAGAGCACAGGCAGGAAATGACGTAGAACATCAGACTTTTGTTTATTTAACACAGTCAGTGAGATATACTTAGCAGCTACTATCTGCTCAGTGCTCTTCTAGGTATGAAAGCAAGGGGGAAAAATGTAGATATGTTTCTTATTCTCAAGAATTTTATTAATTGAAGAGAAAAAATATATACAGCAGTCATACAAGGAAATATTTGAAAAGTAAAAATTGAGTTGTATGAATCGGTATAAGTCATAGTAGTCTAAGGAGAAACGAAAACTTTGGCTTCCTTAATAAGGAATTTATGAGAAAAAATGTGTAGTTTCAACATGATATTGAAGAATGATGTAGAGGATTAGAACAGGGAAAAAATAATACAATCTAAACAATCACAAAGCAAAAGTGAACACGGCATAACTAATTTTCACTAGAGCCATTGGACAGGAATGGAAAGATTATATTGGAAAGGTATAGAAGCTAATGTGGTAAGTTTTCTTAGGATAAGATAAAAACATATGGATTCTAGGATGAGAAATAACTTATAAATTCAAGTAAGTCCATTGAAAGTTTCTGTTTAGGGAAATAAAATGAAAAAGTCGTGATTCATCTGTTCATGCTGGCGTGCATAACTAATATATATTGAAAACCTGGCCAGGCTGGTGGCTCACGCCTGTAATCCCAGCACTTTGGGAGGCCAAGGGGTTGGATCACTTGAGGTCAGGAGTTCGAGACCAGCCTGGCCAATATGGCAAAACATCATCTCTACTAAAAATACAAAAATTAGCCGGGTGTGATGGCAGGAGCCTGTAGTCCTAGCTACTTGGGAGGCTGAGGCAGGAGAATCACTTGAACCTGGGAGGCCAAGGTTGCAGTGAGCCCGGATCACACCACTGCACTCCAGCCTGGGTGACAGAGGGAGACTCCATCTCAAATAATGATAATAATAATAATAGTAGTAATTGTAATAAAACCTACTATGAACTAACTAAGCATTAGGGTAAGAGAGTTATCTTCTTTTTTAAAGGTTTGTACTCAGAAAGCCCATGGTTTAGGCAAAATTATGCACTGAAATATTAACTTGCTGGTTTTTTGTTGTTTGTTTTTGCTGCTGAAAACAAATTAGAGAATGAGAGCTCCTATGGGAAAGCTCCTTTTCCCTTGAAGCTCATTCTCTTAGTTCATTTGTGCTGCTACACCAAAATATTTTGGGTAATTTATAAAAAAAAACAGAAATGTGGAGTGGGGAGCAAGATGGCCAAATAGGAACAGCTCCAGCCTCCAGCTCCCAGCGTGAGCGACACAGAAGACGGGTGATTTCTGCATTTTCAACAGAGGTACCAGGTTCATCTCACTGGGGAGTGCCGGACAATCAGTGCTGGTCAGCTGGTACAGTCCAACCAGCCAGAGCTGAGGCAGGGCAAGGCATCGCTTCACCTGGGAAGTGCAAGGGGGAAG
This sequence comes from Piliocolobus tephrosceles, assembly GCF_002776525.5. Classification (NCBI taxonomy): domain Eukaryota; kingdom Metazoa; phylum Chordata; class Mammalia; order Primates; family Cercopithecidae; genus Piliocolobus; species Piliocolobus tephrosceles. The sequence continues at coordinate 34,187,938 of NC_045436.1, read as the reverse complement.
GGAATCCCTTTTCCTAGCCAAGGGAAACTGAGACACACAACACCTAGAAAATCGGGTAACTCCCACCCTAATACTGCGCTTTACCAAGGGTCTTAGCAAGTGGCACACCAGGAGATTATATCCCACACCTGGCCCGGAGGGTCCCACACCCATGGAGCCTCCCTCATTGCTAGCACAGCAGTCTGAGATCTAACTGCAAGGCGGCAGCGAGGCTGGGGGAGGGGTGCCCACCATTGCTGAGGCTTAAGTAGGTAAACAAAGCCTCCAGGAAGCTCAAACTGGGAGGAGCTCACCGCAGCTCAAGGAGGACTTCCTGTCTCTGTAGACTCTACCCAAAGGTCTGACAGCTTTGAAGAGAGCAGTGGATCTCCCAGCATGGAGGTTGAGATCTGAGAACGGACAGACTGCCTGCTCAAGTGGGTCCCTGACCCCTGAGTAGCCTAACTGGGAGACATCCCCCACTAGGTGCAGACCAATACCTCACACCTCACAGGACAGGGTACACCCCTGAGATGAAGCTTCCAGAGCAAGAATCAGACAGCAGCACTTGCTGTTCAGCAATATTCTATATTCTGCAGCTTCTGCTGCTTATACCTGGGCAAACAGGGTCTGGAGTGGACCTCAAGCAATCTCCAACAGACCTACAGCTGAGGGTCCTGACTGTTAGAAGGAAAACTAAAAAACAGAAAGGACACCCACACCAAAACCCCATCAGTACATCACCAGCATCAAAGACCAAAGGCAGATAAAACCACAAAGATGGGGAAAAAGCAGGGCAGAAAAGCTGGAAATTCAAATAATAAGAGCACATCTCCCCCTCCAAAGGAACACAGCTCATTGCCAGCAACGGATCAAAGCTGGATGGAGAATGACTTTGATGAGTTGAGAGGAGAAGACTTCAGTCGATCAAACTTCTCAGAGCTAAAGGAAGAACTATGTATCCAGCGCAAAGAAACTAAAAATCTTGAAAAAAGAATGGAAGAATGGATAACTAGAATAATCAATGCAGAGAAGGCCATAAACGAACTGACAGAGATAAAAACCATGACACGAGAAATATGTGACAAATGCACAAGCTTCAGTAACTGACTCGATCAACTGGAAGAAAGAGTATCAATGATTGAAGACAAATGAATGAAATGAAGTGAGAAGAGAAGTCTAGAGGAAAAAAAGGAAAAAGAAATGAACAAAGCCTCCAAGAAATATGGGATTTTGTGAAAAGACCAAATCTATGTCTGATTGGTGTGCCTGGGGGAAAATGGAACCAAGTTGGAAAACACTCTTGAGGATATCATTCAGGAGAACTTCCCCAACCTAGTAAGGCAGGCCAACATTCAAATTCAGGAAATACAAAGAATGCCACAAAGATACTCCTCAAGAAGAGCAACTCCAAGACACATAATTGCCAGATTCACCAAAGTTGAAATGAAGGAAAAAATCTTAAGGGCAGCCAGAGAAAAAGGTCGAGTTACCCACAAAGGGAAGCCCATCACACTAACAGCAGATCTCTCAGAAGAAACTCTCCAAGCCAGAAGAGAGTGGGGACCAATATTCAACATTCTTAAAGAAAATAATTTTCAACCCAGAATTTCATATCCAGTGAAACTAAGTTTCATAAGTGAAGGAGAAATAAAATCCTTTACAGACAAGCAAATGCTTAGAGATTTTGTCACCACCAGGCCTGCCCTACAAGAGATCCTGAAGGAAGCACTAAACATGGAAAGGAACAATCAGTACCAGCCATTACGAAAACATGCCAAAATGTAAAGACTGTCTATGCTAGGAAGAAATTGCATCAACTAACGAGCAAAATAATCAGCTAATATCACAATGACAGGATGAAGTTCACACATAATAATATTAACCTTAAATGTAAATGGACTAAATGGTCCAATTAAAAGACACAGACTGGCAAATTGGATAGAGTCAAGACCCATCAGTTTGCTGTATTCAGGAGACCCATCTCACATGCAGAGACACACATAGGCTCAAAATAAAGGGATGGAGGAAGATCTACCAAGCAAATGGAGAACAAAAAAAAAAGCAGGGGTTGCAATCCTAGTCTCTGATAAAACAGACTTTAAACCATCAAAGATCAAAGAGACAAAGAAGGCCATTACATAATGGTAAAGGGATCAATTCAACAGGAAGAGCTAACTATCCTAAATATATATGCGCCCAATACAGGAGCACCCAGATTCATAAAGCAAGTCCTTAGAGACTTACAAAGAGACTTAGACTCCCATACAATAATAATGGGAGATTTCAACACCCCACTGTCAAATTAGACAGATCAATGAGACAGAAAATTAACAAGGATATCCAGGAATTGAACTCAACTCTGCACCAAGCAGACCTAATAGACATCTACAGAACTCTCCACCCCAAATCAACAGAATATACATTCTTCTCAGCACCCATCACACCTATTCCAAAATTGACCACATAGTTGGAAGTAAAGCACTCCTCAGCAAATGTAAAAGAGCAGAAATTATAACAAACTGTCTCTCAGACCACAGTGCAATCAAACTAGAACTCAGGACTAAGAAAATCAATCAAAACCGCTCAACTACATGGAAACTGAACAACCTGCTCTTGAATGACTACTGGGTACATAACGAAATGAAGGCAGAAATAAAGATGTTCTTTGAAACCAATGAGAACAAAGACACAAAATACCAGAATCTCTGGGACACATTTAAAGCAGTGTGTAGAGGGAAATTTATAGCACTAAATACCCACAAGAGAAAGCTGGAAAGATCTAAAATTGACACCCTAACATCACAATTAAAAGAACCAGAGAAGCAGGAGCAAACACATTCAAAAGCTAGCAGAAGGCAAGAAATAACTAAGATCAGAGCAGAACTGAAGGAGATCGAGACACAAAAAACCCTCCAAAATATCAATGAATCCAGGAACTGGCATTTTGAAAAGATCAACAAAATTGATAGACCACTAGCAAGACTAATAAAGAAGAAAAGAGAGAAGAATCAAATAGATGTAATAAAAAATGATAAAAGGGATATCACCATCGACCCCATAGAAATACAAACTACCATCACAGAATACTATAAACACCTCTATGCAAATAAACTAGAAAATCTAGGAGAAATGGATAATTTCCTGGACACTTACACTCTCCCAAGACTAAACCAGGAAGAAGTTGAATCCCTAAATAGACCAATAGTAGGCTCTGAAATTGAGGCAATAATTAATAGCCTACTAACCAAAAAAAGTCCAGGACCAGATGGATTCACAGCCGAATTCTACCAGAGGTACAAGGAGGAGCTGGTACCATTCCTTCTGAAACTATTCCAATCAATAGAAAAAGAGGGAATCCTCCCTAACTTATTTTATGAGGCCAACACCATCCTGATACCAAAGCCTGGCAGAGACACAACAAAAAAAGAGAATTTTAGACCAATATCCTTGATGAACATTAATGCAAAAATCTTCAATAAAATACTGGCAAACTGAATACAACAGCACATCAAAAAGCTCATCTACCATGATCAAGTGGGCTTCATCCCTGGCATGCAAGGCTGGTTCAACATACGCAAATCAATATACATAATCCAGCATATAAACAGAACCAAAGACAAAAACCACATGATTATCTCAATAGATGCAGAAAAGGCCTTGACAAAATTCAACAGCCCTTCATGCTAAAAACTCTCAATAAATTCGGTATTGAGGGGATGTATCTCAAAATAATAAGAGCTATTTATGACAAACCCACAGCCAATATCATACTGAATGGGCAAAAACTGGAAAAATTCCCTTTGAAAACTGGCACAAGACAGGGATGCCCTCTCTCACCACTCCTATTCAACATAATGTTGGAAGTTCTGGCTAGGGCAATCAGGCAAGACAAAGAAATAAAGTGTATTCGGTTAGGAAAAGAAGAAGTCAAATTGTCCCTGTTTGCAGATGACATGATTGTATATTTAGAAAACCCCATTGTCTAAGCCCAAAATCTCCTGAAGCTGATAAGAAACTTCAGCAAAGTCTCAGGATACAAAATTAATGTGCAAAAATCACAAGCATTCTTATACACCAGTAACAGACAAACAGAGAGCCAAATCATGAATGAACTTCCATTCACAATTGCTTCAAAGAGAATAAAATACCTAGGAATCCAACTGACAAGGGATGTAAAGGACCTCTTCAAGGAGAACTACAAACCACTGCTCAGTGAAATCAAAGAGGACACAAACAAATGGAAGAACATACCATGCTCATGGATAGGAAGAATCAATATCGTGAAAATGGCCATACTGCCCAAGGTTATTTATAGATTCAATGCCATTCCCATGAAGCTACCAATGACTTTCTTCACAGAATTGGAAAAAACTGCTTTAAAGTTCATATGGAACCAAAAAAGAGCCCACATTGCCAAGACAATCCTAAGTCAAAATAACAAAACTGGAGGCATCACGTTACCTGACTTCAAACTATACTACAAGTGTACAGTAACCAAAGCAGCATGGTACTGGTACCAAAACAGAGATATAGACCAAAGGAACAGAACAGAGCTCTCAGAAATAATACCACACATCTACAGCCATCTGACCTTTGACAAACCTGAGAAAAACAAGAAATGGGGAAAGGATTCCCTATTTAATAAATGATGCTGGGAAAATTTGCTAGCCATAAGTAGAAAGCTGAACCTGGATCCTTTCCTTACTCCTTTACAAAAATTAATCCAAGATGGATTAGAGACTTAAATGTTAGACCTAAAACCATAAAAACCCTAGAAGAAAACCTAGGTAATACCATTCAGGACATAGGCATGGGCAAGGACTTCATGTCTAAAACACCAAAAGCAATGGCAACAAAAGCCAGAATTGACAAGTGGGATCTAATTAAACTAAAGAGCTTCTGCACAGCAAAACAAACTACCATCAGAGTGAACATGTAACCTACAGAATGGGAGAAAATTTTTGCAATCTGCTCATCTGACAGAGGGCTAATATCCAGAACCTACAAAGAACTCAAACAAATTTACCAGGAAGAAACAAACAACCCCATCAAAAAGTGGGCAAAGGATATGAACAGACATTTCTCAAAAGAAGACATACATACAGCCAACGGATACATGAAAAAATGCTTGTCATCACTGGCCATCAGAGAAATGCAAATCAAAACCACAATGAGATACCATCTCACACCAGTTAGAATGGCAATCATTAAAAAGTCAGGAAACAACAGGTGCTGGAGAGGATGTGGAGAAACAGGAACACTTTACACTGTTGGTGGGACTGTAAACTAGTTCATTGTGGAAAACAGTATGGCGATTCCTCAAGGATCTAGAACTAGAAATATCATATGACCCTGCCATCCCATTACTGGGTACATACCCAAAGGATTATAAATCATGCTGCTATAAAGACACATGCACACATATGTTTATTGTGACACTATTTACAATAGCAAAGACTTAGAATCAACCCAAATGTCCATCAGTGACAGACTGGATTAAGCAAATGTGGCACATATACACCATGGAATACTATGCAGCCATAAAAAAGGATGAGTTCGTGTCCTTTGTAGGGACATGGATGCAGCTGGAAACCATCATTCTCAGCAAACTATCATAAGAACAGAAAACCAAACACTGCATGTTCTCATTCATAGGTGGGAACTGAACAATGAAATCACTTGGACTCTGGAAGGGGAACATCGCACACCGGGGCCTATTATGGGGAGGGGGGAGGGGGAAGGGATGGCATTGGGAGTTATACCTGACGTAAATGACCAGTTGATGGGTGCAGCACACCAACATGGCACAAGTATACATATGTAACAAACCTGCACGTTGTACACATGTACCCTAGAACTTAAAGTACAATTAAAAAAATTAAATAATAATAATAAAAAAAAAAAACAGAAATGTGGTGGCCAGGCGCGGTGGCTCTTGCCTGTAATACCAGCAGTTTGGGAAGCCGAGGAGGGCAGATCAGGAGGTCAGGAGATCAAGATCATCTTGGCTAACATGGTGAAACCGACTCTACTAAAAATACAAAACAAAACAAAACAAAAAAATTCGCTGAACGAGGTGGCGGGCGCCTCTAGTCCCAGCTACTCGGGAGTCTGAGGCAGGAGAATGGCGTGAACTCGGGAGGCGGAGCTCGCAGTGAGCTGAGATCACGCCACTGTACTCCAGCCTGTAGCCTGAGTGACACAGCGAGACTCCGTCTCTTCGTTTTGTTACAAAAAAAACGAGAAGGAATTAGCGGATTCAGTGTCCGGCAAGGGCTCCTCTCCCAGCTTCAGTTTCAAAGACGGTGGCCCTTGCTGTATCCTGCCATGGTGGAAGGGGCTAAAAAGGGACAAGCACACTCCCTTTGACTATTTTTATAACAGTACTAATCGAATCATGAAGGCAAAGCCTTCATTATTAAATCACTTCCCCAAAAGACCCACCTCTTCATACCATCACTTTGGGGCCTAAATTCCAACACATGAATTTTGGAGGAGCACATACATTGAGACCACAGCACTCACAATGGAAGAAAAAGTAATTTCTCTGTGGGGTAGGATTGGAGCCCCTGCTAGACTTTTGAAACCAGCCTGTCACATCCTCTACCCATTCATGTTCTGACCTTCTCTCAGGGGCCTCTATCCCTTCTGAGGAGACCTGAAGTTGTCCAGTATGCTGGTTACTAAGTGGATGCATGGGTCTAATTCTCAAGATGTAAAGTATTTACAAGTGCATCTGGCCACACATCTCAAACCACCTCTCCAATCAGCTTTATCAGTAATACAGCTGGCCTACAGATCTCTCTATTGGTAATCTCTGTCTACCTCTCAAATAATTCTGAAATATTGAGCAGAAGAAAGGAACTATTTGCCACTTCCACAAAAGAGCTAGATTTTATTATGCGGATAACAGTTAAATATACCTAAAAACATTTTCTGTTTCTACCTACTTTGTATATTCTTAAAGCCTGAACTCTTGAGGATATTTTACAATTAAGGACAAGAGAATCCATATGTACTTTGAAAATGGGAAGGCTCAAATCCCAAGAGTAATGATGAGGTTCCTTATGTCTGAATGGAGACTAGGTCCATGGGACTTTTGGTATTATAGATCTGTGTCCAGCTCCCTTGCAGCACCCTACTGGATTAGCAAAACCTGGAGGAATGACTGTGCAGTGCATCTCACAAACCTCAACACTCAGCTCAGTGTCTCCAGCTTCACCAGCATCCAGTAGCCAGCGCTGGCTGCAAAGATGCTGAGTTCCTAGATTTAAATGGAATGACCACACATGTGAGTTTCCCTGCAACGGTCCAGATTTTTCTGTTATTCTGTCATAATTTTACTTGCACCCTATTATACTCTTATGAGGCTCCTAGTTCGGTTGATCAGTTATGTAGTTGCCCTTAAAACTTTCAAGAGACAAGGTGGAGCTTTGCAATGAGGATTCAAGTAGCAAACAGTGTGGGCAGCAGCAAATGAATTAGAAGATACCCCTCAATCACACCTCAGGTAAACGGAAGCACCTCAAATGCGACCTAAGAATGGCTTTTTTTCAGGGGATACAGTCAGATCTCGTTTTCCTTCACTGGTTTCTAAATCTTCACCTTCCTAGTTTGCAATGCAGGTCATGCTTCAAATTCTTCCAAAATATCATGGACAGATTTCTCACCTTGACCTACATGTTTGATAAAACCAGGGAATACCTAGGGATGTTTTATTCAATAAATCACATGCATCTCTTTTATCACAGAATCTCTTCTACCACTATTCCCCTTGTTCACTTCCCTTTGGCCACATGGCCTTCTCAATGTTCCTTGACTTCTCAGTCAAACCCCTACCTGAGGGCTTTTGACTTTGATGTTTCCTCTTCCTGTAATGTTTTTCTCTCAGCTATATGCATATCTTACTCCCTTGTTTCATGAAGTTCTCTGCTGAAATGTCACCTTATCACTGAGTCCTTCCATGGCAATTCTTTAGGAAAGAGGAAGCAGTATCCATGCTGCCCCTCTCCCTCTTCCCCACTACCTGGTCCCTTACTGTGCTTTATTTTTCTCACAGTTCTTAATAATTATTGGCATATGATATATTTACTTATATGTTTAATTAACTCTTTTCTCTAGCTATAAAATAAGCTTCAAGAAGGCTGGGACTTACTTTCCTGGCCGTATCTCCAGCTCCTTCAATAGTGCTTAGCACATAGTTGGCATGCAATAAATATGTGCTTAGTTTAAAAAGATGGGTAACAGTCATGGAAATGCAATCACTGACTAGGAAGGTAAATATTTAGGCCACCAGAGAGCGATTGGTCTCACTTATAAAGATATCATACCTTGTGTCTTTCTTGTTTAAACCTCAGTTTTTAAACTTTGTGACAACTTGAAAATATTATTTTATGCTGTTAGGAATTATGCTTTTATTTACCTTATCTTTGGTAATCCTATCTATTCACATACCTTTTTATAAATGTTATTTTTCTAAAGGAAGAAAACATCAAATATTCAAAGTCAGTGCTTTTGCAAGATTTTATAGGCACCAGCCATTGTAGGCATACTTTTTTTCATATCTTAAATAAATACTAGGATGCCTTAGAAGCTTCTGAAGGAAACTGACTGCCTAAATGTCAGTTCTCCAAATACAACAACAGATAAGAAGTCCTTAGTAATTTCAAGTCATGTAACAGTGAAGGGATATCTTCATTGAACCTAGGCTTTGAGTTTAGCCCAGGCTACAGCGGCCCACATAATTTGATCCTAAGATTTTTTTATGGAGAAAACCAATGATCTTGACATAAAGCATTGTCAGCAGCCTATATCCCACAGGTCTTGCGATATCTTAACAACAGTGTATTTATAGTTTTGCTTTCTGTCCCTGGAGAAGGTTGCATCAGTCAAATCATCTTCTACTTGCTTTCTAAATAAATCTGGTAACACAGGCAATATATCTTCCTGATTCAAATCACCTTGCTTGTTGAAATGCAACAGCAATAGGCCTAGAGACTGAAGGATATTCTGGATTCCAGAGGCATACTGCCTGGTTATGAACATTAAAGACATTGTGTAGGTGTTTACACCCTAACTAGTCTTTTATGGTAAGCTATCAACCATGCATCACAGATTACTAATGAGAGAAGAAATGCCTGTTCTACTGATGTAACTTAAGTACGTAGTTGACAGTTCAGTTCTGGAAAAGATGCCATCGCTGCCATTTATAAGCACGATTTTCCCCTTCATTTTAACATTTTCTAGCAAAAGTTCAATAATTTATTTTGATTTTAGAAAAACAAACGCAGGAAGCAAAACTTTATCACTACTAGATCAGTGATACCTATGCCAAGTAAGATATAACAATCAGTGTCTTACCTTAGAAAATAATTTTTAAACTAACCTGACTAAAATCACATATATTTTTAGAAACTTTGTGTAAATGAGCCTTCCAAAAGACAGTTTGGTAGGAAATCTCCCTCAGTGTTTCCATGTGTGGCAGCCATCAAAATGTGCTGCTCTGATCTCCTGCAGGAAGCATACTTGATTGATGGCCACTGCTGCTGTCTCTCTACACGGACCACTGTGGTTGCTCCTAACCAATGACTAAGTATAGCAGGATTTCTCAGGCAGACCCATTCTGAGAAGACATGGGACTCTTCCAGTGGGCATCTTTGAAGGCTCCCCATTGGCCTGGTTAAACATCCTTTGTGCCTGCACCATAGCATTCTTTCTACCCAATACTCCTTCCTTCCCTCTCTCCTTTCACAGAGGTAAGACCCATATCACAATTTGAAGGTTCTCTGTGCCTTCTCTTGCTCCCTTCACCAATAAATCTCTTGCACACCTAATTCCATTTTGGTGTCTGCTTCTCAGTCAACCTAAATGAATGCATCATCCAAACTTTCACAGCCTTCTCACTAGTTTTTGTGTTCATTAAGTATTTATTAAGCATCTACCTGTGTCAGGCAGTGTCCTATTCACTGGAGATATAGATGTTGCACTGACACAAAATGTATACATTAGATATAGATTTTATGCTACCAAGGAAAATATACATTAAATTAACAATTATGAATGTAATGGAAAAAGAGTCCTATGGAAGCATAATTTGGGGGTCCAAATAAATTCTAAAATTTGAAGACGGTCACCCATACTAAGAGAGTTTTAAGCATAGACTTGAAAGAGGTGTGAGCATTAGCTATGTAAACTGAAAAAAAGGAAAGAGCTTACTAAGCAAATTCTGAGGAAATAAAGCTAATGGTTTATTCTTGCAGCTTATGGGAATCCAGTGTGAATTCAAAGAACCCACAGTAAATTCAACATTATAAACAATTTCTGAAGAATGTATATATGAAATTCTCCCTGGATTCACTTATTTTCCCCAGTAAAGTATTTGGGATAAGTATCTTATTTTAGCATCTCCCAACCCTGTTTCAGTTCTAACTGCACATCCCATAAATGTACTGTATCAGATCCTTGTAACTTACAACATAGCAGAATCATTCTAATTGTACAGAATATAGTAGAGAATATTGACTAGTTATACAGATTGTTGACTAATGGTGTTATATCAAATAAGCCAGAGGCTCTCATGTTTTCCAGCAACTATTTTCCTTAAGTATAAGCTTTGCACTTTATTTCTAGAATCTTCTTCATCCTTGTCATATGATTATCTACAAAGATGTCTCTGACTTAACTCGAGCACTAATCTGAAACATTCTTAAGTACATCCCCCTATTTTAAGCTGTTAAACCCTTTCTTGCCGTTACTCACCTGGCTACTACTATTTTTGTAACAAATATTTAAAAGAGGGCATATTTTTGTTTAGAATGATAAATGCAGTATGCTTTTCTTTACCCTGTGCAAGAATGCTTTCCTTTACCCTAGAAAAAAAATTGCTGGTATTGAAGTCAGGAATTGTCTTTCAAATCTAGGGTTCTATGTCTTACTGACGATATGGATTCAGGCTTCACCCATTTATGCATTAAATATGTATCATTTGCTATATACCATGCATTGTGATAACTATTGGCAATACAAGTTGTTACAAGCAATATTCCTTTTTATCAAGAAACTCAGTCGTTAAACCATTGTGGCCTCATTTCCTCATTCAAAGAGGGTTATAATGGCATATTCAATCCAAGTTATTGACATATTTAACAACTATTTAATAAATGTCTCTACATGTTTAACTTTAATAACTCATTTATGAAAGCATCCATCTGACATTGGTAGGGGCTGAATAAATATTTGTTTGTGAATCTGATGTGCATACCCTTTCATATGCTAATGACAGAAAAATTGTATTTAAATTGATGATAAATTAATCTTCTCAGGCTTAGTTTCCCCCAAAATAAGTTTTCTTTTGAAGCCTAAGTTCCAAATGAAGCAGTCAGTTGTCTGGTTGGATGGCCCATATAAAAGGACTAGCTGTAAAATTCAGGTCTATCATGAAGACTTTAAGGTCATGTTTACCTAATTTGTCTATTTCCATTTCTTCTATTAGCAAGAATTTTCTAAAGGTCTTCTCAACTTCTGATACCTATTGGTGAAAGGGAAAGACTATACAGAAAAAGAACAATAATATTTATTAAAAACTTCCTATATGCCAGCCTCCAGGCAGAACCCTCTATATTATGTATCTGTCTGTCTGTCTGTCCGTCTATCTATCTGCATATACACACACATAAACACACACACATATAAACCACACACATTCACATACCACACATGTAAAAAATAATCTAAAAAATATTTGGGGAATTAACAAAAGGGTTTTTTATTTGAATTATACAGATACTTGCCTTAGGTTGACTTTAACTTCTGTTTAGAAAAGACTTTTGAGTATATTCAGTGTTATTTAAAATAGCACCAAAATGCATTCCCTTCAAAGCACTAGTTATCATATGTTTTACTAAGCATAATAATAAATCCATCATCTTAATCTACCTTTTCTATTATTAATTATAATGCATCTATTAGATTAACAATTATATTGCTCAATAAGGTATGCTAATTGTACATCTAGGATAAAAGGTTAGGAAAAATTATATCTTTGTTCAAGAAAATTTATGAGGGATAAATATAGTGCAATGATATCTGACAATACCTTTCAGAGAACATCAAAGGAATTGTTTTTAAATAGAAACACGGCACTAAGGACATATTACCAAAATTTCAGCATATTATAAAATGTAAATAAAATGTAAAATAACATTATAAAGTACATAGAATTTTGAATAATAAATTAAGATGGGATTTCAAGAGGGCATTTGGTTTAGAATTCTGGCATATTTCAATTCCAGTTATAGTCCATAAATTATAGAAAAAATTTAAACACTTAAAATACATCAGAGAGAGATACAAAGATAGCTGCAGCATGAAGCAATATCACTTTAAGCAGTCTCTCTTGTTTAGATTTTCTCTACTCTTAGTCCATTTTCTGCTGCTGTAATAGAATACTACAGACTGGGTAATTTATAAAGAACAGAAGTTTATTTGGATCATGGTTCTGTAGGCTGAGAAATCCAAGAGCACGGCGCCAGGTCATCCAATGATGAAAGGTATCACATGGCAAGACAGCAAATGGAAACCAAATGTATCCCTTTACCAGAAATCTACCCCCACAATAACTAGCCATTAATTCATTCATGGGGGCAGAGCTCTCATGAGCTAATCACCTCTTAAGGGCCCCACCTCCCCAAACCATCAAACTGGCCATTAAATTTCAACATAAGTTTTAAAGGGAACATTCAAACTATAGCAAACACATAAACTGAAAACATTTATTTGGATAATTACTATCATTTGAACATCAGTTTCTTTGCAAAATGTCATTAACTTGGATCTAAATCAGGAGTCAGTAGGCAAACGATCTAAAAGGCCAGTTAACAGATTTTCCTTGCCAGAAGATTTCTGTCACAACTACTCAATTCTGTGGTTGTAGAGAAAAAGCAGTCTTAGACAATATGCAAGCAAATGGGTGTGGCTGTGATCCAATAAAAGTTTGATAAAAAAAAAAAAAGAAAAATAAAAGTGGCCCCTAAATTTGGCCCAGGCAATAGTTTGCTGACTACTTGTCTAAATAGCAAGTAGTATATATTAAAGCCTTACAGCTAATTATTTAGTGTTATTCTTCCTTTCTCAGTAGAAATTCATATGTTTGAGGTATTTTTAGGTTTGGGGCTTTTTAAATGAATTTTTTAAAAAGTTGGATGTCATTTTTATCTATAGTCCTTAAGATTAGGCAAATATGTATTCATCATTTACCCTAGGCTGGCTACCATTCTAGGTGTTGATGTATCTCAGTGAACAACAGTCAAAGACTTTTGCCTCATGCTTATATCCCAGTGGAGGAGAGACGAATAATAAAAGTAAACATCATATAAATAAATTGTATAGTATGTTAGATGATGATACACGCTTTGGAAACATAATCAAAGTAGAAGAGAGTAAAGAGGATAAGAGGGAGTTGGAAGATGGATGGCAGTGTGCTTTATGAAATCAGGCTGTTAGAGCAGACTTTGTAGTGAATGTGAATTTAAGCTGACTGGAAGGAGATGGGGGAGTTAGCCATGCACATATCTTGGAAGAGCATCCAGGCGGAGGAAAGGCTGGATCCAAGACCTGTGCCTATGTGAGCTGTGAACAGATAGGGAGACAACATGACTGGAGAGGAGTGACTGGTAAGCAAGGACAGACAGAGGACAGTAAGAAGTATTGGGTCAGAGACCAGAGGTGGGAGCAGGGCCTTGAGAGCCATTGTAAAGACTTCACTTTTGCTCCAAAAGATATGAGAGACTCCTGCAAGATTTTAAGCAGAAGGGTGACTTTAACTGGTTTAAATCATCAGAGAGACTGCTTCACTTTTATGGCTTTAGACCCTAAAATGGAAGTTAAATATGGTGGGATCTCAAAGTGATTGTGGCCAGCAGTGTCATTGGAGGTGGAGAAATCAGATTTCATAACACATTCGGGATACCTGTATTCTACTCTTTGTATTGAAGAAATTCATACTAGTTTTTTCCCAGAAATAAAATTGTCCATTTCCCAGAGATCTCTAGAAAAGAACTCTCCACCTCTTCATGGGAATATGTTTTTGCTGAATGAAAATGAAATGTTTTCTCTTTATCTCTTCATGGGAGACCTAAGTCTGAGAAATAGGTTGCCAGTGATTTACCACACCATAGCCTGAGTACTCCCAGGCACACATCTTTAAAACATGCCCAAAGATATCTTTCTGAAATGTATTCAGTAGTGGATTCCAGTATTCACAGCCTTCATTTACACAGTTCACTTTATCTAATTTGTACTTACTGGTAATATTAAGTAATCAGAGTTCATATTCTTGGGAAAATTCTCCCCTGAAGGCCAATTCATTTGTAATAAAAACCACATTTTGAGCAGTGAGAGAATCCAGCTGGTTGCACTAGTAAGCCATTTTCATTTTTATAGCACATTTCAGCTTTCCAAGTATTGCATATTTGTATGGAAGAAATGTTTTCTGAATTCAAGCTTAATGAAACATGAAGTCAATGATATATGCAAACATCTATTTATGCCTCTGCTCTCTGGGAAGTTTTGATCAAGAAAACACTTCTGCTCATTAGAGAATTGACCAGATGCAGTGCTATTAACATTTCTGTGATCAAATAAATCTCGCCCAGATGAAAGAAGAATTGCAACACTAACAGCCTGGAAGCACTCAACCATGGAGATATTACCTCAAAAGTGAAGCATTCTAAGATACAAAATAAACTGACTTTAAGCACATCTGATTTACATGGCCATTGTTAACTTTCCCACTACTTGGGCAGACTTTAAACCTGCTTATGGATAAACAGTCATATGATGACTTTTTTAACATCAGACATTTTCCCCAGTCTTCTCTCCTCCGTATTTGTCTACATTCTCACTATCATTTTCTGCTTATTCTTTGCTCATGACTATATTTGATAATATCAGCGATAAAGCATTTCAAAAGTTTGTTGCTGATTTGACAAAGAACATCTCAGTAATCAAACTAAGTTGTACTTCACTGTGTGATTTTAGAATGCTATTCACTAAGTTTAACAAAAAGCTTCAGATTATAGGATCCTTTTAAAGTAGGTTTTTTTCTTTATTTAGTAATACGTACCATCAAACACACACGTTCTTGTGTGCTACGTATCAGATCACTCAGATGAGTGTGCGAGATGGTTCATTCATTGCGGCCGGCCTCCTCTCTCCCTGCTCATATACCCAACCAAATGCTCATTGTCCTCACTCTGCATGTGTATTAAGTGGACTCCCAGCAGAAAATAGACAACACCCTCAAGATAGCTGAGGAGGATGCGGAAAATAAAGACTATTTAAAAGATGTGGACAGGGCTTAGAGAAAGCAATAGGGATGATTGCTCCAGCCTAGGGATCCTAACAGTGGAGCTATCTCTATTCTTACACTTGAAGGCGAAGGACAAGGGGACCTTACTGAGATCCACAGCTACAGAGAGAGTTGTCTGGGGAAGGAAGACCTCTTCATGGGAGTTGTGTACTTTGGTTGAGGGATGCAACCCACCTGTGGCAACCTCCAAGCGAAGGAGCCAATGAAATAAACACCACAACTTCATGCTCCTCCGTCCCTCTGATCTCTTCCCAGTTTCACTCATTTGTTGAATCCAACCAGAAGTCAGAGGGCAAGGCAGCCTTTTGATGCATTCCTCACAGGCCAAGCTCCCAGGACACAGAACAAACCGGGAAGGAGAGAGAAAGGATCTCAAAAGGCAAAGGGAACTGGGCACAATGGTACACACCTGCAGTCCCAGCACTTCGAGAGGGAGGGTGAGAGGATAACTAGAGACAAGAAGTTTGAGACCAACTTGGGCAACATAGCAAGACCCTGTCTCTACCAAAAAATTTAAAAATCCGCTGGGCATGGTGGTACATGCCTGTGGTCCTAGCTACTAGGAAGACTGAGACAGGAGGATCACTGGAGTACAGGAGTTTCAGGCTTACAGTGAGCTATGATTGCACCACTGCACCCCAGTCTGTATGACAGAGTGAGACCCTGTCTCTAATAAAATAAATAAATGAGAGATAAATGGGGGATTTTCATCACAAATTCCAAATAGAGTTCACTATTCACTTGGACGGTGGACAGAAATATTCAGGTAAGCTAAACAATCCACTGAGTGTGATTAGAAGGGGTTCTTTCTGAAATTCTTGCAGTCACTGAATCTGCGTATGCTCCCTTAAAGGTCTCTTGAGGATTATGTAAGAATCATAGTATGTGTAATCAATTTCAGTCATCAGTCCTTCCAACACATCTGTGATAAGCATGCTGTTGCTAATGTATTGTTTTTTTTATTTTAAGTGACTATTTGGCACCTAGCCTTAAGTTAGTGGAACTACTTAGGCATTGACAGAGGTTCAAAACATCAGCTTGAAGGAAATCAATTTAAATAAGGATGCTTTAGATGACTATTGGCACTATTCACACTTTACCCTCTTCAAAAAAGAATAGAGTTCACAATGTCATTAAGTTTTAAAATCACTTCAAGGTTTTTTGTTAATTAATTCTTTTTGTAAAAATCCTTAGTTCACACTCCCTAAAAATTAAGCTGTTCAAGGAAGCCTCCAATAATGTCAAGCCATTATATAGATCACCAGAGATGAGTCAACTCTCTGTACTAAATATCTATGGGGTGTCATTCTAGGTCAGATAATTTTCTAGACACAGAGGTAGCCATTGTTCTAAGAAATCAAAGTCTGTTCCAAGAGTCACAAACACTTGAGTTATAGGCAGGTGTTTGGTTAGAGGACATATGCTTTTGTTTTTAATTAAATTAATATCTTCAGATGTGTTATGTGCTCTCAACTTCAATGTAGTGTGTTACCTGGCAGCATCTTCTGGAATTTGAGTTTATGACCCCTCTATTATCAGAAAACAAAGCTCTGATCCTGTGTAAAAGTACAGAAAAGAAGAAAAGCAACCTGATCAATCACTCCTTTTCTGCCCTAAATTTTAATATTATATATAAAGCAATCTAATCTGGGCTCCATTATAAAATATCAGCCATAAGGACTAACATAATTTAACTGATTTTTTATGATGTTAGCCTTTTAGGGATTTTTTTTTTCATTTTATTATGTTATAGAGCACAGCTAACTATATGTTCAACGACAACAGTGTGAGTTATTCTAAATGGCACACTAGATTCCCTGTTCTTAATTAAATAGCCTAAGGTAGATTTAGTTCATCTTATCTAACCAAGATTCCTGAGGTTCCAAAGGAAATATTCATTCTTATTTTGGCTCACACAGAGTAACACAAGATCTCTAGGGTAAAACATAATTTTCTTTGGAATTGTTTACCATTTGAGAGAGTAAGTTGTCAGAATTTTCTTGGCTTTTTCATGCTGCAGCTATATATCGTATTCTGATTGTATTTCCAAAGTACTTTTTTTTGAAGTGTTGACCAGTCTTTTTTGATTTCTTGGATCCTTACTGTAAATCTTTTCTCCAACCCTGGCTACATTTTTGCATTTTCCATGGGGAGAAAAATAACAAAACAATACAAGGAATTCTACTTCAATGAAATAATAGGTCTATTTTGAGTAGCTACAGAATTTATTTTTTCTTTGATGGTGAGGATAGGGTCTCATTCTGCCCAGGCTGGAGTGCAGTGGCACGATCTCAGCCCACTGCACCTCTACCTCCTGGGTTCAAGTGATTCTCATGCCTCAGCCTCCCGAGTAGCTGGGACTACAGGCATGCGCTCCCACACCTAACTTTTGTATTTTTTGCAAAGACTGGTTTCTGCCATGTTAGCCAGGTTGGCCTCAATCAAACTCCTGGTTTCAAGTGATTCACCCACCTTGACCTTCCAAAGTGATGGATTTACAGGTGTGAGCCACTGTACCCGACCCAGAATATTCTTAATTGTATAAAGTGAATAAATGTTCTTTTCCAATGTAATGAATATGTTGGCTGTGGAACAACAAGTGTTTAAAAAATAATTTCACCTGTTTTGTTTTCTAGCAAACTGAGTAAAGAAAAGCTAATCAGATATTTAGTACAATGATAAAATACCAGTTTCCAACAAGTCTTAATGTAAACATATTTTTCTCATGATATTTCTGGAATTAACCAACTTTGGGGAATAAATATCACCCCCAAGAAATTTTCCATTCAGCTATTCTCCCAGAGAAGATGCGAAGCCACTTTGGGACATAAAGAGATTGATCTGCATATGCACAGCAATGCGTATATTGGGGGTGGGGAAGCTATTTCTGCTGCCAACCTCAAGTGCATCATTAATATGAGACCCCACATAAGATGGAATGAGAATTTCTCATTAAAGAGCTCGTTAATTGGCAACAGGAAAAAGTCGTAATTTTTTTTTCTGAAAAGCCAGGCTTGGATTTTTAGCCCTAGCAAAATTATTTCTCTGAAATCTTCTTTGTCTCAAATATTGCTACTCGAGCCTTTTTTTAAATTTGTGTTATTATGTCATATGTTTCATCCTTTTATCTAACTTATTTGTTTCTTTACATTGAAATTGGGATTCTTGTAGGCAGCATTTAATTGAATCTTTTTTTACGCCATTCGAAAATCTTTGCCTTTTAAATCAGATTTTTAGGTCATTTGTGTTTAATATGATTATTTATGTTTTGGGGTTTAAATCTACTATCTTGTTATTTCCCATCCCTTTGTCACATCTGTTTTTTTTCCACTTTTCTTTTTGTATTTCTTTGTATTAATATACTTTTTATTATTATTACTATTCCATTTTATCTCTTTTGTTGGCTTAACTGTAATTCTTTTTTTTTAAGTGAGTGCTTTCAGGTCTTTCTATATCAGGAGTCAGAAAACTATAACCCATAGGCCTAATCCAGTTCACTCTGTTTTCTTGTCAATAAAGTTTTAGTATAATGCAGACACATTGATTTACTTAGATATTGTCTTTGATTTTTTTCTATATTGTCAGAGTTGAATACTTGCAATGGAAATCATATCATCAAAAAGCCTAAATTATTTATCATTTTGTCCTTTACAAAAAGAGTCTGCCAATCCATGGCCTATACTACACATCCTTAACTTATTGCAGTCTACATTTAAGCAATAATATAGTACTTCACTTACAGTAAAAACCTTACAACAAAATGTTTCCATGTTCCCTATCAACTTTGGGTCAATATTGACATACTTTTTATTTCTACATATGTTATAGAGCTCTCTAGACATAGTTATTATTTTTGTTTTGAACAGCCAATTACATTTTAAAGAGATTTCATTTTTGTTGATTAAGATTCCATCTGATAAAATTTTCCTTTTGCTTAAAGAACTTCCTTTAACATTTGTTATAGTACATGCCTTCTGGTGACAAATTTGTTTAACTTTTATATATCTAAAAATGTCCCTTTTTGGGTATTCATTTTCTGAAGATATTTCTACTGGTGTAACATTATAATTTGACAGTTTGAGGTGTTTTCCTTTCATAATTTTAATGATACTGCTCTACTATTTCTGACTTGCAGTGTTTCTGATGGAAAGCCTCTTGTCATTATCTTTGTTTTCCTGTACCTAATTTGTCTTATTTTCACTGACTGCTTTTAAGTTTTTCTCTTAGTCATTTGTTTTAAGCCATTCGATTATGATGTTTCTTAAGATAGCTTTTCTCGTATTTCTTGTATTTGGAATTTTGAAATTATTAGACTTGTGGTTCTGTAGTTTTCATCAAATCTGGAACATTTTTGGTCCTTACTTCTGCACCTAGCCATCTCTCTACTCTTCAAGGACTCCAACTACATATTTGAAGCATCTTGAAGTTTCCCCACAGTTGACTGATGCTCTATTTACTTTATTCAGTCTTTTTTTCTCTCTGTGTCTCATTTTAGAAATTTTCTATTACTATTGAAGCAGGATATTTCCCTGACCCCTTCACAGGACTCACAACACAGGTACCTCGTTTACTCAGCCCACAGCTTCAACTCCTCGCAGGAGGGAGCATGTGAATGAACGAGGTAGGAACTGGAGTGCACGAGTGCTGGAACCAGCAGGCCACTTCAGCGCCAGCAGGAGTGAACTCCACTCACTTGAACTCGCTGTGTTCCACCTCTTGTGGGAGGGCACACACAGGTGAGTGGTGCAGGAGCTGGGGTGAGCAATTTTGGGCACCAGCAGGAGCAAACTCTGTACAGGCCCCACGGCAGCATCTCTGTGGGCCCTGTGACCCCTGAAGCCCCAGAATGTATGTTACAGTGCTCTTTTAGCTCTGCCATCCATGGATGCCTCAGTGTTAACAGCTCAGTGGGCCCTCTGCCTTTTTGTTTGAGATGGCTGTCTTCTGCCAGTGAGGGCAAAGGGCCAGTTTGACAGTCTTTTGCATCCACACTTGTAGCTCCCAAGCTCTTGGCCAGCGTCCAGGAAAAATGAGAAAAATTGTGTTCAATTGCACAAACGAATTGAAGGATGTTAAATGTGAATTTTATTGCAGATGAAATTGGCTCTCAGTGGAAAGGGGAGCTGGAAAGGGTATAGGGTAGGTAGGTAATCGTCCCCTTAAGTCCAGCCATCTCTGGCTGAATTCTTTGAAGTTACAATGCCAAGCCATCCCTCTGAAGTCAAGCTGCTTTTCCCCAATATCCAGCTGTAACATCCAGCTGCTTCCCCTTTCTGCTACTCAAGTCTGGGGTTTTTATAAGCACAGGATGGGGAATGTAGTGGGTCATGAGTGATTTAGGAAACGGCAACATTTGAGCAGGAAAACAGGAATAGAAGTTCTCACTTTGGGTGGCCATTTCAGGCTTTTTGCCTTGAGGATGGAGTTTTGTGAGGAGCCCATTTCTGCCTAGAATTTCTCTGCCTCCTGTCAATATCACTATGTCTCAAGTTCACTAACATTTTCTTCTGCAATGTCTAATCTTCTGTTAATCCTATTCACTGTACTTTTATTTCATATACTGTTTTTCATTTCTAGAAGTTTAATTTAAATTTTGAAAACTCATTTAGGTCTCTTTCAACATGTTTCTTCCACGTTGTTGAATGTATAGAATTGTAGGTTTGTTATCTACTCATTCTATCATTCGGTCATTTCTGAGTTTGTTTGTTTTAATTTTTAACCTAGCTGTATGTCTTATTTTTCTACTATTTTTCATGTCTCTTAATTTTTAGTTAGAAGCCATAAATTGATAATTACGCCTTTCTCTGTGCTAGATATTTTTGTATTCCTGTTAATATTCTGGATATATGTTCTACAATGCAGTTAAGGTATTTGAAAACAGTTTTATACTTTTGCATTAATATGTTGTCCTAGAGTATCTTGTAGGTTAAGACTAATTTCACCTTATTTTTGAGGCAACACTCTTCTAAGTAAGATACTCTGTGAATTAAAAAGGCCTTTCAACTCTGGTTGTTGAGGACACAAAGTATTCTGAGTGAGCTCTAAAACTCAAAAGCAGTTATTTCTCCAGCATCTGATAATTTCCTCACATGCATGACTTTATCACTACTCAGCTGAAAACTTATAAAAGAAATTTTGCAGTTCTGAAACCATCATAGAGTTTACCAGGTTTATTTTCCTTCTTTTAGGGATCCTCCCTTGTGCTGTCTCATGTCAATCTTTGAATACCATTATTTCATACATGGTTTTCAGTGGATTGGTGATATCTGGAGGGAGTGTAAATCTGGACCATCTTCAACTTGACTAGATCCAAGTATGTTTTCTTTGGGTGTGATTTTAAAACATCAAAGTGACTGCTATCTTCATTTTATCTTTAAATCACACCTATAGGATGTTTAAGGGGAGCATAATTATCTTCACTTAAAACCTTTGAGGAAATTGATAGTTACCTGTAACTACTTCACTCCATTATTGGACATGCCAGCATCAGAATCAAGTCTCTCTCAAAGGAGAAGAGAGAGAGAGGTGGAGGGGGCACTGCATCCAACCATAATTTTTCTCTAAGCAATTATGTCATAAAAAGGACATTTTTACTTTGAAACGTAAGTAGTTCGAGGTTTTAAAAAATTACTTTTATATAAGGTTATAATGCATAACCTTTTCTCTAATCCTTTTGTTAAATTATTTCTTCAGAACACTGTTCCCATTTTCTTTTCACATAAAAGATTAAATTGTTTTAATCTAGAGCTAAAAATTTCCAAATGAGTTGAAGATATATAAATATAGAATTGACAGTATATTATTAATGTCAGCTTATCAAACACACCCTTCAGTGTGAACTTTCTGTAGCTGATTTTTGGTGCATAAATTTACTGCTTGGGTGAACATACAAATATCAGACAAAATTTCCAAGGTCGATTTTAAAGGAGGGATTGAAAAGCAAGTCACAAAAAACCATATTCTCAGTAATGTTTCAGGAAAAGCAATGTGACTTTTTCAAGATAATTGTAAATAGCTCTTTATCATAAACATACATCTTAATTGTTAAAAGTTTTAAAATACAAATAAAAAGGGAGAATAAAAGTAAAATGCCCTGAATTTCAGAATCAGAAAAAAAAAACCACTATTGACATTTTGATATATTTCCTTCCAGTCTTCATTTTTTTATTCATATAGGTGTTGATTTAATGTTTATTTTTATTGTAAAATAATAGAATTAAATTGTATCTGTTTTATAAACTTGCTTTTTTAAAATGTTTATATCAGCTCATAGGCTTCTAATAGCCTCGGTTCTCTTTTTGTGTTCTAATATTTACATTATGCTTGCACAAACTCATCTTCTGTTAAAAAGCCAGATGTTTATCACTCGTACTTGTTACAAAATGTGACATGGAAAGGAGCAAATTGCAAGTTTATTAAGTAGAGAAGTAGTTCTTATTTTAAAAGAAAAAAAGAGATTTATGCTTCATATCCAATATTTAAGTCTGTGCACTAAATAAAACATTCAAGGTAACATTTACCTTTATTAATTGACTATTTTTTGAACCACTATTTTCTTTTAGGGTGGACGATTTTCCTAAAGCTATGTTTTAGGAACTTCCCTTGTATAATTTTTGTTTAATAAAAGACTTGTAGAAATAAGTTAGGTATGCTAAGCCCCTAAGACATATCAGGCTAGCACATAATATATAGCCCACCTGCCCCACTACTCCCATGGTTGGTATTAAAAGGGAAGTCTTAAGCTAGGAGGGTGGCATCAAGGTGGCAGCAGCAGCTCATGAGAACCCTCAAGTATTCAAACCCTACACTAATGAAGAAAACTCCTATTACTCAGTAATAGGTAAAAGAAGATGGGAAATAGGATATTTCTAATAAGTAGGGATACGCATTCTTTGCATCTGTGTTTCCTAGTCAGCCTGATCAAACCAATCACATCGTGAATTTTTTAAACACCGAGATCCCTCGTCTTAACCCCAGAACTACTAAATCAAATGTTCCAGGAAAGAATCTACTTTTCTAATCCCTACTCCCCAGGCAATTCTAATGATGCGGTTAGCTTGGGGAAAAAAAGTACTTTATATGAATAAAATATTTTCAAGTATTAAACTGCAGCAAATAATGTGGTCCTAAAATGATATTGAATGTATTCACCTCTGCTGATTCACAAAAGGTGCTTTACAAACTTGCTGGATCTTAAGAGCAACATTAGGAACAGACATTATGGAAACTGTTAGAAGGATAAATTTTGGTATGTGTTTTTTTAACCAAATAATATAAAAGAATATACATTATGATAGGATTGTGTAGGTTATAAGAAATACTGTTCTGTTTAACAGATAATTATTTTTCATAGAAATTTCATGGGTATTGCTGCTATTCAAGTCGTTTTAGGATGTTCTACAACATTCACATTTGACTTATGTCGATTAGCAAGGCATAGCATTCCCCTCGCAGTCAGATTATTAAGTTACCAAAATTTTAAGTGATCCTATATAAATTTATTTGCAGCAATGATATGAATCATGCATTTTGATTCATCGCCACATTAATTAGTAACATTTCTTATAAAATAACTCCTTACTTTCCTGCTAGCCAGGGCTAAATCCCTACTTATTTCCTATATAAACACAAGTAGTAAGTAAGTAAGTAAGTAGGGCTAAATCCCTACTTATTTTATTTCCTATATAAACACAAAAACACAAACTACCTTCTTTTATTTATTTATTTATTTATTTTTGAGACAGAGTCTCACTCTGTCACAAGGGCTGGAGTGCAATGGCACAATCTCAACTCACTGCAACCTCCACCTCCCGGGTTCAAGCACTTCCTCTGCCTCAGCCTCCCAAGTAACTGGGATTACAGGCGTATGCCACCATGCCCAGATAATTTTTTTTTTTTTTTTTAATTTTAGTAGAGATGAGGTTTCACCATTTTTCCCAGGCTGGTCTTGAACTCCTGAGCTCAGGCAGTCCACCTGCCTTGGCCTCCCAAAGTGCTAGGATTATAGGCGTAAGACACTGCGCCAGTCAATACATAAACTCTTTAAATACTATAGTTAGATTTACCAAGGGAAGGGGACAGTGGGAAACAAATGCAAATAGGATCTGCTGCTCCATTTAAGAAAAAGATACAGATATATTTGCTGTGATGGGTCAGCTGAGTGAGACAGATAATGAGCAAGCATATCAAAAACCAGAACTTAGGGAAAACGTTCTCTCTTCTTAGAAACATGTCTTCTTCTAAGTTTCCAAATAGTGGTTTGGAAATAGTGAGCACTGACAGCCATAAATCTTGACCAGCTTGTTGCTGTTTGCCCTGGTTACTAACAATTCAAACAAATCTAGTAATCACTGATTGCAACTCACCACTTTTCCTGGTTTTATTTTTTGTTTTTTGTTGTTGTTGTTGTTTGTTTGTTTTTTGCCTTATGATAGCCTTACCTGGTCCTCCATTTCAGTCCTTACATAACCTTACATAAGATTGTTTTTTATCCCAAATCCTTTAATACTATAATTATATGTCAACGTATCAGATAGTATTAATATAAACTTAGCATCTATTAAAATTTGCTTCTGTTCAGCTTTAAGAGTGCATGCTACCTTTTACCTCATAGTACAAATAGAGAAGAACACATTCTGTGGAGCTGATTTTTCTCCCCCTCGCAGTCAGATTATGGAGAATGGCATCGGCAAGGTAGCAGGGCACAGTGCAGAACACACAGCAACAAATGAGTTGCCAAATTTGGGGCCACATGTTTTGAGCAAATGTGCCTTCGGCTTTCCTTCCTTTAATCAGTAAACTGACTAAAAGCAAGCTGCATGCATTTCCCTGGAGATAAGGTACTTACTTTGAAACACTGCAAAAGAACAAGGAAGACAAATTTATGATATGCCATTTCTTTCAGTCTGGCATGCAGATGATAAGATTCCTCTGTTTTCATTAATTATAAAACAACAGTCCTACTCTTGATTTGGGAACATGAATAGTCAAAATTTTATTTCCACGAACCCTAACTCATATCTATTCCTTAACTAGCTATTTTTATTATTTTCTCTTTTTTAAAAATGGATTCATTAGGTATAATAGCATCAATGTCCTCAGTAACTAGTTTACATGTATAATACATTGGTATATGGTATATTGGTACGTAGCATATATATTGGAATGTGGTACATTCTCTTTCATTACTTTGAGGCTGTGTATTAAATTGTGCTAAATTTTTCAGGGAGTTTTCATTTTGTTAATTCTAAGACTTAAACCCTAATGCGTTATCATGATGGATATGTTTTCTATGGGAGAAAGACTGGACTGGCATCTAAATTATTATCTCTGCAGAAACTATTCTGGGATAAGATGCATCATAAATCACTCTGATGAGTAACTCACAAAACCCAAATGAAACTAACCACATTATAGAAGCACATCAGTTTTTGGTGTGCCTTACATTTATGGTCCGGGTGGATTGTGGGCAAGGGAGGCTCGAGTAACAGGAGAGATGATGGAAGGACTACAGAGTATAAGTCCACTTCAGTAGAGGCTTGCCAAACACTATCTCATTTATTAAAGAAAGATAATTTTGACAGATAGACATGATCATTCCCATTTTACAGATGAAGTTATGGAGTCTAAGCCATGTCAAAGGATTTTTAGCAATTCATATGAGTTCTATGTAGGAGAGCAGGGACTAGAACAGAAATCTGTCTGCAAAACATTTACTCAGTTTACTAGATCACCCTCAACAAAACTCTTTTTATCATCGTCACAATTATTAATATATAATATTTCCTCTCAGTCTACATTATGAAACAGTGTCATTACCAGTCTACTCTTAAAATCTACATTCATTAATTACTTTAATTGTGAGAGCAACTCATCCTATTATATCATCAGTTAACAAAACTACAGATGGAACTTGGGTTTAAAATTCCCAGTAATAAGGAGCTCCAGTAGTGCTATCAGTTAGCGCATAGTACTTATATGAAATTCTCAGTAATAAAAGTTTATGTTGCCTGTCATGTTTTTAAATTAAAATATAATATATTCATTTCGATGTTTGAACCCTGCATTGTTACCTAATGAACATTTCTATTGAGTGGCATGTTAAAATTACATTATATTTTGAACTTTGTCACTTACCTTGGAGTTTGTTTTGTAATTTATGTCTGTTGATTTTATGTGGTATCCTTTGACCAAAAGCATCCTACAGGGAAAAAAAAAATAGACTATAACTCTGTTTCTTTTCTTTCTTTTTATTTTTTATTTCCAAAATAAGTTTTTGGGGAACAGATCGGGTTTGGTTACATGAATAAGTTCTTTAGTGGTGATTTCTGAAATTTTGATGCATCCATCACCTGAGCAGTATACATTGTACCCAATTGGCAGTCTTTTATCCCTCACCCCCTTCCCCCACCCTTTCCCCACTGAGTCCCCAAAGTCCGTCATATCATTCTGTCTTTGGATCCACATAGCTTAGTTCCCACTTATGAGTGAGAACATATGATGTTTGGTTTTTCATTCCTGAGTTACTTCACTTAGAATAATGGTCTCCATTTCCATCTAGGTTGCTACAAATGCCATTATTTCATTCCCTTTATGGCTGAGTAGTATTCCACAGTGTGTGTGTGTTTGTGTTTGTGTTTTTTTGTGTGTGTATATATACACACACACACACACCACAATTGTATATATATTGTCTATACAATAGATAATATATACTATATATAGTATATATACACAATTGTGGTATCTGTGTATATATACACATACATATATATGTGTGTATATATGTGGTGTGTGTGTATATATATACACACACACACCCCATAATTTCTTTGTCTACTTGTTGATTGATGGGCATTTGGGCTGGTTTTATATTTTTGCAACTGCGAATTGTGCCACTATAAACATGCTTGTGCATGTATCTTTTTTTTTTTTTTCTTTTTTGTACAATGACTTATTTTCCTCTGGGTAGATGCCCAGTGGTGGGATTGCTGGATCAAATGGTAGTTCTACTTTTTGTTCTTTAAGGAATCTCCACACTATTTTCCATAGTGGTTGTATTAGTTTACATTTCCACCAGCAGTGTAAAAGTGTTCCCTTTTCACCACATCCCCACCGACATCTATTATTTTTTTATTTTTTGACTATGGCCCTTCTTGCAGGAATAAGGTGGTATCGCCTTTTTTTTCTTTTTTGAGACAGAGTCTCACTCTGTCAGCCAGGCTAGAGTGCAGTGGCACAATCTCAGCTCACTGCAGCCTCTGCCTCCTGGGTTCTTCTTAAATGAACTCTCCTCATATAAAAGGTACTAGGTTACACCTTGGATTTAAGTCTTTTGAAAAATCATTTCTAGCAGTGTATCATGGTATTAGAATACTAAGCATTATTTCTGGAGATATTGCTGGTGACCTTTCCTCCAGATTTAAAGGAACGATCTCAACCCCTGCCTCAACTCACAGCTCCTTGAAGTGCTGGAGAAGACAATCTCAACCACATCTGTCCTGGCCCACCATACCTCTGGCCTATAAGAGAACATTATCTGGCCTCCAACCACTTATCCCTGCTAGTCTGCCCTCTGTAATTATGCTTCAGACTGATCATTGTCCTTATTGTTATCCAACCTGCCAGCTTCCTTCTTGCCTTAGGACCTTGCTGCTCTCTCGGCCTCTGATGCTCTTCCCCAGATCCTAGTAGAGCAGTTATCTCATCTTACTATTATTACCTCCTCAGCAAAGCCATTCCTGACCATCCAGCCTAAGGAATGTCACCAGTACTTTGTGTTACACTGATTGAAAGCAGCTCTTCCAGATTTGAGAGTTCATAGACAGTCAAGATTTCAAGAGTTACAGAAACCTTTGGTGTCAGGCTGAAAGAAGAATGACAGCCTTGAGGCCAGGACAGATGAGAATGTTTCTTTTTTTGTGAGTTGTCAACCAAGTATTAATTGCCCTGTCCTTTCCCCTCATCGTAACTGGCTTTTAAAAAACTCGTTTACAGCAATTTTTCACAAGAGAATTCCCATAGAAGTAGCAAAAAGTCATAATAACGTCACATAATGTAAGAAATAGAAGACATTATCTAGGCTAAAGACCTCACTTTCAGGTCCCTGTGCACAGGCCTTTCCTGTGAGAGTGGTGGAGACAGGCTCTGATGCAAATTCTGTTTCTCATATGGAGGTTTGTTATCTAGAACACCCACCCAAAGCCCATCAAAACCTACTTGCCCTTGTCAGGACAACAAGGGGAAAGGGAGAAACTAAAACCCTCAGAACCATCTAAAACTGTAGATTATACACATGACACAGAGAGCAAAAGAGACTTTGAAAAATATAAAGAAACCCTACTCTTCCAGATTTGAGAGTTCATAGATGGTCAAGATTTCAAGAGTTACAGAGACCTCTGAGTGTCAGGCTGAAAGAAGAATGAAAGGCTTGAGGCCAGAACAGATGACAATGTTTCCTTCTTGTGAGTTATCAACCAAGTATTAATTTTTGTCAATAGAGTTAACAGATCATGGAAGAAAATATATTTCCAAAAGTTTATTATGTTTACAGAAGTATATCATGTATCATAATCACATCTATAGCTTCAACTTTTTATGAAAATAAAAATGAAACTCAGAACTGGTGCACGTGGTATAAGTGGGCATGCTGCATCCTGTCAGCCAATACTTGTTTAGTTAAAGGAGGCTAAATTGGAATCGCTGGACCAGATTCCATTTCCCCTGTGCTTCTGCCTGTGGGCTTTCTTCAGTTGGTGGTGATTAGACCTGACATGAAGAGCTCACAAGAGGAACTGTGGGTGATTCAACGACTTGGGGGTGGGGGGACAGCTACGGTAGAAGTGTCCAGGTCCCTGGACCAGGCAAAGTCAAAGATCCTACACTGGAGACAGGGCTAGGAATGAAAGCCCTATTTGTTCTCACGCACCCTTGTGTGGGGAAGGGGGACAGGAAAGGTAATAGACTTACCATTCTCAAGTGCTTGTGTTACCACGTGCTTGTGTTAGGTGCTTTGAAAATTCTCTCTCATTTATCTTCACAATAACTCTAAGTGGAACATCAAGCTCAGAGGTCCTAAGTCTCATGCTTCAAATTCCACAGCATAGAAATGATAGACCCAGTACTCAAACCTACTGGTGTCTGGCTCTTGTCCTTTTTTTTTTTTTTTTTTGAGATGGAGTTTTGCTCTTTCGCCCATGCTGGAGTGAAGTGGAATGATCTCTGCTCACTGCAACCTCTGCCCCACCGGGTTCAAGTGATTCTCCTGCCTCAGTCTCTCGAGTAGCTGAGATTACAGGTGTGTGCTACCACGCCCGGCTAATTTTTGTATTTTTAGTAGAGACAGGGTTTCACCATGTTGGCCAGGCTGGTCCTGAACTCCTGACCTCAGGTGATCCACCTGCCTTGGCTTCCCAAAGTGCTAGGATTACAGGCATGAGCCACTGTGCCCAGCCACTCTTGCCCTTTTCTTATTCAATACTGTCCCTGAAGGACAGGACAAGGAGTGCACATTGACAGTTTTTGCATCTTCAATGCCAATTACAACATAGTCTCAATAAGTTATTAGAGGAGTGAAAGAAGGAAAAAAGGATTCAAGGAAGAAAGGAGGGAGGAACAAGGATATGCAGTGAAGAGAATACAGAAGACAGCAGAAAAACCATCAGGGCATCCTTAACCAAAGGTAAACCATGCAAGGGTCCAATCACATTACATTTGTTTTTCTCACGATGAAGGCCTTGTCATCTTGGCCTTAGCTCAGCAAATTTTTGTCGTTGCCTTTGACATTTGTTTCATTACAAGTTGCAAATTGATGATTTTCTAGTTACTACATTTCTTTTATATGTATTAGCTGGAATGCTTCTGAAAAAAAAATACTTTATATTATCAACTAGTACTTTTGGTTACCTTGAAAATATTTTTGAAAGTGAAAAGCATAAAAAGTTTAGAATTATCATGCTTTCAAGGTGATTGGGCTCAGAAAAATGTTTTATTCTTGATCTTTGGACTAAGCATAACCACCATCACTTGAAGTACACTGGACACAACCCAACAGGTACTCCACGTCTCTGACTAAGTCTTCAGTATTCTTAGAACAAAAACCACAGAAACTTGGACATTTTCCTAAATGTGTCTTAGGTTTTGAGTCATTGCCAGAAATGTTAAATTATTTAATGTAATTCATAGAGAGTATATAATTATGAACTTGGCAAAGCTAGCAGAGATAAGTAAACAGAGAGGGTTTTTAATATAATGTACTCCCTGATAGTGAGCTATCTCACATTCTGCAATATATTTCTAGAGAGGAGCTCCACACCTTGATAACTACATAGCAGGACACATGTACCTGGTCAGGCAGTTTCTCCTTCTCAGTCTAACCTTGCATGTCACAAATTGGAGCTAACAATTTCATATGATTCCTCCATCTTATCTCTACCCTCATCCCCAAAGGAGTCTCCTGTGTTCCTAGGACAGGACTTGGAATATCTAGATAATAGGGGAGGCCCACTGAAGAGTTATTTCAGATAGATTTCCTGTCAGGCACTGTATTTGCTCACATGCCTGGTCAGATTATTTTCCTTAATGAGTGTTTTCAATTTGTGGGAAAAGAAAACCAGTGTCAGCAAATTGCCAATGGAGATGTGCTTTTGAATTACTTACTAAGGATCGCTTGATTAGAGCAGAATCAACTTGTCCTGTGAAATATATGTTCTGGAAACCAATTTTGTTGTAGAGAGTTTTTCCAGTTGAATTGCTGTTTGTGTGTAGATAGTTCTTACTGGAACACAGCCAAAATATTTTTAACACCATGTTAATTCTAAGACAACACTTCTCAATATTACATGCATAAATATTTAGTGGAATATGTACTTTTAAACCTGTAGAAACATATCCATGAGTTTTTTCTTTTATATTTTCTTTTGAAACTCTTTTAGTTTAAAAATGCCAACATAGATGAATTCTATGTATATATCCATTAAAATAATTATGTACTTGGAACTTATTTTTTAAAAATATCTGCTTTCAACAGAGAACAAACTAACTTCATTTACTTATTTCCCTGATCTTTTATAACATAAACTATTACTTGAATGAATTAAAATAATGGCTATATTCTGAGAGATGCAGGTACATTCTGTTATGTGTTATAGGTATTAAAAGGAAGTTTTTTGGGGTATGAAATATTTTGAGATTTGTTATTTAAATTATGATATATTCATAGGATGGTATAGCATCCGACCATTGATGATGATGATAATAATAGCTCATAAATATAGTGCTTGCTTTGTGCCAGATGTAATACATGCTTTACATATAGTAAATTACTTACTTGCCACAGTAACCTTTTGAATTGAGAAAACTGAGATACAGAAAGGTTAAGGGACTTGCCTAATGTCACACAATAGATAAATCACACATTGGGATGTAAATCCAGATAGTTCGGCTCCAAAGTCCAGGGAGCAAAACACTTCATCATGTTGCTTCCCATTTGAAATCACATTGCAGATCAACGAGGACCCCTATAAATGTGTTTGCGATCTACTGTTAAGGGAGCAAAGCAGTATTAGATCAATTGTATTACATACATTGATATGTGTGTATCAACTGTGATATATACATCTACATATGTATATGTATTTTGGATATATGTATGTATACATGTATACACACACATAAATACAAACACATAGATACACACAGAAAGAAAACTGAAAGGTTATATTATACACTAAAAGTTTTACAGAAGTAAGCTCTGGGTAATGAGATTATCAGTGATTTTTTTTTTTAATGTTTCATAGTTTCCAAATCTTTTAGCATAACAATGTTACTATTTTAATAATTTTTAAAGTGCTATTTATTTATTTGAAACGGAGTCTTGCTTTGTCCAGGCTGGAGTGCAGTGGCACGATCTCAGCTCACTGCAACCTCTGCCTTCCGGGTTCATGCGATTCTCCTGCCTCAGCCTCCCAAGCAGCTGGGACTACAGGCACACGCCAACACGCCCAGCTAATTTTTGTATTTTTAGTAGAGACAGGGTTTCACCATATTGGCCAGGCTGGTCTCGAACTCCTGACCTTGTGATCCAACTGCCTCAGCCTCCCAAAGTAGCAGGCATGAGCCACTGCACCCAGCCTAAAGTGCTTTTTAAAACCATAATCTTCCGTGAAAGGACTACATACTCTTTTGTTGGTACTTTAGATGTTCAAATATCCAAATGTTCTTAGAATAATAAAATAATATCTCCCATATATATTATAGCCTCCAAACTTGTTAATTTCCTTTCCAAACCCCTTTTAACTTGCTAACTAAAGGATGTTAAGCACTGTGTGGAGAGAACTCAATGTGGAATTATTCTTTTCTCAATACTTCACTCTTCAGATTTCTCACAGAAGTCTTGGCCTTTTCATTGCTCCTGTCCATTAGGGTAAGGCTTCCATCGTCCTTTCTCCAGCAGGTAGCACCACTTCAACCCCCTAATATATCAAAGGAAACTTCATAGGCTGCATAGGTATACGGTCCAATGTGTTAGTCCCTAACCATACCGGGATATTTAGATCTAATTTAATTATCACTAAATAAAATGAAGAATTCAGTTACTCAGTCACACTAGCCACATTTCAAGTGTTTAACAGCCACGTGTTATGAGCAGCTGCCTTGTTAGACGGAGCAGATACAGAGCATATCATCATTGCAGAAAGTTTTTCGGACAGTGCTGTTCCAGAGGCATGGTGAGTCATGAATATTGTCTTCCCCAGCCATTTATGCTGCCTGGCTGGGAAAGTGAATATTCAATTCCTGGAATGTGTTTGCTTGCTCTGGGATCCACATATTGCTTTTTTTCATTCTCTCTCTCTCTCTCTCTGCTTCTGTTAGTCTTGCCAGAGCATCTAGGAATAGCAGAGCTCTTCCACAGCAATGGTTAATCTCTTGCCAATGGTCCATATGGGATCTAGAGATGAGATTTACATTTCCTTGCAGCATAACTTTTGGCATTTATTTAAACACCATCTGCTTTCTTCTCAGTTTTGAGTTACATTATAGAGACTATTCACTTAAACCTTAAAGGAAACATGTCCAATCACATTGAAGAGATATTCTCATATTTTTGATCTGGGCAATTGAAAAGATAGTATTTTTGAATACAAAGTGTCTGGGTCTATCAAAGACAAGAAATCTGAGAGCTAAAGAGAAGATCATGGAGCTACCATTTTGGTAGTCGGTAGTTTGTAGTTAATAATGGAAGCTGTAGTAATTGATGTGATCATCTACAATAAGGAGAACATTAGTTTCTCGTGAATTTTGTAGAAAAGAAGAGGATGTATGCAATTATATGCCTAAGACATAATTTTAAAAGTGGCAAAAATAAAGGGTTAGTGCCTGAATCAGTAAAGAACTGTGTTCAGCAACTAATGACAAGGATGAAAATTGAAGGGCTTATGCAAATTAGAGATTTATTTCTCAGGTAATAAAACCAGAGGCAGGTATTCCAAGGTTGGTTCAGCACCTCTATGAAATCCTCAGGGACACAAGTTTTGCTCTTCTTATCACTTAATTCCTTTCTTCAAAATTACAAATAGTTATTGGAATTGTGATTGTCACACACATTGTAGCAGACATTCCCGCAGGTGACTCATCACAGTCTCCATGTTCTGGTACTCACACTTTGTAGAATCCCCTCCCGTTGAATGTGGGCAGGATATGTAACTTGCTTCTAAGCAACAGAACATGGCAAAAATGATGGGATGCCACTGCCATAGTTATGTTACATTATGTCAACTCTGTCAGGCTAGCACACTGACCCTAGAGTCCTCTCCCTCAACCTGCTATGAAGTGAGCAGCCACATTGCAGAAGTCCATCTGACAAAGAACTGTGGATAGCTTCTAGGAGCTGAGGATGACCTCCAGCCCGAAACTGAAGCCCTCAGGCCTGTAGTTACAAGGAAATGAACTCTGCCAACAACCCAAGGAAGCTTGGAAGAAGATCCTCCCCCTGTAAACCTCTAGAGAGACTGCAGCCCCAGCCAACATCTGGACTGAAGCCTGGGAAGACTTTGAAGTTGAAAACCAGCTAAGCTGTGTCTGGACTCCACACCCACGAACTGGGAGATAATAAATGTATATTATTTTAGGCCACTAAGTTTGTAATAATTTGCTATGCAGAAAAGAAAACTAATATACCTATATTCCGGAAAGACAGACATGACCAGGGGAATGAGCCACAAGAGGCAAACATCAGATGTTTTTGCCAGTTTTAAAGAGCTTCCCTGGATATCCACTGAACACCTTTCATTTATGTTTCATTGAACATCTGTCTCTACCTATCTTTGATTACAAGTGAGGTTGATAAATGAAATCTTACTAAGACACAGTATCTCAATGAATAAATTCAGAATTCCGTTACGAAAGAAGAGAGGGAAAATATGTTTTAAAATATATATTGGTAGATGACTGGTTCTGTCTGCCCCAGCCTTCATTTATTACTTAAATAACCCCTTTCTGCAGTCATCAACGTTATACTATTACCCTTGCCACCTCCACCCATCTAGGCCACTAATACCTTATACCTTAAATTTATTCCTTGTCTATGGCTAACAGAATTTTCCAAAGATGACCCTGACTTCTTTTTTTTTTTTTTTTTTTTTCACAATGTAACCTTGGGATGTCCCCATGTCATAATAGAGTCTGTTTCTTTACATCCTTAAATTGTTTGAGGCTTTTTGACTATTTTAATCAATAGAATACAGTGAAAGTATCACCTACCATTCCAAGATATAACCCTTAGTTCGTCTGGCTCTTTCTGCTTCTTGCCTCTTAGAAGACAGTCACCATGAAAGAAGGCTGACTACGCTGAGGCCATTTGTTATGAGAAACCTAATTCACATGGAGCGGCCATGAGAAGACACGATAGCTGACAGTGCCAGGAAAACCCCCAATCACTGCAGGAGACTCCAAGAAGACATGCTCAACTTAACCTAGTTATCACACTAAACTATGAGAGGTAATAATAAATTATTAAGTCACTGAATTCTTGGGTTGTTACATAGCAGCTTGTAACTGAATATTTGTTCACTGTCATTCTCTTCAAGTCTTGCCTTGCTGGTTGAGAATATCAGTTTCATTCTTGGAAATTCGTACAATATTACTGTTTCTCAGTTCCTGCTTCTATCCTCTAGTGATCTTATTCTCTATCTTATCTCAGTCATTCATTTTGCCATTTCCAAACATCTCAATGTTTTCATAATATCAATTTCATACAACTAATTCTCAGATAGCACATTAAATCTTTCCAGCTGTGATGGTTAATTTTACATGTCAACTTGACTAGGCTGAGAAATCCTCAGATAGCTGGCAAACATTATTTCTGGGTATGTCTGTGTGGGTGTTTCTGGAAGAGATGAGCATTTGAATCAGTAGATGGAATGAAGATCTGCCCTCACCAATGGGGGTGGGACTCATCCAATTTGTTGATAGTTCAGATAGAACAAAAAGGCATAGGAAGGGCAAATGTACCCTCTCGTCTTGAGCTGAAATATCTATCTTCTGCTACCCTTTAACATCAGAGCACTCCGTTTTCAGTCCATTAGCCTCAGACTGGGAGTTACACAACTGACTTCCCTGGTTCTCCAGCTTGCAGATGGCATACTGTGGGACTTCTTGGCCTCCATAATTATGTGAGTCAATTCCCATAATAAATCTCCTTTCATATATCTGTAGATACACTATTAATTCTGTTTCTCCGGAGAAGCCTAATACACTCCCCACTTACACAGCTCAAATACTAAAACTCTAATAATTTTTCTCCCACACCGGGCCTTAAATCTCATTGATCCTACAAGCTTTACATTATTTTTGTATTAGTCCATTCTCACACTGCTATAAGCACATACATGAGCCTGGGTACTTTATAAAGAGAAGAGGTTTAATTGACTCACAGTTCTGCAGGGCTGGGGAGGCCTCAGGAAACTTACAATCATGATGGAAAGGAAAGCAAGCATGTCCTTCTTCACGTGGCAGCAGCAAGGAGAAGAACGAATGAAAGGAGGAAAAGCTAACTCACTCACCATCATAAGGACAAAATGCGGGAACTGCCCTCATGATCTAATCAACTCCCATGAGGTCCTGCCCCAACACATGGGGACTACAATTTGGATTACAATTCAAGAGGAGATTTTGGGTGGGCATACAACCAAAACATATCACCTTTCAATCTCCTCATAGTGTCATTTTCATTCTTACCCAGCCAAAATTTCATTGCCAATACTAATTGTTATTTCCTTGAATACATTTCAATTCTCATTTTTAGCCTATTACCTGTCTGTACTTCTACACTGAAGGTGGGTAAAGAAAAACACAAAAAATTTATCTCCCTTTAATTTTATGGAGATTCCCAAATGTTATCTTCACTATGATCTCTTCTATGAACTCCGTAATCAACTGATTACTGGACCTTTCCTCTTTGATGTCTAATAGGCATCTCAAAGTTAAGAAGTCTGAAATGAAGCTTCTAATATCCCGTCTCCCCGCCCCCACTAAATCTGCTCCTTCTGGATTGTTCTTCTTATCAGTTATGTCATCATCATGATCCCAGTGGCTTAGGCAAAAATCCTTAGGGTCTTGTTTGACTTTTGCTGACAGGGACATCCAAATCCGTGAGAAATCCTAATGACTAAAACTTCAAAACTGATCCAGTCAGGGACAGTGACATTAGCCTGTAATCCCAGCTACTCCAGAAGCCGAGGCAGCAGGATTACTTAAGGCCAGGAGTTTGAGACCAACCTGGGAAACAGAGCAAGATTCTGTCTCTACAAAAATAAATACATTAAATTAATAAGCCAGATGTGGTGGTGTCCCTACCTGTAATCCCAGCTACTCGGGAAGCTGAGTTGGAGAGAATCAGTTGAGTCCAGGAGTTTGAAGCTGCAGTAAGTTATGACTGGCCCACTCCAGCCTGGGCAACAGAGCAAGACCAAAGACTGATGACTTCACAGCCCCCTAATCTATTCCACTAAAATTTCTTACCTACATAATTAAAATAGCCTTCTAACTGGTCTTTCTAATACTTTCCTTTACCCATTCAATTTAATTTAACAGAGCAGCTAGGGGAATCCTGCCAAAGAATAACTCAGACGCTGTTGTTCTCTGCTCATAAACCTTCCCACGAACTCCCTATGCACTCAGTGAGAGTCACACTCACCATGTATCTGACCTCATCCCTTGCCATGCTCACCCTTGTTCCTGCTGCTCTGGCTGCACCGGCTTTCTCAGTGTTTCTTATACCTGCTAGGGTAGCTCCCATCAGAGACCTTGCCCTGATCATGATTTTGATCCAAACTCCTTTTCTCCTTTGTGAGAAGAGGTCTTCATTCACTCACTTCCTTCAGGTTTTCATTCACATATTCTCTACTTAACCAATATTATCTACCTTAACTATACTGCGTATACTTTTAAGACCCCCCACAACCTCCACCATTTCTCATCATCTTACTGTGATTTCTTTTTTTCTTCCTTAGCACTTACAGACTGTATTTTTACTAGTTTATTCTGTTTGTTTTC
Source organism: Piliocolobus tephrosceles (assembly GCF_002776525.5). NCBI lineage: Eukaryota > Metazoa > Chordata > Mammalia > Primates > Cercopithecidae > Piliocolobus > Piliocolobus tephrosceles. Next base: position 34,150,038 of record NC_045436.1, on the reverse strand, counting down.
TATCCCCCAATATTATTTAAGTTCCGTAAAGCCATTTTCCCCTATTTTGTTACTGCTATTTCCCAGCACCAAGGAAGTTTTGTTTTCTGGGTGTGAACATGTAGAAGATCTAAAGACCAATAGAGAAATTATTTCATATTTTTCTACAAATATACAGATTGATGATATCAAATAATCTTATTCTGTAATTACAATGCAGAAAACGTGGCTCTCAAGAGTCCATCTGTTGGATATTTTTTAAATATATGTTTATACTCTTTAAAATAAAAGTATATACTTTAAAAAGTATATATTAAGGTACATATTTATACTTAAGTCTATTAAGTATAAAACATCAAAAACTCTATGCATTTGGTTCTCCTATTAATAATGTTAAATTTAGAAAATTTATTCACCCTATTAGAGCATCATATGCCTTCCCGGAGCTGGAATAAAAGTTTGGTGATTTGATGGAAAGATCAGGTAAGGAGGAGTTCAAACAAAATTATGACTTTCCATCTCTCACCCACAACTACTAGAGTTAATCCATTACTGTGCAAGCACAGAGACTCCGGAGATAACAGAAAAAGTGTATATTTCAGTGATCAGAATCATCAACAAATTCTGCTTTATAGGGAGCAAGGACACACCCATGAAGTAGAAGCAGGCATCCTGGATGCAGCCCTAAAAGATAAGTGATTGACGGAATGATTCGATAGAGCCTTCTTATCTTAGTTCCAATTTATCTTCTTCCTTTAAAACGAGCTCCCCTTCTCCAGCATCTCCAGACTGACAGACAGAAAATGAACAACAAATAATGGAAATCTCTTATATGTGGAAATATGTTTTCATCGTGTCTTGGCCCCAAGTGCGTGAAAAAAGTAAGATAAGACTTCTTTATTTTCTAATGAGGTTCACCTTTTCTTTCCGACTCTGACATTTTAACTAGACTGCACAGCATTCTTTCTCATTCATAACCACCAATTAATATGTACCTGGAACACACATAACTGAGCAGATTTTTTAAAAATCTGAGTAACACTTTTGACAGGAAAGAAGATAAACCTAACATCTTATGGCATAAGAATCCTGAAGTCAGGTTCCGCTTCTCCACTTCTCTTTCTCACCCCCCATCTTTGTGTCCACTACTGCCTATTTTAGTATCATGAAGCTGATACAGCAGGATTCACTCTTAGAGATGAGAATTCTGGCAAGTGGTGACTTGAACATAGCTTCTGCTTCTAATACTGATAAAAACGATAAGTGACTTACAATATTAAATGTAATATTAACATTTTAATTTGAATATAAATTTCATATTTAGAAACTTAGTAACTAAAAGAATGTACAAGCACAAGTTTTTGGTTAACAGTCTATCTGAATTTTTAATAAATTTGTGCAAAATTTAAAGACCTAATCCAAAATCATGGAGCAATTGTGGCTCTTAGAAGTTTAAGTGATTATATATTTTTAATTCTCAGTTTTCTCATCTGTAAAATGAGGAATAAGAACCCATATTATTTAACATGAGTCTATGATCAGTCTGAACTTAAGAAAAGTTTATCAGAACCTGTATTTTGTACCTGGACTTGGATAACACCACAAGAGAAATGTGAGGTGGTCATTTATTTATTTGTCATATGCTCAAAATTAATAGTAAAAGTTGAAGGTTGAAAGTGCTGACATCATCAGTAGCAAAGCATAGGGATGTTTTCTCTCCTTTATTTATGCCTGAAAATTTATGCAGAGAAGGGTATTAATGCTAAAAGTAGATTTTATACAAGTGGGATTTGCTTGGAAGGACAGGGATACAAATCAAAACTTGTCAGTAAAATGATTTGAAGGGACATGACTTGTGAGATTTATAGAGCTGGATAAGTATTATTTAGTTTTGGAGACACAAGCGAAATTCATTCCAATATGAGTTGTCCATGGAATCTACACAGCTATGCTTAGGGCGGTTGGTCTTCACTATCTCTCTGAAGTTTGAACACTAGCACAAACCTGTTTCAACAGCCATTATACTGCATCAGCAGCTGGTTTTTATTCTTTTTAAATATATATGTTATTTAATTTTTTAAAAAATTATTAGCTTAAGATTTATTAATTTAAAAATCCTGTGCAATTGAAATTTAAAGTCATTATTTCTTTTTCCCTAATAAGAACTAATTAGTGTGAGAAAGCTTTGTTAATGCTTATCCATAAATTAGACTGGAAGAAGATGTCCTTTTTTGCCAATGCTCAAGTTGTTGGTCATAGATAAAAGACAACTGGTATGTTCTTATGCCAAAGTTAAAAAAATTCTGTTTATTTTTTGGCCTGATCAAGGTCAAATCTTTCATACAAGTGTAAATCAAAAAGTGTCTGAGACAGGTCTCAATTAATTTAGAGATTTATTTTGCCAATGTAGAGGACATACCCAGGAAAAAGTGACACATGTCACAGTAGGATCTTTGGCCTGTGCTTTCTACAAAGATGGTTTTGAGGATTTCACTGTTGAAAGAGGAAAGAGAGGGCAGGAAGGAAAGAGGAACAGTCAATTACACACTCAGTCAATCTGCATTTAACATAAGATAAAATAAACGTAGATTAGGGGAACAAATCAAATATACATTTGTTTCAGGGTGGGCAGAGGCATGATCTAGTCTTGTCTTTGTCCTGTACCTGTGAAGATAAGCTGTTTACATTGTCAGTCTCACCTGTAGTGGGAAAGGAGTGCAGTTTCAATCTTAAGCACTAGCTTCAGCAACAAAACATCTGCTAACAACAAACTACTCTCTCTTCTAATTTCTACCTCTTTTATTTACCCTTTTTCTATTTTTATTTTCCCTTTTTCTCTCTTCTCTTTTCCCTCCTTATCATTTTCTTCCTTCCACCAGATGTTCACTTTCTCCTGTTCTCTTCTCTCTCCCTCTCACACCGCATCTTCTTAGTTCTACTTTTCTTTTTTTTTTTTAACTTATTCTGCTCCCCATAACTTCTTTCTTTTTCACTTCTACCTTCCCTTTTACTTTCCTTCTTTTTTCACTTTGAGCACACCAGTAAAACATTTATCATTCAAAAGACAACCTTTCACTGTGCATATACAGAAACACTAAACAAATTGTATTTAGGGAGGAGCATATATTGTCTAAATCCAGTTTTTCAAAGGCAGTTTCTAAAAATAAAATTCGCATCAGAGAATGTAAAGGTTTGGGTGGGAAATGCTGTTTTCAAATTGTCAGTTGTCTTTATAACCTGACATGAAGTGTGTGTTAATGAATTATAAAAAATCAACACAAAAGAAATTGCCTTTCATCTTCTCTTATGGGTTTCAGAGCTGTCGGAAGATTCAGCAATCTATAATTAGAATGAAAATTCCAGCTTCTCCAATTTTCTTTTTTTTTTTTTTTTTTTTTTTGAGACGGAGTCTCGCTCTGTCACCCAGGCTGGAGTGCAGTGGCTGGATCTCAGCTCACTGCAAGCTCCGCCTCCCGGGTTTATGCCATTCTCCTGCCTCAGCCTCCCAAGTAGCTGGGACTACAGGCACCCGCCACCTCGCCCGGCTAGTATTTTGTATTTTTTAGTAGAGACGGGGTTTCACCATGTTAGCCAGGATGGTCTCGATCTCCTGACCTAGTGATAAGCCCGTCTCGGCCTCCCAAAGTGCTGGGATTAAAGGCTTGAGCCACCACACCCGGCCTCCAATTTTCTTTTCTATTTCTAACAGAAGAATTGATTCTGGACAGTTAACTATCAAATTCAGTACTTATTAATTTTTCCACCCAAATAAAATTTTATGTATCTTCCATTTCTTCTAACTTGTTATTAATTTTATCTAAGAAACATCTTTATACCAGCGTCAATGAGTCAATCCTGAAACTGCATTATTTCAATGAGGCTAATACATATTGTAGAAGACAGATAATTTTGCGCCTTTTCAGGGGTAATAGCTAAATAAAACATACTGAAAAAAGACATTTTTAGTAAAAAGTATGTATGGCCTGTTTATTCTCATCAAACTGTAGACTTAGTATCTGATCTTAGCTGCACACTCACTGGCATTCCTGTTTGCTTACTGTCAGAGGACAAGGAACAGCAGTCCTTGGTTAGCAAGGAAAAAAGAAAAACCCCAATCCTTTCTAGAAACATTTGAAACTTTCTAAAGTAGGATTAGGGGCTATGAGGGAAAATTATTAGCTCTTGGTCAAAATACAATTAATTCAAAACAGACTTAAATCAGGACAGCCATAGGCGTTGGGTTAAGAAGAAGAAAAGGAAAATAAAGAAATTGTTTTGGATTTCAAGTTTAGGGAATTTATTTCAAGTCTAAAAAGAATAACCAAAGCAACACAAAGCTTAAAATGAAAATAACAGCACTATGATTCTTGGAAAAGGAACAATATTTTTTCAATACAGTAATCAGTACATATGAGGCATCTACTATACTAAAAATGCTATAATATTTATATCGATAAATTAGAGTGACATAGAGCAATGTGTATATTGGACCAGAGTTGTGCTAAAATAAGGCAATGCAGTGCATGGTTGACCTCAGAGAAGTTATTTCACATTGTAAGTATCCATTAAAAACATCAACAATAATGTCATAAAATTGGCCCTGGATATGAGCTGGAGCAATTATTCCTACAGTTTAGTTTCAATAATTTACATTATTTAGTAATACTATTTTAAGTCGACTTCCAAATAATACATAGGAATGCCAAATTAATGTAGCTTTATATTTCAACTAAAGACAATACTATATACATTTTTATGAAATGTTCTATTCCATTAAGAATCTTCTCTAAAGAGTCAATGAAGACATGAGATCATACATGTATAAAAATATATTAAGGGCTAATTGTATAATTGACATGTTATATTCCAACTGGAAAACATGGTGTCTCTAAAGCCATATAAATATCTTTGCAGAAATGTATTACAATATTAACTTTTTATTTACTTAGTAAATATCCCAACCATTTATAAGAAAGAATAAACTACTTCCTTTGGGTTTTGATAATAATCTATATCAGAATTCCCAAATTAATGGAACAAAATAGGAAAAAGTACTTGAAACCATAATTTATATTTAGGTATTTGTCAGGAAGCCAGATTCCATGGGTTTTGCATATCTGACCCTTTGGCATCTTCCCACATAATCAACCCTTTAACCCAGGCTTGGAGTAAAGGGAATAACTGTATTTTTTCCCCTTCTCTGTTTAACTTGGCTTAACTTTCTGTAGAAACTCCTCTTTCCCACAGCCTAATTCCAAACAAATTGTGATGTTAACAATACTCTTACTGTGGTAATTTAGTCATGTTGCCAGTTAACCCGATGAAAGGCCAACAATTAGATGCCATTTTCTATTTAGGTGAGAAAGTAATTAGAAATTTCACCTAAGATTGACTTGTATTCTTATTTGTGAATTTCCTTTTTACCCACTGAACTTCAGCAGAAATTCCAGTCAAGGGAAGAGCCTAACAAAAAACCATGAGGGAGGTAGCAACAAATGATCTAGAAAAACATACCTTTTTCCCTCCTAGGTAACCAATAAGTAGTAGGATGCTAAGAAATAGACCACAGATAAGTACTTAAAACTGTAATTTTTTGAGGAGAAATTTGAAAGGGTCAAATAACTTTTTTGTAGATCTCTACTATACCGACAACGCTGTATTGATAAATTAGAGCAACACAGAGCAGTGTGTATATGTATATTGGACCAAAGTTGTGCTAAAATAAGGCAATACAGTACACGGTTGATAAGAGAGAAAATACAAAATAATTTTTAAGAAATCATTACTTTTCCTAAATTAGGAGAGAATAAAGTAAGAAACTTATCTGTGATGCTTTCAATAGAAAGTGGAAAATAAGGCCTGACACAGTGGCTCACGCCTATAATCCCAGCACTTTGGAAGGTCAAGACCCAGGAGTTTGAGATCAACTTGGGCAACATAGTGAGACCCAATCTCTACAAAAAATAATAAAATAAATTAGTTGGGCATGGTGGCAGACACCTGTAGTTCCAGCTACTTGGGATGCTGGGGTGGAAGGATCACTTGAGCCCGGCAAGTCAAGTTTACAGTGAGTCATGATCACACCACAGTACTCTATCCTGGGTAATAGAGCAGGCTAAATAAATAAATAAATAAAGCAGGTGATTTTAAAAAACATGTGGAGAATAGCTAGGAAGCAAGACAATCTGATCTGCATGAGGGAAGGAACATGACACTATTGGGGATGAATGATTTCAGTCATGCTCCAGGTCTTCTAAGGTCATTTGATGGAATAGCAGCAACCAGGAAATATTTTAAAAGTCTATAATAGGAAACGGGGAGTGCTGGGGCTGCAGATCTGTTGGACACAACACGGGGCAAGCAGCAGCCTTTGTGTCAGCATTTGCATATCGAGATTGAGAAACATTAAGGTTTCATAAAATATTTAGATGGTGTCCAAGTGGTGAAGGTGGGGAGTGGTGGGTAACAGGGCTATATGATTAAACATGCTTTAGAAATGCTATTAATTTATCAATGATTTAAAAATTCATTGTGGACTAAACAAATGCTTTGGCTTTATTCAATACAGCATTTCTCAAATACACTTCAGCTAAAAAATTTCCTCCCTGCCACATCCCATACATGCCTACCCCAAATTCTTAACAACTCACAAGACAATGTATTTTGTCCTGCCAAAATTAATTTTGATAAATGATGATCTTTATCACTGCTGATTCTTTGAACCGATGATCAAGTGGATTGGAGAAAAAGATAAGAAATAGTGAGGACTTTGGAGGTCTCAGTATATATTCAGTGGTCTAACACTGTTGATGAATCCTAAGGAAATTATCAAAGGCTAATTCCCTAGGTACTTAAGAATGAATCACAAGGACACTTAACATTCAACCATTTTTAGTGTCCTATGCTGACTGGCAGAAAAATTGAATCTTTTCTGTCTTTCTTTGTATCCAAAGCAGATATCTGACATTCTTACTCAAGGTCGACTGGTATTTAAAGACTTTTCTTTCTCTCTTTGTTTATCTAGTTAATTGACTTTAAGATCTCCTCTAAGGCATTGGAGATTTTCTATTACAGTAGTTCTTCCTGATTTCCCCAATTTTAGATAGGATCCTCGGGGAGGTGGGGGAAGAGAGGGAAAAAGAGAGAGAGAACAGACCTTAGATTTATTTGATAAGCTTTGCCCCTTTACACTGTAGGATGGGAAAAATATCTGGAGAAGGCAAAAGCACATCGGAGATGTTACAGTATAGGAAAAGGTGCAACCCATGAAATCTTTTGAAAGACTCCTCTGACTTTCAGTGGAAGTATTTTATTGCTCAATACTGTAGGTTCCAAAAAAGTTATAAAATAGTCCAATTGTCAGCCCCTGCTTTGGGTCATTTTCATTTCTATGCTATCTCTATACTTCGAGGAACCACACTGTGGCTGGGACATAAATGGCAAATCCTAACACATGAAACAAAAGTATCTTCTCTTTATTGCTGTTGTAGAAAAACTATATGGAAATAATGTCATTTTACTCTTAATATCATGACCTGAAAATAGCAGTCATTTAATGCTGCTGTTAAAAATCTCATTCATGTAAAAGTTAGGGGAGTCATCACTCCCGTTACTGGAAGATACTGAAAGGCCTCATAGTATATATATAATATAAAGAAAATGTGATGCATATATTCAGCATATATTTAGTAGACAGGAATCTCTAGTATTAGTCCTTAATTTGTTTATTAGTTCTATGACTGCAGTATCAAGTTCACTGCTCCTTATGATATTCTGACATTTTATTTCTAAACTGAAGACAATAATACTTTGCATCTTAAAATGTAGTTTTGTGGAAATGTTATTATGATATGATGCATTTTGAAAAAATGCAAGTTGATATATTTCTTTAAGATAGTATTAAATCATAGCTTTCCTACAAGTTTAGAACAATGCCAAATGACATTTTTTCCCTTTTCCTCCTCACTGTACCTTTCTGACTCAGTTTGGTCAAATCATAGCACAATTTTTAAACTATTCAGTTCTTAGAAAAAGCTTTTAAAGGAAGTAAAGAAGGAATTTGTTCACTCTCAAAGATCTTCAAATTTGTTCCTATATGTGTAGTGTCCTGGATCATTAAATAATGATTGCCATGTACAAAAGTTATTTATTATTATGAAAGTGAGGTGATTCTTAAGTCATAAAAAAAAACCCGCAAGATTACTTTTAGTTGTATTAACTTATTATACAGAGCAACTTTAAGATCATTAAACAAAGACCATTAAACAACTTTCTGTAGCATTAAACATATGTAAAATTGTGTGTGCATCTATATACACACACAAGTATATATGTGTGTATGTGTATATATATGATATATATATATGATAATGAAAGAACGATATATATATAATCAAAAACATCAGCCGAGTGTGGTGGCTCATGCCTATAATCCCAGCACGTTGGGAGGTCCAGGAGAGCAGATCACGAGATCAGGAGATCAAGACCATCCTGGCTAACACAGGGAAACCCCGTCTCTAATAAAAATACAAAAAGAAATTAACGGGGCGTGGTGGCGGGTGCCTGTAGTCCCAGCTACTGGGGAGACTGAGGCAGTAGAATGTCGTGAACCCAGTAAGCGGAGCTTGCAGTGAGCCGATATCGCGCCACTGCACTCCAGCCTGGGAGACAGCGAGACTCCGTCCCAAAAAAAAAAAAAAAAAATCCTACTGAAAGGTTAGTATTCCCTGCTAAATGCAGAGATTCTTAATGGTAGTCTATTTGGTAAACTTCAGATTTCACAATTTTGCAAAGATAAAGAGATTACTACTTATTGCACCCCTGGAATTTATATGTAGTGAGTTGAAATTACAGAAACCAGTTACATAAAAGTCATAGTCGTATAATCAAAACAAATTTAGGCACCAATTTATTGATTTGTTTATTCATTTTCTTATCAGTATTTATTGATTACTTAGCATGTGTCCAGCACAGTGTCAGGTGCTAAGAATAAAATGGTAACCTAAAAGAAAGACGAAAGGCACCGTAAAGCCTTGGGCTGTATTCTGCATGTTGCATGTAGCCTCATGTTGAAGCTGCATGTCAAGTAATTAACTGAAAAAATGACGTTTCCTTTTGGTGTTTGCTTTATTTTAGATTTTATAATGTTAAAACATCGTTTTTTCCATCTTCTTTGGACTTCAGCGTTTCTTTACTTCAAAGCAATTCAAAACATATTTGACATAGAAAAGCAAACAAGACTTTTTACAGAATTCCTAAGAGTAATGTTTTATGAATTTATTGACAACTGCGAAATAGCAACAGGCTAACCATCCCCCACAAAATATGGCCAATCTATCTGTAGTAACGGCAAAAGAAATTAAAGCTATTCGATGTTTATTCATGTTGCCACTAAAGACTTATGTAACAAAAACGCGATTTCTGATGGAAAAAAATTAATGAAATCTGCTAAAATATGTCAAGAAAACTAACTAGTGCATCAACATTGATTTTCATATTCTTAGAGGAACATATTTCCTTAATCCCAAGTAAGGAGTTTTCAAAGATTAACAGTATTAATATTTCACAATTTGGGTATCTGCAAGAATTGGGTGGGGGGGGGGAATGTTCTCTCAATAATCATGGGCTTACTTTCATTGATTTTTTTTTTTAATGTCAACAATACTGATGATCAGCCTGGGCAGTGGTATGCACCTGTATTCCCAGCTACTTGGGAGGCTGACGCAGAAGGATTGCACGCGTCCAGGAGTTTGAGACCAGCCTGGGTGACAAAGTGAGACCCCCTCATCTCAATTTTTAAAAACTGATTATTAACATAATCCCTTCAAATTTGTTAATGGTAGCAACTTCTTTATTTTTTTCTGCTGTAATATGATTTATTTCAATTGTAATAGTGTTATGAATGAATAGATCATAGTAAAAACCCAACACATTGTCATATGTGATATGTTGGAATCAATTCTACTCATTCAGTGGCTATAATGGGTTCCTTCTCCACTCGGCCACCCCATCCCCACCAACACACTTTGTTACATTTTTGCTTGACTTGCTCTAAGTGCCATGTTTGATTTTGTCACATTTCTCCCCATGACATTTGTACCCTACCTCTCATACATGCACATCCTGTTCCCTGTAACCAAATTTGAAGATCTTTAGTATTTTAGAATTGCTTAAATTTGCCTTTATTTATAGCCTCCTTCAATTCGCCAGTTACTCATTTCCTGATCTGCTACAATGGAATATCTTACCATCCTCAGGCTATTGAACTTGACCTCTCTAAGATCACTGAAGACATTTTTATCTTGAAATACAGTTCCTTTTCCATCTCTGCCATCCCCAGTACTGAGTCTACTTATAGAAATCAGTATCTAAGCTTTCATAAATAAGATGAAGTCACCCTGTGAGTCAAATAAAGTACTTGGAGCCAAGCAATAGAAACTAATGCTGGCCATCTTAAATAGGAAAGACAAATTTTAGCAGAATGGAGGAACCCATGGTTAATGGGAAGCTGAAGACTGGCCAGGAAAACTGGCAGGAATCAAGGGATCTTGGCAACAGGATCCATAGGCAGCCAAGTGCTGGTGGCTGAAGCAGGCTAATGTTCTCATACCCTAAACACTACACTTACTTCAACCTCTAGGTTTCTATATGAAGGAGCCAAATCTTACTTCTTCAACTAAGAGTCAAAGTCCTAGAAAGAGCATCTGATTGGATAAGCCATATAATATTTCCATACTTCCTGCCACTCCCAATCCTGGCTGTTCCTGCAGAATCTCTCTACTTTGGGATTCCAGGAAACCATATCACTGTTATTCAGAGAAGAACATGTCTGGCTGCTCCTTCTCTGCTTTCTTTGCTAGAAGTGCTAATTTTGACCACAGGCTCCTCTCTCTTGCCTATCTCTGTATTTTCTCTTTACAGTCACACTCACTGCTTAAAGAGCCTCTCCCTATCTACATCTTTCATCAGTCCTGATTTTTCTTCTTTTTCTGTATCATCACTGTCTATTAGATATTTCCATTTGGATAAATTACTATCATCTTAAACTCTGTATATTTATCATCTTTCCTCTCCCGTCTCCCAAAAAAGCATTAGCACTGTGTTAACTCAGGCGCAAGCACATACACACTATCTGCTGCCTTCCACCAGGCTGAAAGCCTTGAGCCATTTTTAATCCCTAATTAACCACTGCTGTAATTCCTATGTTCTCTTCCAATCCATTCATCTAGGAAATCAGCTTATGAAATTTACTATTCATTAGTGACCTCATGTGCAACATGCCTGGTACAAGAGATCCACTGATGGGCTTCATTTAAAGTGTGAACTACAGTAAGACCAATGAAGTTCAGAAACTAAATGAGAAATAGGTACTGTGATAATGGAATGGGATGGAATGGAATGGAATGGAAAGTAAGAAAGAGAGAAAGACAAAGAAAGAGAAAGAAAGAAAGAATAATAGAAAGAAAGAAAGAAAGAGAAAAGAGAGAGAGAAAGAAAAGAGAGAGAGAAAGAAAGAAAGAGAAAATAAGATAAAGAAAAATAAAACTTCCAGTTGGGTACTATCCTAACTACCTGGGTGCAATGTATCTATGTAACAAACATTCACATGTAACCCCCTGTAACTAAAATAAAAGTTGATTTTAAAAAGAGAGAGAGAGACAGAGAACAAAAGATAGAAAAGTCTAAATAAAAGAACACTCAAAAGTTTAGAAGACTTAGCTTCTACTTCCGCACTTTCTACTCATTAGCTCTAGGTCAAGTAAACCATTAAACAGTCTCTGACTTTAAATGTCTTCATTTAAGAGATGAGACATTAGTCTATGTGTCATAAGATCTTTTCAGGCCTAATACTTTATGACTTTGGTTTAGAAGCTCTGTTTTCCAGGTTGTGACATTAAAACTAAATGTTCAGAGTTCCTCAGATCAAGTAGAATTCTCAACAAGGCCCAACTGGTGCTCCAGGGTGCGAGGGGAACAAAAGAACATATAATCCTCAATTTTTTCCTTCCTAAGTAATCAGGAATAGAAATGCTAGGCCAGAGTTGGGGTGCAGTATCTAGGGGCCTGAGTCAATTATAGTTTAAGGCATCTCTTGCCGATGGACTAAAATGTATGGCACAGAGGGGTAGTCCAAGATGTCATTTTAGAAAGAATCAGAGTCAAAAGCCTAGATGACCACCCAAACAAACAATCTAAAGGGGTTTGGCAAAAAGAAGGAAAATATATGAGGCTGCTCTGAGCTCTTTTCTGTGATGTTCAGTAAAGTGCAGCCACGAGACAAGATCCGGGAGAGGTACAAGAAATTAATGTTTGGCTGGGCCGGGCATGATGGCTCAAGCCCGTAATCCCAGCACTTTGGCAGGCTGAGGCAGGTGGGTCACTTGAGTCCAGGAGTTTGAGACCACCCTGAGCAACATGGTGAAACCCTGTCCCTACAAAAAGCACAAAAAATAGCCGGGTATGGTGGTACCTTCTTGTATTCCCAGCTACTGGGGAGGCTGAGACAGGAGGATTGCTTGATCAGAAGATTAAGGCTGCAATGAGCTGTTATCACACCACTGCACTCCAGTCTGAGCAAGAAAGTGAGACCTTGTCTTAAAAAAAAAGGAAAAGAAAGGAAAGTTTATTTTACTTGCATATTCTAGAGAGGGGGTCATTGCATACCATACAGTATCACTGGGGAAGCACCAGATTTAGGTCAGATGGCAGAGGGCAGGAGTCAGGGAAAACCGTAAGCATTAGGCCAGAGCCTTTACTAGAGTTTCCAGGGGAAGGGAGGCGGCGGGAGGGAAGGCAAGAAAGAGAAAACAGTTTAGGCCTGGCTAATAATAATTTCAGTGGGCTCTGAACTATAGGGGTGGTCCCTAGTTGCCTGGTACGTGGCCCTGGGATGATTAAGGCAGAGAAATATTGCCCCCGTGGGATGCACAAGCCAGAGAGAGGAGGCGTGGCTCTGGATTTCTGAGTTTGGATGTGAAAGGCACACTCCTGCTCTAGATCTCTGAGAATTGACTAGCTCCAGGAGGGGCAGTCTTTTCTCCAACCAGAAATGTTTTTAAGATTTTCTGTGTATCATAATATACAGAAAATTAAAAATGTACACAATATAGAAACAGATTTTAGAAAGTTTAGTAGACCTTTGTCACAGGATTTCATGGCCTCAAGCTGAAATATTTGACCTGGCCTCTGTGTGTGTGTGTGTGTGTGTGTGTGTGTGTGTATGTGTATGTGTAAGGGTGTGTGTGTGAGAGAGAGAGAGAGTTTGGGTAGAACATTAAAAGTGAAAAGTAAGAGATGTTAGAAAATGCAGGTGAAAATATATAAATTATTATTTTAATGTTTCAAAGAGACTTGATAGTGAAGGAAAAAATATAAGCAGTAGTAAGAGGAAGGTATAGATTGGAAACAAAATTTTATTGCAAACCTATTGCATACATAACACAATTCTAGGAAGTCCGTTACATGTAATACAAACACGAAACTAAAACTGTCCTGTGATTTCATGTAAAATGAAAATTGTCACAATTCTAGATTAAAATCACACTGCCTGACATCTTTGATGAAAACACACATAATAAAGAAGAGAGAATGTAAATAATCCAGATTAAGGAATATTGTTACCCACCAAGCTTCCTTGGAAAAATAATTCTATAGGTTTGCCTGAAACTGAATGGCCCCATTACTGTCTCACATTTGTGATCCTGAGATAAATTGTCCTTTATGGCTAGTGGAGCTGTTACTGGACATGACTACCACAATGAAATTGAACACATTCAAGGGACTCAGAACAAAAATGTAATCTAGACTACAATTTATAATTAAAACTTTTCACAGAGCTCTGTAGTTTGCAAATGTGTGATAACAGAAAGTGACACTGGTATGTGTTAAATGTCAGTGATAAGTTTTCCTTTCAGTGTTCCATCTGTCACCACGGTAAAGAAAATTTCCATTTATGGCTCTTGCTTATGCAATTTTGAAGCTGAAAATCTTTCACAGTATTTGGGGATGTGAGAGTTGATTTACTTTTAACTACTTTTCCTACATTTATTTATTTATCATTTTTCCAAACAACATAGTGATTGCATAACTTTCATTTGCTAGGTACTAAGAGATGGGACTAAAATGATAAACAAGGAAGAGATGCACCATGCCCTTGCAGAGTTGACCATCTAGTAGGGACACAAACAAAAACCAAGAAATTACAGTGCAGTGTAATCAACAATATTAGGAGACGTACAGAGTGGCACAGAAACACAAGAATGCCATTCAGCCAAGGAGTTAGAGATGGATTCCTAAGAGAATGGAATCTCAGCTGAGACAATGGATGGGAGTTAGCTGGTCAAAGAGGGCGAAGACGACTTTCCAAGGCAGGAGTAACAGTAAAAGCAGGCTAAGTCATGCTGAGAAAACAAAAAAGATATCCAAGTTTAGATAGTTTAGAACTAGAAAGGTTTATTTTGTATTCATTCTATGTCTGTATGATTTAATGTAAAACTAAAATTTTCACAATTCTAGAATTATATTGCTCAACATATTTGACAAAAATACACAAAATAAAGAAGAGATCATGCAAATAAGCCAGATTAAGGAAGACTGTTATTCCTCAGTCCTCCTTGTAAAAGCTTCTGTAGGTCTGCCTGACATTGCATGACCCTTACAGTCTCACATTTGTAGCCATCACGTGCTGACCACATCTCTGCTCCATGTCTTCTCTCCAGGATGTAGGTTGATGAATCATCCTCCATGTGGGACATTGTCTGTCTGGTGGCAGAGTGAAGAAAGAGATCACATTGAATGGCTCTTAAAAGCCATCGTCTTTAACATGGCTCTTAAAGCTATCCTCCAAAAATGATAGATGCCACTTTTGTTTATATTTCCTTAGGCAAAACAAATCACCTGGCTATGTCTGCAGGACAAAGAGGTATAATATTCCAATGGCAGAAGGGACACCACACTGAGAAAAACTGGACATTATGGCAGAAGAGTGATACCATCTACGAATGGTGTAAATAAAGGAAGAATCCCAATATGACATTCAGTATAACTTAAGATTTGATTTCTATATAGCTTAAGCTTAGACAGTGAGGCAGAAAGAGATATAGCATGAAGCTGGGTCAATAACCATGAGCCAGATGGGGCAAGCTCTACAAGTCACTTTATTTATTTATTTATTTACTTACTTACTTAAGACAGGGTCTTGCTCTGTGACCCAGGCTGGAGGGCAGTGGTACAATCATGTTCACCACAGCGTCTATCTCCTGGGATCGAGCAATCCTCCTGCCTCAGCCTCTCACATAGCTGAGACTATAGGCCACACTGAAGAGTTAAAATATGATCATAAATCCTTTGGGTAGCCATTGATGGCTGACTATAGTATGGAAACTGAATGAGAAACAAGCCAGATTGCAAGAAGAGGGGCCAGTCAGAAAGTGTAGGCCTTAATCTAGGTGAAAAGTCATGGGGGCCTGACCTAGATCCATGCAGTAAGAATGGAAAAGGCCCACAGGATTTAAGAAGTGCTAGAAAAACTGAATCATCAGCAGCTGGAGAGTGCATGGCTATGATGGATCACAGGGAGGAAGAAAGGATGCAGTTCAAGTTCTGGTTTGTTTAGTAAAGGATTACACGAATCCCCATACAGAAAACACAGAGGGGAAGCAGGTGTGGAGGGAAGACGGTAAATTCCTTTTGGAACAGTTTGAGTCTGGCTCCTCTGGAAGGCATTCAAGTAGAGGTATCCAGTAGGTGGATACACATTTAGATTGGAAGCTACAGAAGAAGGGAAATCTGAGCTGCAGATACAATACCATCAAAGTACAGATGGTGAGCAAAGCTGTGGAGTGACTGAAGTCATTCAGGGAGATGGTATGAAAGGAGAAAAGGAGAAAGAATAAAAAGATTATGCCGCACAACACTAAAACTTTTTCTGTGGAGAGATTTTCTGGGGCCTTTTTTAAAAGCATGTATTCTGGCCGGGAGCGGTGGCTCACGCCTGTAATCCCAGCATTTTGGGAGGCCAAGGAAGGCAGATAATGAGGTCAAGAGATTGAGACCATCCTGGCCAATATGGTGAAACTCCATCTCTACCAAAAAAAAAAAAAAAAATTAGCCGGGCATGGTGGTGTGTGCCTGTAATCCCAGCTACTATGGAGGCTGAGGCAGGAGAATTACTTGAACCCAGGAGGTGGAGGTTGCAGTGGGCTGAGATTTCGCCACTGCACTCCACCCTGGCAACAGAGTGAGACTCTTTCTCAAAACAAAACAAAACAGCATGTATTCCTATACCGCTATTAATCTGTTGGTAGAGGAAGGGCATTTGTTCTTAAAGAAGAGTCAGAGGTCATATTCCTCAAGACCTCCCATAGTATTCCACATAAAGTGGTCTGGAAAACAATTCAGCAATGAGTCAGACAGTTTGGGTTTTAGCTCCCTACTTTGCCTCATAGCAACCATGTGTCCTTGGAAAACCCCTTAATCAGCCACGTGTTAATGCTGTCATTTGTACACCTAGGATTCTGGCACCTCCACTCCATTCTGAATCAGGATGACAGGATTAACAAAGCTACATAATATAGGTGAAAAGCCCTTTGGAAGCTAAAAGGTCTTTTAAAATTATTGTAGTTAATATTATAATGTTCACTCCAGAGCAGGGGTGGGTGGGGGGGAATTCCTAAATCTATTTTGAGATCTCATAAAATATGGAGAAAATAGAAAGTCATTTGCCAAACCTCATAAAAGCAAAATTGACAACATTTCTGACATGACTCATTCTTCCTTTGAAAACTAACTGTGAAATCAGATAAGGGTCAACTCATTTTAAATAGAAGCTTAAGGAACATAAACTTTTTTAAAAAGTTTTTTCAAAATGAGACTGCTATTCTTTTTCACATTGCTCATTTGGGAGGTGTCTATTAGTTATATCTAAGTTATCCTATACATAAAGCTTGAATCTCACCCTAGTCCTAATTTTTAAATTTTCCCTTCAGGCAGATACATTTGTATGGTGGCAAAAGTAGTCAAATTTTCCAATTACGTTTCTCAAATCTTCAGTGATCTTTCTTGTGGTGCTCTCAGTATTAACCAAAAGCTTTGAAAATCCTTGCATTTATTTTTTAAATTCCAGAAGATTTATCTAGAAATGAGAGGCATTTGGAGTTAGAATGTTTATACTGCCAATGACTCAAGGAATGTATTTTCTATAACTTACATTTTCAAGCTGTAATTATAATTTTTTCAACCATTTTTAGCTCTTTGGATTACAGCCAGTCTTCACTGTCACTGTTTATGTGTTTGAGTTCTTGTAAACTCTGATTTAGAAACACTCTAGAATTCACTATCCAAGCAGTTTATAAGAAATTTGACTCTTGGTTGTATGTATGTTAAGTGGTTTTTTACATACTCTGCCAAGAGTAGGACTTATGCTTTCTGCTATCATCTCTCCACTTTATTTTTCCAACCAAAAAGTGTCCCAAACATAAAAACATTATGCAAGGCTCCATGTACCACAGAAAGTATTAGCTATGTTTTGATTTTTTTGTTTTGAGACAGGATTTTGCTCTGTTGTGCAATCGTAGCTCACTGCAGCTTCGACTTTCTGGGCTCAAGTGATCCTCCCTGCTTTAGCCGCATGAGTAGCTGGAACTACAGGTGTGTGCCACCACATCCAGCTAATTTTTGTAATTTTTGTGGAAAGAGGGTCTCACTATGTTGCCCAGGCTGGACTTGAATTCCTGGTCTCAAATGATCTTCCCACCTGGGCCTCCCAAGGTGCTGGGATTACAGATATGAGCCACTGGGCCTGGTCATTAGCTATGATTTAAAGGGAAAAAAAGAAATAAAACCTTCACTGAACATTTAATTAAATTTCTTTAGGTTTTGTGTGATAGAAGGTTAAATATATATTCAGTGATACATATATATAATATATAATTTATAATAAAATATACATATTTAAATATATATATAATATATATAATAAAACATAATTTGTTTTGATTTTTCAGTTAATTTCTAAGCTATGTTAGTCCTAGGGATAGTAAATATTAGGTACCTCCATGGGCCATCTCTCACCACCCACATCCCAAACATCAGAAACCCATCATTACACATTTTCTCAATGAGAACTCAGAAGTTTTCTGATCACAGTGACCCAGGCAGCACCTTTTGATCAATTAGAATTTTCACATAAGTTGACACCTATTTGCCACCCAGAGGCCAACAGTCAGGATAATAAATACCAATAATCATATATGTATTTCATCGTACTTATCTATAGCAGATACATCTTATATGGAAATTTTATCTTTGAATATTAAAAAAATCATACTTGTGACTTAATTTATGCTACAAGTACTTAGACAACTATTTTTTATAGGTATTAACACTATGTATAGCATAATAAATTATTATCATTATACCAGTACTCTCTCTATAATCCTTCATTACCATCAAAAAACAGTGGCGTGTCTTCTTTTGAAAGATGCTCATGTGTACAATTTGAGAGATGGTTACACTAAAAGCCCAGACTTCACCACTATGTAATAGATCCATGTAACAAAACTGCACTCAAACCCCTTAAACCTATAAAAATTTTACAAAGACAATGAAGTGTTTTTATTTTCGTTTTTTTTCTTGACAGAGTCTCACTCTGTGGGCCAGGCTGGAGTGCAGTGGCACAATCTTGGCTCACTGCAACCTCTGTCTCCCGGGCTCAAGCAATTCTCCTACCTCAGCCTCCCAAGTAGCTGGGATTGCAGGTGTGTGCCATCATACCTGGCTAATTTTTAGTAGATATAGGGTTTCACCATGTTGGCCAGGCTGGTCTCGAACTCCTGGTCTCAGGTAATCTGCCCGCCTTGGCCTCCCACAGTGCTGAGATTACAGGTGTGAGCCACCGTGCCTGGCCCTGAAGTGTCTTTTTAAAATTGCTAAATGAACCACTAAAATAAGATGAATTGATAAATACTCGTATAGCGATTATCACTATACTTATTTCGAATAAACTGGTAATTTAGCAAGGTAAGAGTATGTTGATTTTAAGTGTCATGTGACGTTTATCACTTCCATGACTACAGTCTATTTTTTCATATTTCTGCTAATCTTTTCATTTCTATCTGTAAAGCAATAACAAAATGGACATTTGTGATGCACTGATGTAGAAAGTTATCATTATTCTTCTAGAACACATCCATTTGCCTCTTATTGAAGGCATTTTCTTATTTTTTAAATATTCTTTTGGACCCCTCCAAATGAAATGCTACTAATTGCATTGTTAAGTCACATGATGTAGCCTTTGAGATTATGCAGATGTGTGTTGACAAAATAGCTATTTCAAACATTGTACATGGCCTGGAAAAAAGTGTTTTAATGACTAGGAAAAAAGATTCACTAAGGAAAGCAAGTTGACGGTAAGCAGCTGTTTCTTTTTTAAACATTCCTTCTGTTGGACTAAATATTATATCTGTCCTCCTTTTCAAGTCAGTTCTTCAACAGGTTAATCTTAGTCATTATTCATTTAATAGTAAATGTCTGGAAGGATACAGTTTTGATATGCTTCATCATCTGGTTGGTAGGTAAAGTATATGGTATAGTACTCCTGGCTGGGAGCCTTGGACAACTTTATTGGAATACATAGTTCTTAGTTGACAGCACAAAATTGAGTTTCAGCCACCATGGAAAAATGTGGTATCTCATTATCTGTAGAACTATAATGTGAGATCTTAGAAATTCAGTTCTTGTAAACATACTTATAAAAAATAGTAGCACTAGAGGTGTGTTTTGTACCAGCAAATAATATATCTCTGTAGAGAATCTACATTTGAAACTTACCTTAATTAACTTAGGCCTTGTTATAAAAATCTGGAGCTCTTATGTAAATAATAGTTATAATAATAGTCAGCTTATTAAAAACTTATTTTTAACAGGATTCATTCATTTTTAAATTCTTTCTGTTGATAAAATTAATTGAACAAATAAGCTTATCATAGAGAAATTGAGTAGAATCTTATAGATTCTACTATAGAAAATATGCTGCCACACTGGAAAGGTTCACAATTCCTGTCCTGGATCATAGCACTTTTAATCTCTCTTGAATTGCCACATATCTCATTTGAGAATTAAAATGACCTATGCTGTAATTATATGGTATTGATGAACACTAGAGAGTTTAAGAAGTCTAATTCCCATGATTCAAGCATATTGGTTGGGGAAAATGTATGTT
This sequence comes from Piliocolobus tephrosceles, assembly GCF_002776525.5. Classification (NCBI taxonomy): domain Eukaryota; kingdom Metazoa; phylum Chordata; class Mammalia; order Primates; family Cercopithecidae; genus Piliocolobus; species Piliocolobus tephrosceles. The sequence goes on along the minus strand of NC_045436.1, from coordinate 34,129,841 downwards.
TCCTTCTCAGAGCAGAAATCAATGACTGTAATTTCAAAATGAATTACATGACATGTAATTAGGATGTTATTAGATAGTAATAAAACTGGTGAAATGTCAGCACATAGCAATCATTTAAACAAAGAACCAATTAAGTAAAAGGTTTTAATGTGTTCACGGATAGATATAACTGAACCATAGTCAATAATTTGATTTCCTAAGTAACAGTCTCATCAATAAAACAAGCTGTCTTGTGTCTGATATTGGTAAATCAATGACCAGTAACTTGGTATTGATGCATCACAAAATACTTCAGTTTTCAGAGCATACAACTGTAAGGTTAAACAGCACAACAAGTAAACAGCACATGTGACTAATACTCCTGGAGCTGTGTAGTTTGCAACCTTCACAATGCTTGGCAGCTCTGAGAGCCCATAAATAACATCATATTAATGTTTTAATCAACAGTTTTGATGAAAAAAATGAAATAAGTCTGACCATGATATGATTCTCACTTTTATGTCAAGATTAGCTCTAAAACAAATTATTTTTTGTTTTTATTATTTATTTATCTATTTTTTTTTTTTTTGAGATGGCGTTTCATTCTTGTTGCCCAGGCTGGAGTGCAACGGCATGAGCTCGGCTCACCACAACCTCTGCCTCCTGGGTTCAAGCAATCCTCCTGCCTCAGCCTCCTGAGTAGCTGGGATTACAGGGGCCTGCCACCACACCCAGCTAATTGTTTTGTTTTGTGTTGTTTTGTTTTGTTTTGTTTTGTTTGTAGCAATGGGGTTTTACTATGTTGGCCAGTTTCCGATCTCTGTTGATCCGCCCACCTTGGCCCCCCAAAGTGCTGGGATTACAGGCGTGAGCCACCACACACGGCCAAAACAATGTCTTTAACAGTTTGGCAAGAGAAGATTTCTCAGCCCATGTCTTCCCCATTCAAAGTGACTATATTAAATAAGATAGAAGTTAAACATTTTTGTTTGTCAAGATCATTTGTGAGTTGTGTTCAAAATATTACTAATTTTAGTAAAACACTCCAATGTGTGTGAGATTTGCTTGAAAAATAAATCAGTGTATTCAAGGTCATCCCTCAACAGGGTCACTCTCATGTGCATTTCGAAGTGTTTCCTTCAGTGGAAGCAGAAGAATGACATCATAGCGAGTACCATTAGGACTCCATCCAAGCTGGACTCTCTGGTCCATACCACAGCCCCTAACAGAGGTGGACCTATGGGAACATGAGGCGTGGTGCACATCATTTTCTGTGTGCTAGGGCTGATAAAGAAAGAGCAGCTTTACTCTGAAGAATAGATTGAATTCTCAAATATAGACTAGCCCAAAGAAGTTCATACATTTTTGTGAAAATGAGAAACTGAAACGCCCCCCCCCCGCCCCGCCCCGACACACACAATACCCTTGAGCCCTGGAGTCACAGGCAGCAGATGTGGCATACCACATTTCTGATCTGATGACGTTCCCCCCAATCACCTGTCAATGATTACTGCAAGGTGAGACCACCTGCTATCTGGGTCACTCATCTCAGATAAAACTTAAAGCAAATGAATTCAGCATTAAAATTCTAATTCGTGAGTAATGACATGAGCTTTATTTTTTTATTTTTTATTTTTTTTTGAGACGGAGTCTTGCTCTGTCGCCCAGGCTGGAGTGCAGTGGCGCAATCTCGGCTCACTGCAAGCTCCGCCTCCCGGGTTCACGCCATTCTCCTGCCTCGGCCTCCCGAGTAGCTAGGACTGCAAGCGCTCGCCACCACACCTGGCTAATTTTTTTGCATTTTTAGTAGAGACGGGGTTTCACCGTGTTCGCCAGGATGGTCTCGATCTCCTGACCTCGTGATCCGCCCATCTCAGCCTCCCAAAGTACTGGGATTACAGGCTTGAGCCACCGCGCCCAGCCATGACCTTTATTTTAATTATCTGTTCAATAAGTATTTATTAATTCCTAATAAATAAGACATGGTCCTTCCCTAAAGAGCTCATAGTGATGTAGTACAAACAGATGCAAAGAAAATACTGCAATATCACATCCTAAGTCCTACAATACATTTATGAGCAAGCAGATGAGAAGTGGATCTGCTTTTGTTCAGGGTTTGGGCATAGAAGGAAAGGCCTCATACCCGAGAGTACTCTAAAGGAGGCAGTAGAAGTGGGGCTGGGACCCAGGAGAAGGTCAGTACCAGTTTGGCCTCTCTGATCTTTGGAATATGAAAATACGAAGTCTCCATGGAAGAGTGTACAAAGAGCTCGGGCTGGGGTTTCCTTAAGATCGAGCCAGCTTCATTTACAACGAAGTGTCACTATGCCTTCTAGAAAGAGGTACAGACGTGTAAGGTTGTAGAGCACAGCAGGGGTCCAGGGAGGATAGGGAAATAGTGGAATGTGACCTCCTTTTCTTCCCTAGACCAATGTACTTCTAAATGCAGCCTAGAGTAAGAGAAAGGTGTTTTGATCCACTGTCAAAAGCATGGTTTCTTTCTCCCTGTGCTCTCCACTCCAACTATGCTCATCTCCTTTCAGTTCTTGCAACATACTACGTTCCCAGTCCTCAGCACTCTCGCACATGCTGTTCCTCCTGTCAAGACCATCTTCCCTGCCCCTCAATTCCCCTCAATTCTCATACACACTTCACATCTCAGCCTCAACTTCACTCCCTCTGGGACACGCCCTGACCACATTTCTACCTCCCATCTGCGGAGATCAGATTCACCTTTGAGAAGGTCTATACTTCTCTGTACTTTCCTTTCATAGCACTTACGGCTGTTCTGAATCATACATTTAGCTATTGTTTACCCTCTCATGGGCTATGGAGCAGTGGCCAAAATATTGAACTATTTTGCTCACTACTGTATATCTACCGACCTGGCAAAGAACCTAGTGCACAACTTGTGTTCAAAATATACCTGTTGAGTAAACAAATGAATGGATGCTCATTCTGAGTGCAGCAGAAATAAAGCAAAAGTAAGGGACTGTTTTTTAAGTTAATTGACATTTTGTCTTAGTCCTCCTCCAGCTAATTCTGTACACTGGTGGAAAATTTATGTTGATTAATTTTTAATGAGCTTTTTAAAATTTTAGAGTAGTCTTAAGTTTACAGAAAAACTCCCACTCCCAGTTTCTCCTGTTATTTACATCTTACATGAGTATGGTCTAATCGTCACAACTAACAAACCAGTACTGCTGTATTCCTAATAACCAAAGTCCATTCTTTATTAGAATTTCCTTAGTTTTTACATCATGTCCTTTTTATGTTACAGGACCCCATGCAGAATGCCACAATCTATTTAGCTGCCTTGTCTCCTCTGGTTCTTCTTTTCCTTCGTTTTTTTTTTTTTTTTTTTTTTTTTTTTCTTTTTGAGACAGGGTCTCATCTTGCCACCTAAGCTGGATTGCAATGGTAGGACCATAGCTCACTGCAGCCTCGAATTTCTGAGCCCAAGTGATCCTCCCACCTTTGCCTCCTGAGTAGCTAGGACTATAGGCATGAACCACTATGCAGGCTATTTTTTAAATTATTTGTAGAGATGGGGACTCACCATGTTGCCCAGGCTGGTCACAAATCCCTGGCTTCAACTGATCCTCCCATCTCGACTTCCTAAAGTGCTGGGATTACACATGTGAGCCACTGTGCCCAGCTCAGGCTCTCTTTAACTGTGACAGACCACCCTTGTTTTTGCTAACCTTAACAGCCTTGCAGAGTATTGGTGTTTTTGTTTGTTTGTTTTTTGTTTTGTTGTTGTTGTTTTGAGATGGAACTTCACTCTGTTGCCAGGCTGGAGTGCAGTGGCATGATCTTGGCTTGCTACAGCTTCTGCCTCCTAGGTTCCAGTGATTCCCCTGCCTCAGCCTCCTGAGTAACTGGGACTACAGGTGCACACCACCATGCCAGGCTAATTTTCTGTATTTTAGTAGAGATGGAGTTTCACCATGTTGGCCAGGATGGTCTTGATCTCCTGGCCTCATGATCTGCTGGCCTCAGCCTCCCAAAGTACTAAGATTACAGGTGTGAGCCACCATGCTCAGTCATTGGTCACATATTTTAAGGACTGTCTCTCTACTTGCCTTTTGTCATGGTTAGACAGACTTTGCCAGTTTTGGGGAGGAAGGTCACAGAGGGCAGTGCCATCCTCATGGCGCCAAGGATATATATTGCCAACACGACTTATCATGGCTGATGCTGTCCTTGACCATCTGGCTGAAGTACTGTTTGTCAGGTCTCTCCACTGTATAGTTACTAACTTCCCCCTCTTTCCAGATGGAATTCTTTGAAAGGGAGTCATTTTGCAGTCCACACCTAAGGAGTAGAGAGTTACATTCCAGCTCCTTCAGGGTGTGGTATCTACGTCAATTATTTGGAATTCTTCAATATTGGACATTCATCTATTCTCACCCATTTATTTATTATTCCATCAATTATTTATATTAGTATAGACTCATGAATATTTATTTTATGCTTTGGGTTATAATACAATACTATATTTTTAATCTTATTGCTCAAATAAAGCCCATTCAGATGACTCCTTTGTCCCGCGAACATAGGTTGGTCAAGTGTTTGTTTGCTTGTCTTTAAAGCATCTTCTTTCTTTCTGGTAGAACAAGATGCTCCAGTCTCATCTTGTATGTTCCTTGCCCCAGCCCTGGAATAGCCATTTCTGCATGAAGCTCTGCTTTATTTTATTAGAGAGTAGAATTAGAAACTCAGATTTGGGAACTAGATGATGATTGCTTTTTAAAACTAGTTCAAATTTCAGAAATGTTACATTTATTTTTATGGTGGAGTCAACAACATTGTGTAGCTGTTTCCCTAACATTGATAAAATATTATGCTTTCTTAATGAGCATTTAGTCTTGATTTTTATGTAATAAATCATAATATGTAGTACATTAATTTGATTTTTGTGCATGTTTTGTTTGTAGAGATGGGATCTAGCTCTGTAGCCCAGGTTGAAGCACAGTGGCACAGTCATAGCTCGCTGCAGCCATGAGCTCCTAGAATCAAGCGATTCCCCCACCTCAGCCTTCTGAGTAGCTGGTATTACAGGTGCAAGACCGTGCCTGGCTAGTAAATTTATCTGTGAAGTTATTGTTGACACGCTCCTTTATTTTGCCCACTTCATTGATATCCTTCATTTCTGAATCTCAAATAAAGGACTCACAATAGATGTGTTAGTTCTTTTCCAATGTACCCTCTAGTCTATAGTTTCAAATACCCAAAGGAAAAATTTCTGAAGCAAGATTTCTTGCTTTTTAAGAATGACTTAAGTGTTAAACACTTTTTTTCAAGTGTTTAACATCTACTTTTTCATTTTTGCTGTTCTTTTGATATATCTAACTTGGCAGATATAGAAAATTTCATCTGAGAAAGAAAAGACCTCTGAACACCTGGCCCCTCTGATGTAGAGCAAAGGAAATTTCTGTTATAAACAAAGGAAGTCAGATGTTTCCTTTTCTCTAACTTCTAAGAAAATTATTATTGCTAACATCTACTCCCACCTAGGAATAAAAGTAATTTAAGTCAAATAAAAAAAAATTCCTCATCACAGAAATGTATTTGGTTTATCTAGACACAGATGTTAAACAATGTTCTCATCAACTTGATGGGGATAACTGCTGTTTGTACATAACATAGGTAAGTATACGTTAATCATTGCACAATCTATATTATTTACTTCTAATACAAGGACATGGCTGAATTTTGGAACATATTTGAATCTTGTAATAACTGGACAGTCAGTCTTTATAAATGGACCATAAGGTACTAAAGGAAAACACTTGCACAGGGCTTTATAACTATAGGTGCTTCAGTTTTTTCAGTTTATTGTCCATATCCAACACTTTTGAGAAATATTTTCAAATGATACCTATTTTCAAAAATATTTTTAAAAATTAAAAGTAATCCAGATGTGGTGGCTCATACCTGTAATCCCAACACTTTGGGAGGCCAAGGTGGGCAGATCGCATGAGGTCAGGAGTTTGAGATCAGCCTGGCTAACACATTGAAACCCCATCTCTACTAAAAACAACACAAAAATTAGCTGGGTGTAGTGGCAGGCACCTGTAATCTCAGCTACTTGGGAGGCTGAGGCAGGAGAATCGCTTGAACCCGGGAGGCAGAGGTTGCAGTGAGCCAAGATCGCACCGCTGCACTCCAGCCTGGGTGACAAAGCGAGACTGCATCTCAAAAAAAAAAAAAAAAAATTAAAAGTAGCAAAGCTATATACATTAAAGGCAAACTCTATTTTAATCTTTTGTTATTAACTGTTTTGAATATAACAAATAGGACTTCCACTTTCAGATTTGGTGTGTAAAAAGCTTGGAAGCTGTCACTTCTGCCTTTACAAGAAGAAAAAGCCGACAAAGTGAAAAATAACTACTTTTTTTAGACACAACAGAAAGCTGAAGTGGTGTAGCAAACCACAACAACAAAATCTAAGAATCTAGAGGGTCACAGATAAGCAGCAGCCACTGGAAACACAAACTTGTAGAAATATTGAAGTGGCAATTTTGATGAATTTCTAGACACTATGTGTGGCCTAGGGTGACAGTGAGGAACTTTTGGGAGCCACAATCTTGGAAGAGTTTTCACACTTTTGTGTGAAACTAACCAGGAAACTAACCAGGCTCTCACTGTGAATATTTAAGAAAAATCCCCTCCTGGCTCTGGTAGGAAAAGGTACAGAGAAGTTACTGTGAAATAGTCACAGTGCCTTCTCCATAAAAATGGTCTAGTTTATAAAGAAAAGGAGTCACCTTTTTAAGTGAAGGCTTTCCTCCAACTCTAGCCTTCCTGCTTCACATTGGGCAGGGAAAAAAAAAAAAAAAGAAATACTATGCCACTGAAGAAACATTTGTGAAAGTCATAGCCCTGAGTCACAGACCCACTCAAAGACTGAGATTTAATTGCAAGAGTATAGAACTCATTCCATCTCCCACACCCTACCTCCACACTGATAGGGTTTCTGTATAATATTAGTGGATTGTTGCTGAAATTGCTGCAAGAAACAGGCACTCTCTGAGGAGGAGTGGTTAGGAAGCCCAGAGTCAAGAGGGGAGGTAAATACAAGAACACTAAAGGATTTGAAGCCTCTGACACCTCAAGTCAAAGCACTTATCAAACATAGTTCAATACCAACCCTAACACAAATTCACAAACTAAATGACCATTTTCCTCAGTTCCTACTAGCAAATACAACATGTCTAGCTTTCACCAAAAATTACAAGGCATACCCAAAAAAGGAAATAACCAAGCAAACAATGAAAAACACAATCTGAAGAAACAAAGCAAGCATCAGAAGCAGACTCAGATGTCAAACAAATGCCGGACTCATCAGGTCAGGAATTTAAAATAACCACAGTTAATATGTAAAGATCTCTAACGAAAGAAAATTAACAACATACAATAACAGATCAGTAATGTAAGCAGAGAAATAAAAGATCTAAGAATCAAAAGAAAATGGTAAAAGTCTAAAAAGATGTTAACAGAATAAAGAATGCCTTTGATTGACTCATCAGTAGAATCGGGCATGGCCAAGGAAAGACTTAGGGAGATTGAAGACAGAACAGTAGAATCTGTCCAAACTGATATTTAAAGAGAAAAAAGAATGAAAAAAAGAAAACAGTTTACAGCATTCAAAAACCATGAGTCAATTTCAAACTATCTAAAACACATGTAAGAATAAAAGAAGGAGAAGAAATAGAATGGAGCAGAAGAAATATCTGAAGTAATAATGATCAAGAACTTTCCAAGATTAATGACACACTTCAAACCACAGATCCAGAAAGGTTAGAGAACACCAAGAAAATAAATATCAAGGCTGGGTGTGGTGGCTTACGCCTGTAATTCCAGCACTTTGGGAGATGGAGGCGGGCGGATCACGAGGTCAGGAGATGGAGACCATCCTGGCTAACACAGTGAAACCCCATCTCTACTGAAAATACAAAAACTTAGCAGGGCGTGGTAGCGGGAGCTTATAGTCCTAGCTACTCGTGAGGCTGAGGCAAGAGAATGGTGTGAACCCGGGAGACAGAGCTTGCAGTGAGCTGAGATCACGCCACTGCGCTCCAGCCAGGGTGACAGAGCGAGACTCCATCTCAAAAAAAATAAAAAATAAAATAAAATAAAATGTACACCTAAGTATATATTTAAGCTGCAAAAATATAAAGACAGAAAAATCTTGAAAGAATCTAAGGGAAGTGAGTGAACAATATCTATAGAAGAATAAAGAGAAAAATTACAGTGGACTTCAGATCAGAAACTATGCAAGAAGGCTAGGCGTGGTGTCTCATGCTCATAATTCCAGCATTTTTGGAGGCCGAGGCAGGGGGATTACTTGAGGTCAGGAGTCTAAGACCAGCCTGGCCAACATGGTGAAACCCTGTCTCTACTAAAAATACAAAAAAGAATTAGCTGAGCATGGTGGCAAGCGCATGTAATCCTAGCTACTCAGAAGGCTGAGGCAGGCGATTCACCTGAACTTGGGGGGTGGGAGGCTGCAGTGGGCCGAGATCTTGCCATTGTACTACAGCCTGGGCAACACAGTGAGACTTCAACTCAAAAAAGAAAAGAAAAGAAAGAAAGAAAGAAACTATGCAAGAGAGTGACATGAAATATTTAAAGTGTTGAAAGAAAAAAACTTCCAGCCTGGAATTTTATATTTAAAAAATTTAACCTTCACAAATGAAAGAGAAATGAAGACTTACTGAAAGGATTCATTGCCATCAGAACTGTCCTGTAAGATATGTAAGAAGTTCTTGAGGGAGAGAGAAAATGATGCAAGTCAGAACTTGAATCTGCATAAATAAAGGACATGTTGGAGAAAAAATTAAAAAGTTTTTTTTCTCTTTTTCTTATAGGAATTGAGCTAAAAGATAACTATTTAAAGTAACATTACTATCAATGCAATGATTAATTATAGAATATGCATGAATGATAAGAATGACATTGATGCCATAGGTATAGGAGGGAGGAATTGAGAATATTCTGTTATATGTACCTACACTAACATGAAGTAGTAAAGTGTTACTTAAAGGTAAACCCAAATTAATTAAAAACATATGTTAGAAATTCAAGAGCAACTACTAATTTTTTAAAAATGTATGATATACCATGATAGGAGAAAAAATGGAATCATATAAAATGCTCATTAAAACCAGAAAAGGCAGAAAAAAGGAGGAAAAGACACAATAAAAAAATGTAATGAACAGAAAACAATGAAAACATGATGGATATTAATTCCAACTACAGTCATACCTTGTTTTATTGTGCTTCACTTTATTGCTCTTCACAGATAATAATTTTTTAAGAATTGAAGGTTAGTGGCAATTCTGTGTCTAGTAAGTATGCTGGCAGCATTTTTCCAACAGCACATGCTCACTTTGAATCTGTGTGTCACATTTTGGGAATTCTCACAATTTTTTAAGTCTTTTCATTTTTATTGTATCTGTTACCATGATCTGTGATCAGTCATCTTTGATGTTACTGTTGTAACTGTTCTGGAGCATTATGAACTGTGCCCATGTGAAACAATGAACTTAATTGCATAACTGTTGCGTGTGTTCTCATTGCTCCATTGACTGACTGTCCCCCCAACCCCACATCTCTCTCCTACTCCTCAGGCCTCCCTATTTCCTGAAACTCAACAATATTGCAATTAGGCCAATTCATAACCCTACAAGTTTTGAAGTTAAAGGAAGAGTCATACATCTCTCACAAAAAATTAGAAATTATGCTTAGTCAGGAAAGGACATCAAAAGCTGAGAGAGGCCATAGCTAGGTATCTTGAATCAAACAGCCAAGCTGTGTACACAAGAAAGTGATCTTGAAGGAAATTAAAAGTGCTACTCCAATGAACACCTGAATAACAAGAAAACGAGACAGTCCTACTGCTGATATGAAGAAAGTTTGAATGGTCTAGATAGAAGATAAAAGCAGCGACAACATTCCCTTAAGCCAAAGGCTACTCCAGAGCAAGACCCTGACAATTCTTCAATTCCCTGAAGGCTGAGAGAGGTGAGGAAGCTGCAGAAGAAAAGTTGTAAGCTAGAATAGGTTGGTTCATAAGGTTTAAGGAAAGAAGCTGTCTCCATAACATAAAAATGCAAATTGAAGCAGAAAGCGCTGCAACATATGTGCAGATGTAGCAAAAATAAATGATGAAGATGGCTACACTAAACAGATTTTCAGTGGGGACAAAATAGCCTATTTTGGGAGAACATGCCATCTAGGACTTTCAGATCTGGAGAGGATAAGTCATTGCCTGGCTTCAAAGCTTCAAAGAACAGGCTGACTCTCTTGTTAGGGGTTAATGCAGCTGCTGACTTTAGATTGAATCTAAAGCTCATTTACTAATCTGAACATCCAGATTCCTTTAATAATTATGCTGAATCTACTCTGCCTGTGCTCTATAAATGGAACAACAAAGCCTGAATGACAAGACATCTGTGTATAGCATGGTTTGTTGAATATTTTAAGCCCACCGTTGAGAACTGCTCAGAAACAAAGATTCTTTCCAAAATATTACTGCTCATTGATAATGCACCTGGTGACCCAAGAGCTGTGATAAAGATGTACAAGGAGATTAATATTGTTTTCATGGCTGCTAATATAACATCCATTCTGCAGCCCATGGATCAAGGAGTAATTTTGACTTTCAGTTCTTATTATTTAACAAATACCTTTTATAATGCTATAGCTGCCATAGTGATTTCTCTAATGAACCTGGGCATAGTAAATTGAAAACCTTCTGGAAAGGATTTACCATTCTAGATGCCATGAAGAACATTTGTGATTCATGGGAGAAAGTGAAACATACTAACTTTAACAAAGAGTTTGGCATATGTTGATTTCAGCCCTTATGCATGATGTTGAGGGGTTCAAGACTTCAGTGAAGGAAGTAACTGCAGCTGTGGTGAAAATAACAAGAGAACTAGAAGTGGAGCTTGAAGATGTGATTGAATTGCTGCAATCTCATGATAAAACTTGAACAGATGAGGAATTGCTTCTTAGGAGAGAGCAAAGGAAGTGGTTTGTTAAGATGGAATCATCTCCTGGCTATGCTGCTGTGAATATTGTTGAAATGACAACAAAGGATTTAGAGTATTACATAAACGTAGTTGATTGATAAAGTGACGGCAGGGTTTGAGTGGATTGAGTTCAGTTTTGAAAGAAATTTTACTATGGATAAAATGCTATCAAATAGCATTGCATGCTATAGAGAAATCTTTCATCAAAGGAAGGTCGACTAATGAGGAAAACTTCATTGTTCTCTTATTTTAAGAAATTGCCAGCCGGGCAAGGTGGCTCATGCCTATAATCCCAGCACTTTGGGAGGCCTAGGCAGGCAGATCACAAGGTCAAGAGATTGAGAACATCCTGGCCAACACGGTGAAACCCCGTCTCTACTAAAAATACCAAAATTAGCCGGGCGTGGTGGCACGCGACTGTAGTCCCAGCTACTCAGGAGGCTGAGGCAGGAGAATCACTTAAACCCGGGAGGCAGAGATTGCAGTGTGCTGAGATCGTGCCACTACACTCCAGCCTGGTGACAGAGCATGACTCTGTCTCAAAGAAAAAAAAAAAAAAAGGAGAAATTGCCATTGGCCACCCAAACTTTCAGCAATCACCACCTTTATCAGTCAGCAGCCGTCAACCTTGAGGCAAATCCCTCTACTAGCAAATAGATGACTCCAGAAGGCTCAGATGATTGTTAGTATTTTGTAACAAATTATTTTTAATTAAGGTATATAAATTTTTTAGACATAATGCTATTGCAAACTTAATAGACTACTGTATAATATAAACATGTATATGCACTAGGAAATAAAAAATATGTGTGGCTCCTTTTATTGCAATATTTAGTTTTTATGATGGTCTGGAACTAAACCTGCAATATCACCAGGGTATCTGTATATCAAGAAACACTTAAATGTGAATTATATAAATATACTAATTAAATACAGTGATTGTCAGAGTAAATGTTTTTAAAAACCCAACTATGTTGTCTATAAGAAACTCACTTTAAATATAAACAAAAATACAGGTTAAACATTAAGTGATAGAGGAAGAAATACCATGTTAACACTAGTCAAAGAAAGCTGTCACTGCTATATTAATTTCATATAAAGCAGACTTCATTCAGTATGGAGTAATTATCAGAGATAGAGAGTGGCTTTAGATAATGTTAGAAGGGTCAATTCTTCATGAAGTTGGAACAATCCTAAAGTTGAATGTATAGAAGACAGCATCAAAATATGCAAGGCAAAATATGACAGAACTGAAAGGAAAAATAGACAACAGATTGTTGAAGCCTTCAACATCTTTATTTTGGTAATCAACAGATTAAGGAAGCAGAACATCAATAAGGATATGGTTAACCTAAATAGATTAACCCCATTAATTAGATTAATTTAATCGTATTGACATTTATACAAGAATCTATTCAAAAATAACAAGTACACATTCTTTGTAAGGTTCCGTAGACCATACATCAAAATAAAACACATTCTTGGCCACAAAACACACTAACAGGTTTAAAAGAATATAAATAATAGAGCAGATGCTCCTAGACAAAAATAAAATTAAACGGGAAACTAATAACAGAAAGGTTGCTGGAAATTTCTCCAAATATTTGGAAATTAAACAATACACTTCCAAATATGCTGAGTCAAATAAGCCTCAAATGAAATTTAAAAGTATTTTTAATTAAATGAAAATTAAAGTTAACCTACCAAAATTTGTTTAGTCTGTGGAATACTATTCAGTCATAAAATGAAATGAAATAATGGCTGTTATGGCAACCTGGATGGAGTTGGAGGCCATTATTCTAAGTGAAATAACTCAGGAATGGAAAACCAAATATCGTATGTTCTCACTTATAAGTGGGAGCTAAGCTATGAGGACACAAAGGCATAAGAATATTATAAGGGATTTGGGAGAGAAGTAGGGGATAAAAAATCTACATACTGGATACAGTGTGTACTCCTTGGGTAATGAGTGCACCAAAATCTCAGAAATCACCATGAAGTAACTTGTCCATATAACCAAAAACCACGTGTTCTCCAAAAACTATTGAAAAAATTTTTTAAATGTGTAGTAAGGTAAAAGCATGCTTAGACAGAAATTTATACTACTAGATTCATATATTTAGATAAGAAAAATGATTTAAAATAATTAATCTAAGCGTCTATATTAGGAAGCTGAGGAAAGAAGGGAAATTTAAGCCCAGATCAAGCAGAAGAAATTAAATAATAAGAATTAGTCGTGATATCAATAAACTTTGATGAAACATTGGAGAAAGTCAATAAAACCAAAAGCTGATCTTTTAAAAAGATAAAGTTGAAAATCTCCCTAACCAGTCTAATGAAGACAAAAACATTGAAGACACAAATTACTAATATCAGAAATAAAAGAAGGTTTATAATTACTGATCTTGTGGACATTAGAAGTAATAATGAAATATTATGAACAACTCTATGCCCAGAGTAGGGATATACTTAAATGAAATGGGCCAGTTTCACTTAACATATAACTTGGATGAGGAGAATAGATCCCTGGAAGGACAAATTAAGAAAATTTCACACAAGGAAGGATAAATAGATAATATGATGGGCCTTTATCTATTAAATAAGTTGAGTAAATAATTGATAATCTTCACAAAAGAAATTACCATGCCTAAATGGCTAAGTCCATCAAACATTTAAGAAATAAATGTTAACAATTTTCTACAATGTCTTTCAGAAAATAGAAGCAGAAGAGGTACCTCCTAACTCATTCTATGAGGCCAGTACCACCCTAATACCAAAACCAGATAAAGACATTTTAAGGCAGGCATGGTGGCTCACACCTGTAACCCAGGCATTTTGGGAGGCCAAAGTGGGTGGATCACCTGAGGTCAGTAGTTCGAGACCAGCCTTGCCAACATGATGAAACCCCATCTGTACTAAAAATACACAAAATTAGCTGGGTATGGTGGCACCTGTTATTCCAGCTAGTCGGGAGGCTGGGGCAGGAGAATCGTTTGAATCCAGGTGGTGGAGGTTGCAGTGAGCCAAGGTCACGCCATTGCACTTCAGCCAGGGCAACAAGAGTGAAACTCCATCTCAAAATAAGACACTTCAAGAAGGGAAAACTATAGACCAAAGTGTATAGGATACAATCAGGATATTCTGTGTAGGATTTTAGAAAAGAAACAAACGTTACATTAAAACAAAGAATATGAATAAACTACAGAATTTTGTTAACATAATTTATCAATAGCAATTCACTGATTTGTACCGAATATACTATATGTAAAATGTTAATAGGGAAAACTGGGTGTGTGGTATATGAGAACTCTTTATACTAATTTCTGAATTTTTCTGTAACGATATAACTGTTTTTTAAAATAAAGTATTTTTAAAAATGATCTTGACACTGGAAAAAAATGAATGAAAAAAGAAGATGAAAAGATGAGTCTCAGACTGGGAGAAAATCCTTACAAATGATATATCTGAGAGTACTACTTGCTGGTGAGGATGCAGAGCAACAGAAACTCTTATTTATTGCTGATTGCAATTCAAAATGTTACATCCACTTTGGAAAACAGTTGGCAGTTTCTTACAAAAATAAACATAATCTTTCTATGCCATCCTGTAATTGCATTCCTACATACTCAACCAATTGAACTGAAAATTTAGGTTCACATAAAAACTGCATGTGAACATTTATAGCTACTTTATTCATAATCACCAAAAACTGGAAGCAAGCAAAATGTTCTTTTAGAAGTTAATGAATAAACAAACTGTGGTCCATCCTGAACACTATGGAACATTATTCAGCAATAACGAGACATGAGCTATCAAAGAAATATAAAACACATAGCTAAATCTTAAACACAAATTTCTAAATGAAACAAATCAGTCTGTATCAAGCTACATACTGCATGGGTTCAATTATACGGCATTGTGGGAAAGGCAAAACTATAGAAACGGTAAAAACATCAGTTGCTTTTGCGGGAAGGTTGCATAGGTGAAACACAGGGGACTTTTAGAGCTGGTCTACATGATAGTGTAATAGCGTAACATGGCAACATGCATTTTCACTAAGAATTTTATAGCACAGAGAGGGAAACTTAATATATGCAAATTAACATAAAATTATTTATCAGGGTGAGGGATCCCAGAATGGAATGCACAAAATCACACAATAATCTAACTGTATTACAAATGTATGAACAGGCTTCACTGAACGAGGTCGGGAAAATAGGTGTTGACGTAAGTAACTCTGGAAATGAGTAGACTGTAAGACTAGGCGAAAGAAACTCCATAAACACTGTACTTTAGTTGATAAAGCTTTTTCTTATGGGGATACAGATTACTAATACTTCAATTGCGCAATAAAGCAAATGAGTAGCAGTTTTTTCCTGCCATTTCTCCATGTTAGTGGTCACAATAAGCAAAGGAAAGGGGCTAGAATAATCCATGTGGTAACAGATTAGAGTCAGAGACATCACTAAGAACTCAGGTTTAACTTAATATAGATACAGACAGCTAAATATGGAAATATTAATAGATACAAGTATATCCAGTGGTAGGAGGCACACATATATTTCCTTGTTGTGTCAGTTTAGGGGCCTAAAAGCAACAAACAAACCTAGTAGCAACAAACAAAACTAGTGCCCAGATTTTGGATCCTAATATCACTTCTCAATAAAGAGCAACCAAGGGTCCTTGGAGATGCTTGAATCTAGGACTGCAGCAGGAAATATACAACATTATAACATTAGTTTGTAGCGGCTTTTACTGTCAATAAGTAAGGAATTACTCACAAAACGTTACAATGAATGTATGGCCAAGGGACAAAGCTGGAAAATTTTGAGCAACAGAATAAATAGAGTATCAGATTATATTCAAAATATAAAATACATATGGATGAGCCCATGCTGATATAAATAGTAGATTGAATAAGTGAATAAATGGAGGAGGAAAAAACAAATTTTCCTACAGTATTTCAAATAATTGATGTAGATACTCCAGCCTAAAGAAGTGCAGCTTAGTCTCTCAGTCTTTAAGTGTGGCTGCACATAGTGACATCCTCTAAAACTAAAAAGTATGGAAAGGGGGAGAAGAGTAAATTTTCAGTGGAGAAACCGGACAAACACTACCTCAATCAGGTGATCAAAGTTAAGATCAAAAGGATGTACCCTTAATATGATGTCATGACAATGGCACTTTACCTCTGAGATTCTTTCCAAAAACACATAACCCTCAATCTAATCATGAGTAACGTATCAGACAAATAAAAATGATGATCATTCTACAAAATACCTACCCAGTAAATTTTGAAGCTGTCAAAGTCATTAAAAAACGGCAAGTCTGAAAAACTGTCATACCCAAAACAAACTTAAGGAGACATGACTAAATGTAATGTAGTATGTTGGAACGGGCGAAAAAAAAAAAAAAAAAAAAGCAGTTAAAAGCTAAGGAAGTGGCCCGGTGTGGTCGCTCATGCCTATTAATCCCAGCACTTTGGGAGGCCCAGGCAGGCAGATCACGAGGTCAGGAGATCGAGATCATCCTGGCCAACATGGTGAAATGCTGTCTCTACTGAAAATACAGAAATTAGCTGGGTGTGGTGGTGCGTGCCTGTAATCCCAGCTACTCACGAGGCTGAGGCAGGAGAATCCCTTGAACCTGGGAGGTGGAGGTTGCAGCAAGCCGAGATGGCGCCACTGTGCTCCAGCCTGGAGTGAGACTGTAATTAAAAAAACAAAAAACAAAAAAAAAATACCTAAGAAAATCCGAATATATACACTTTAATGTATCTACATTGGTTCATTCATTATATGAAATGTACAATATTGATATCAGATGTAAATAATAGGGGAAATTTGGTGTGGAGTACATCAGAACTCTGTACTATGTTTGCTAGTTTTCTATAAAATCTAAACCTGTTCTAAAATAAAAAGTTGATTTAAAAATGGCATAAGCAACACGTAATATAAATGCAACTGGTATAGTTTCACCAGCTTCAGTCAACTTCTTATATTTTGGCTTCTCTTATGTAACTGGATACTTTGTAAAGAATTTGCCTTTACAATACATTATTCTTACATTTAATTCTTTATAAAATTACCTACAAACTACTTCAAAATATCAATTTATGGTCTGGGTACATGTCTTTACCAGCTAGGGCTTCATGGTTTCCTTGAAAGAAAGATATCAGTCATTTTGCATCTGAAAAGAGATAAATAATTGTCTTTCAGATTTATCTATATGTTAAAATAAAAAGTCTTTTTTTTTTTTGGCAATAGGACACATGTATTAGTCTGTTCTCACATTGATAATAAAGACATATCCAAGGCTGGTTAATTTATAAAGGAAAGAGGTTTAATTGACTCACAGTTCCACATGGCTGAGGAGGCCTCACAATCATTGTGGAACAGCAAGGGATGTCTTACATGTTGGCAGGCAAGACAGAACTTGTGCAGGGGAACTCCCCTTTATAAAACCATCAGATCTCGTGAGACTTATTCATTATCACAAGAACAGCATGGGAAAGACCTGCCTACATGATTCAATTACCATTCACCAGGTCCCTCCCATGACACATGGGAATTGTGGGAGCTACAATTCAAGATGAGGTTTGGGTGGGGACATGGGCAAGCCATATCAATACACATCACGTCATGAAGCATGGCAGAAGCTGTAAACACAAAGTGGAGGTCTGACACATTATAGTGATCTGTGATCAGTACGATGCAACTACTACTAATAACACTGTATTTCAAAATATTAAAAAATCTCAAGAAAGGCTAATCAGTGACAACCGAACAACAGGCATAAATAAAAATGATCACATGTAAAGTGTGACATTTCTAGGTAAACCAGAACAGTTATGCATCATTTAACAATAGGGATATGGTCTGAGAAATGCATTCTTAGTCAATTTTATGATCATGTAAACATCATAGAATGTACTTAGACAAATCTAGATGGTATAGCTTATCATCTAGGCTAGATGGGATAGCCCATTTTTCCCAGGCTATAAACCCGTACAGCCTGTTACTCTACTGAATACTATGGGCAGTTGTAACACAACAGTAAGGATTTGTATACTTAAACATACAGAAACACATCTAAACATAGAAAAAGTACAGTAAAAATATGATATAAAAGTAAAAACTGGTACCATGAATGGAGGTACTTTGCAGGCCAGGAAGGTGCTCTGGGAGAGTCAGAGAGTGAGTGGTGAGTGAACGTGAAGGCCTACGACATGACTATGCTACTGTAAACTTTACAAACACTGTATGTTTAGGCTACACTAAATTTACTTAATTTTTTTTATTTCTTCAATAACACATTAATCTTAGCTTACTGTAACTTTTTAGTTTATAAACTTCTTTTTAAACATTTTTGACTTCAAGTTTGAAGGTCTGAGAGTGAGGGGCTGGGTTGGGGTGGTGGGTAGGTTATGGTATAAGTCCCATTCTAAGTGTAAAAGCCCAAAAACCTGGAGTTCTGCTATCTCAGGGCAGAAGACGGATGTCCCAGCCCAAGGAGAGAGAGAGGATTTGCCCCTCCATTAGAGAGTGTGCGACTCTCACACTGATAAGAGCAACCTTCTTTACTCAGTCTGCCAATCCAAATGCTAATCTCTTCCAGAAACACCCTCACAGTCACACCCAGAAATAATATTTTACCAGTGATTGGGCATCCTCTTGCCAAGTCAAGTTGACACAAAAAATTAACCATCACATCTTTGTTTATTTGCAGTTGATGAATTTCTTTAAAATCATGATATTCTAACCATTTGATTAGATTTCCAGAGAAGAGATTGAACTTTTTAATAAAATGGCAAACTCAGAGAAAAGGAAAAAGACAAAGAATAGGTTTGATTTCCATGTTTCTGTATATAGCACAAAATGAAAAGATAATATTATGAGACCATAAATGTTGCAAATGACATAATGGTTAACATGTCTATGACAAAACAGCCTGGGGAACATTCACCAAAACTTCATGTAACATGGAGTTTACATAAAAACTGTTCAATTGTTGACAAATATAGTGTGGTGTGTTGAATTGTGGCTCCCCAAAAATATTTCCACCAGGAACATCAGAATGTGACCTTATTTGGAATAAGGATCTTTGCACGTATCATTAAGGTAAGGACCTGGAGATGAAATCATCCTGGATTAAGGTGGCCCCTAAATTTAACAATGAGAGTTTATAAGAAACTTAAACTGAGAAGCTACGGAGACACAGAGGGTAGGTCATGTGAAGATGGAGACAGAGACTAGAGTGGGGCACCTATAAGCCAGTGAACACCAAGCATTGCCAGCAGCAGCAGCATCGGAAGCTTGGAGGGAGGCTAAGAAAGGATTCTCCCTCAGAGTCTCCAGCAGGAATCCAACCTGGAGATACCTTGATTTCAGAATACTGGGCTCCTGAACTGTGAGAGAAGAAATTTCTGTTTTTTAAGCCACGGAGTGCCCGGCAATTTGTTACAGTGGCCCTAGAAACTAATACATGTAACGATTTTCATGGAATGGTTTATAGATTTAAGATTCTCTAGCAGCTATCCTAAGGTGGAATGGAATACAAGTGAAGTCGCATAGTCATTAAGACCTACAGACATTTATCTTGCTCTCTTTAAATATCCAAACCAAGAGGCTGTTCTAATGGAGATTTCCAATTATCTTAAGGCTAATGCTCATTTGATTAAATTAAGTTGACTAAGATGAATGCTGGGGATCTGAATAACTTAGTTTTGCTATCTGTACAGCCTAAGCATTTGTATAATTGTGGTATCTCCCTTTTTGTGTTGTGACAAGTAAACTTGGCCCCCTCAAATGGTGAGATTCATGTTCTATGACTTAAAAAAGTTACAGCTTTCTGATAATTGCCTCATTACCACTAAAATAAGCATTTATGCAAACTTTCCATAATAGTGATAGGCATTTATATAGGTACTTTTGTATTTTCACTCTCAGTTTCTGACTACAGAAGTGGGAAATGTGCAGAAAACCTGAAATTAGATAGAGTACACTTGAAAATGAGTTAGAGTTTTTCCTAAAATTAAGAGAAAGCATTCTTTCTTTCCTTACAGCAATTAAAAAGTAAGTAGATGAGTTCCAGAGGTTTATATGACTAGTCAATCTACTAGGAATTTAACTAATCCTTAAGAGACTTCAACTGTAAGAAGGTACAATGATTTAAAATAATTTCTTTCACTTAATTACGAAATAAAATCAAGGTTAAAGTTAGTAGGATCTAAAAATAAAGTTTATGCTGAAAGATTCAAAATTTAGATAAAGTTATGAATCCTATTTTAATTAATATTTTCAACTCAAGTTATAGTTGTCCTTGTTCTTTTACCAAAGTGTAATATTTTTAAAGAAATGCAAAAGTAAATTTAAAATATGCTTCTTCTTGAATTAATGTTTGTAATAGTCACTGTTGCTTGAACCGTCGTTCCCCTCTGAAAGAGATGTGTTAAAAAAGTGTATGGAGTCTGTATTTATTCTGTATAGTTGAAAGAATGTCTGTTGGAAGAATTGCCTACCTGGGAAAAGACTGTATTATAAGACAAGTTTTACACCATAACTCCTTTTTTCTTTTTTTATTTACTCATCTTAACTCCAAAAATAAAACAAACATTATTTGCAGAAGGAAAGCAGATAGCCAATGAGATAAAAATGTTCTCTCTGATTCAGTACGGTTAAAATAGGTAATATCATCAGGTAGGTCATTAAAAGTGCCTGGACACTGGCCATTTACTTTCCATGGCTTGTAGGCTAAAATTGTTGTTCTGTAAAGGGAATACAAGTAAGATTGGAAGTCTCAGTCTGTTCTTACATGTTTAATCTCCGAGTTAGATGACAAACTTCGAGAAAAGCAGATATGACATATCTGGGGCTTCTTTTTTTTTTTTTTTTTTTTTTTTTTTTTTTTTTTTTT